>NC_039263.1:383750-983750 GCF_003368295.1 Carassius auratus
TGGGTGCCAGTGGAGAGAGCAGAGCAGCAGAGAGTGAGAGAAGTGTGAGGGCTGGTGTCAGATGAGAGCAGAGGTGTGATGCTTGTGTTGACTTGAGAATGACTGGGTCACTGGACTGAACATCACTGGACACTCGGACCATAAGCAAAGCTCAGCCTTATAATGAAAGATCATAAACCTTTCATTGTTCAGTAGTTACCTGTCACGGTAATAATCTGATTGACCTTTGTCAGGGTCGCACTATGTTTAAGTTTTGACAAGAGTGAAAATGAGGCTGTGTGATAAGAGTATGGATTTGTACTGTAGTTCATCAGCCTGCATGTGGTTTATCTAAGAAATCACCTTCCCAAAGAAACTTTCAGAAGAAAAACACTCAATGAAACTGCTTTGAAAATAATGTGTTCTAACTTTACACAGTATGTGAAGTCTGCAGTCTATCCCTCACAGCCTGCTTTATATTAACAGGAAGTTCAATATGGCATCTGCTCCGACTAAATCATCCAGGTTCTGAATCAAACATGCAGTTTCTCTGAGATGTTTAATTTATAATGACTTTTTGCACACAAAAGAAGAAATGACTCAAAAAATGAACATTCATTCATAATTTCTTCACCACAATCATCCCCATAGTTATCACTATTTTGTTATTTCTGTACAGTAGAACACAAAAGTAAATGTTCTTGATGCTCTATCTCATACAATGAACACATATTGTATTTTTTCAAGTAAACTACCATAAAACGTAATCCATTTAACTTGCATGAAATCCCTCGAAGGCTTTTGTGAGGAAAACACTAAAATGTTATTTGTTAAAAACTATAAAATAAACATTGCAAACATTAACTGACAAAAAAAACTAAATTAAAATAAAACATTAAGTTGAATTATTGTGTTCATAGGGTTCGATTTAAGGATATAAAAACACAGGATTTCAACAGTCTTAGTTCATCATTTTGAGAAGACAGGCTGCCCCCTATTGGAGGTTTTCCTAATTACATTAACTTCACTCACTACACTGACTTTAACTCTGCTTCAGGGCTCTGTTATTCTGTTACTGATTGAATGATGAATGTGCATCAGTGAGGTTCAGAGTTGAGAAGTGAAGATGTTGGTGCTGCTGTGGGAACACTGATGCCGGTCCTGGAACATGGACGGAGCAGAACAGAGGGTGAGAGAAGTGTGAGGGCTGGTGTCATGCACACACCACCTCAGATGAGAGCAGAGGTGTGATGCTTGTGTAGACGTGAGAATGACTGGGTCACTGGAATGAACATCGCTGGACACTCAGACCCTGAGAAAAGCTCAGCTGTACCATGAGATATGTTAAAAACTGCTAATGCTCGTTTGAGTTTTCTGAATTAGTGGTATATTTATTAGATTAGATATATGTTTGCATTTATGCTGATTCAGTTAAACAGACCCATTCAAATTTGTGAAAGGGTAATTTACCTAATTTTATTCACAGGATGTTGGTAATGTTTGTTAAACATTCTTAATTGCACTTTTTCACTTCACTGGTTTGATTACAGGACATATGCATCAGTAGGTAAGGAAACAGTTCTAGTACATTTATCAGGGACAAGAGTCAGTAGGGCTATTTAACTTGCAAAAAAAATGTAGTTGTACTGTAATAAAAAGGTTTTAAATGACACATGCATCTAAAGAATCTTCTGTAATAATAAGTCTGTTGGCTCTTGACTTGTTTACAGGAATGCTGGCCCTTTAGAGGGCCGATGAGGGTCTGTAGCTTTAAGAATGGAAATCAACACAGATTACTTAAGCACTATTTAATGCAACAGTGTAATGTTTGTTTTAAACTGACAATGTTGTGATCACTTAAGTAATACTGTATCAGTCAAATAACTATTTAAATATAAAAAGTCAAGTGAAATATATATATATATATATATATATATATATATATATATATATATATATATATATATATATATATATATATATATATATATATATATATATATAACATTCTATAACATTCTTTTTAATTATTTTTTACTTTTACTTCAGAATACAAACTGTAAAAAAGGTAAAAAGAAGACATACAAATGCATGCAAAAATACTTTACAGTTATTTACTCATATTTTGAATGAGTTTTCACCATTATTTAATTCACACAAGAGAAGTTATTATTTACAAAGGCAAGTGAAAGATTTCAAAAGGAGGCATTGCGACAGCAGTGTTTTTTAGTAAATCTAAGATGTGAGAAATCGGCTAACATTTAAATAAGCCATGGAATTTCCTCTGAAATAATCCATTACTGTATTTTGGAATTTACCAGTGCTGTGATCTAAATCATTAAGTCAGTCTTGGCTTGAGGGCAAGGTTATGTGCCGGTCACTGCATTATTAAAATATTTTTAAAACATATAACTTCATCCGACCAATCAATCAATCAGAACATTAAAAGAAATACTTTTTAACACTTTGCTAGTGAGATGCTGACTTTTAAATAAACAGCTTAAAGTGACACTTTAGTGTCATGTATTAGTCACATATCAGTTCATATCTTCCATAAAAAAATAAAGACAAAATACATTTATTTATTTATTATCTGCAGTACTTAATTACTAGAACAAGACAGAACAACAAATCAGAGATCTTCACTTTTGCTGAATTCTTGGGGAGACCTGATATACACTGCGTGCTCGAACTAATCCATTTCTTGTTATTTTAAATTAAAGATTCGTGTTGACTTGCTTAAAAAACACACACACTGGTCAGGCTTGGGGAGCAGTGGGCTGGTGATTACTGACATTCCTGACCATGGGGGAGAAGATTTTTTAAGAGCCTTTAGTGGCAGGGGGTTTCCAAGACTGAGATCAGCAAATGTTAAAACAGACTGGGACTAGACAGACCCCCATAAGCCAGAACACTCCCAAATGAACAGAATAAACAACATACCTATCTCTTATTGCTGCTCTGTGCTTTAGTTTCTTAAGATCTATCTATGCTTTGATCCTTTAAATTACTTTAATTGGTGTAATCTGTGGCCTATAGATTTGACTCGTTTATTTTACTAATGGCATAACTTTCTACCATCTATCTGCAAGACTACGTTTGTCCGTCACATTGTCTTCTAATTAGATTAAAGTGAACGAAAACACAACCGTTAATTGATTCATTCATTGCATTATCTGTTATCTCAACAATTGCTCGCCTCTATCTTGAGTTGTCCATTTGTGCCTTTTGGCTGACGCGGGTCAGTTTGCTGGCCCTACAGGAGGTCACAGGGACGCAGTCTAGCAAATTTGCTCCTCCAAATGGAGCATCGAAGTCCATCAAGCCCCTATTAGGACATCATTAAATTCTCTTAGTGAGATATTTTGCACCCTTCTTAACGCGGTGAAGTGTGAACGCGTGCTTTTAGACAAACAGCGCGAGGCGCGCTCGAACTGATCGCCGATCGGCTTCGGTTCTTCAGCTTTTGGTGACTCCTGCAAGTGTTTAAGTTAACAGCTGTTTTCAGATCAGTTTTTGAAAGCAATAATTAAAGGAGCCACTGACAGGCAGAGACGGATCATCAGAAAATCTAAATAAAAGTATGCGTCTTTCAAAGAAAATTCAGTTTATTAAATGTTATTTTAACGTAAAGATTTTAAACATTTAATTAGGCAAAGAGTGGCTTTAAATGTCAACAAACTGTTCTAAACAATCTTAAGCTAAATGTAAAAATAATAAAATGCCTATAGGTCTGTGTTGGGTAGCCTAGTTATAAATGTAAAAGAACGGTTTACAATTAGCCCGTGATACTAGATTGTGTTATTATAGCCTAGCCTAGCCTAATAAAAAAAAGAGTTTAGAATTAAGAGAATAAAGTAGGATATTTCTACAAACGTTCGGTTTTGCACTGTCGGTTGATGTACAACACCAGAATGGGTAGTAAAAGGTTGCAATTAATACAATTCAATGAGATCACGTCGGTAGTGTTTTTATTGATTCGTTTAATTTACATGATTTCATAATTTTAACAAGAACACAGGGGACAACTTAAAATTGTAAAATAATTAAATAAACTAGCCTACAGAGGATTAATAAGTAAGAACGATGTATTTAGCCCAAAAATGCTACATAGCCTAGGTAAAGATAGGGCACACATTTAGGGTTTTATGTAGCATATGGTTTGATCACGACACATTAATGTAGCCTCGAGACCTTATAACTATCTAACTAGCCTACGTTATATATGACCCCACTGCTGTGTCGCCTCCCGTCGTCTTTCTCGCAGATGGTGAGTAAGTTTGCCCCTCCGTGTTGATGCAATAACCTCACGGTACCAGATTTCTCACCGTCACGCTGGGGCGCACTGTTTATACAACTGGAGAAGCCTTCACACCAAAATGTCCATAGCAGTCTCTATCCCAGTCATTTGGCAAACAGCACCAAACCCCCTCAAACAACCTCGGATCATTTGGCATCCGCACCATCGTCCAGCCCCGCCCCTTGCAGCTCCAGCTCCAGCTCCAGCTCCATAAAAACCCCGAGAGCGATTGCCCTACCTTCATTCGCTTCCATCCGGAGGATAACGACTCATCCAGGCGTCCATCTCTCGGAGATCTTCCAAAACAGGACTATTTGGGAATATCCCACAGCAAAAAAGAAAAATGAATTCTGTGTGCGTTGCCGTTCCTCTTTCCAATGCAATCAACACTGACATCCAGCAGTCTAGCAGGTGAGCATTCTATTCTATTCTATTCTATTCTATATTTAGAGGTTACCTGTTAGATGCGCATCTAAAATATTTCTGTCTTTCGATCCACAGCCCAGTATCCCTTTGGAGACCGTGGCTCATGACAAGAAAGGATGAAACTGAATGCCGCAGAACCAAGTTGGCTTGTGTAAGTTTATTTTTTCCCACCACTGCAATTCTAATATTTCAATAGAATTTCCATCTGTTAGCTATAGGAATGTTATTAAGCTCAGAAAACACATGGTACCGTTATGAGCTCTGAATTAATTCATCTTAACAGCACAGAAAATTTCAATTGTTTGTGTGGCATACTGTTTTTTTTAGAGCAGCAGGTAGCTTTAAGGTGACAGACAGGCGTGTGGTGAGCATTAGGCAGCAGATTGTGTGACTGTGGAGGTGTTTCATTGACACCAAGCCATTCAGTGACGCAGAGGCAAACTGAGCAGCTCTAGCGCTGAGACACTTTGCCATATGGCACCACTGTCTGAGTGTGAACACTGAGTCTGTGCCCAGAGACGAGGTGTAGGGGAAAACAGCTCTCGGAGAGCAAGCGATCGCTTGCCAAGATTTAAGCGGACACCTCTAGGTTTGGGAAAGGGAGTAGGAGCCAGGTTCCCACAAACACTTTAGCCTGACACCCTCCATGTCACAGCTTTTGCATCCTGCCCAGGGTGTTTTACACCCACGAAGCTGGCAGTGATATCACCTCATAAACACTGGACAGGAAGCATTGTTTGAGCTGTATTTCGTGCATGTGGTCTTACACGTCTTTTCTCACTCTTTCCAGCCTTACTCCAGGCCAGAAGTGCCCGGTAACACTACAACAGATGGCAAAATGCAGTCTTTCCAGCACCCTGTCAGGTCAGTGAGCATTTAGTTTTGCTTGAGCAATGGTTTTGTTTTATAACATGCTTTTATTTTGGCTCTAAAACCCTAATCTGTTCCAAATAAGGCTTATTTTACCATGCTAAAAATGCATTTCCGTGCTCTTTCCGTGTAGTTACCATTTATTTCTTTATACTTTAGGCTGTATTGGCCCAGATCGAAATCCTTCGACTACCTCTTCAGCGATGGCGAGGCCCTTCTCAGAAATTTCCCAGTGCAGGCCACCATAAACTTCTACGATGAGTCAGACAGCGAGGAAGAGGAGGACAGCTGTGATGAAGAGGACGACAGCGATGCTGAGGAGTGTCTTAAACTTAACAGCCACTTCACTAGTTACAACTGAATGTTCCTCCTCACCCGTCTTTGCAACAGTGACTTTACGTTGAGAAAAAGACCTCGACACTGGATGAAACCACATCGCGCTCTACTCGTGCCATCAATAATTCAGTGCATGGACATGGTGTTTCTTATGAGCATCTAGAGCACAACCAGAGTGATTTTACTGATTGTTTTATGCAGGAAACATCAATTACATGAATGCAGATTTAGATATGTCTTGCATAAAAGTGATTCCTGTTAAAAACAGTGAAAATGCAATCCCACATTGGGAAATGTTGTTTCAGAGGAATCTCAGGGTTCTTATAAAATTCTATTAGTACTCTATTACCCATCCATAATTTAATAATATGATTGATGTACATTTTATGTATATATGTATTTATGGTATATTTTTCTACTTTTTTACTTTTGATTTAAAATAAAAATCTATATTTAAATGAGTGCAAAATGAGTGCTCCTGATAAGTATCTTTTTTAACTCACTCGAGTCCTTTGATGTTTTCTGAGCCTATCTGTTGACTAGGAGGGGCTCTGCTGTTTGTCCAGGTTTCAAACAAAAGAGCTTTGATAAAGGACACAGTCTACTATGAAAATGTCCCCTTAAGAATGTTGGATTTAACTTTCTGTTAAAGTCACAGGTCAGCAGAGACCTGAACTGATAGCTGTGCTACTTCTGTGAATATATATATATATATATATATATATATATATATATATATATATATATATATATATATATATATATATATATATATATATATATATATAGGAGAAAAGGCTTTTTCTTATCGGAGGATATTGAAGTGGTTATACCAATGGGCCAGAAAAAGATGAGAACAGTACATTTTGCCTCTAAACACTTCTAAGATACGTTTGTTCAGTATATAAAATACATAAAAGTGTTGTAGTATACTGTAAACCCTTGAGAAAAAGAATGACAATTTAGCATATTAAAAAATGAGTACTTATTACAGAAATAATTGTACATCTTTAAATGCAATTTCATAAAGTGCTGAATGTACTAACAAGCATATTTTCATGTTATATTTATTGAAATTTGTGTGTGTCATGTATTTACATATATTTGTAATTACACGTTTAATGAAGTTGCAGTTTAGTTCATTTAAAATATATGAAGTTTGAGTAAACTTTAACTTTAACTGCAAGTTAGTGCTTTAGTTTTTTTTAGTTAACATAAAAACACAAATAAAAAAAAACAACAAAAATTAAGCATGACAAAAGATTATTAAAACATAGTAATTAAATAATTTTCACTTTCTAAAAGTGTACTTAAATTTGTTTAGAAATATAGGGTTTTGCTTTAGGGTAAGAATTAGGGCTTAGCTTAGGGTTAATTGCATGTAATTATGCATACTTTTTTTGTTATTATAATATAATTACCTGTAACTTGTGTAAAAAAAACAACTTAAAGTAAACCGTTAAATTTACTAATGAAAATGTCCTCTCTTTAAATACACTTGTGACCTTTTATTTAATTAATTTAATATTATCTGCAAAAACTTTTCTCTTAAATATACTTTTACAATGTCATGTAAAAGTGTGCATTTAAAACTCTTATGTTCAGTTATGTTTTTACAAGGGAAAGTGACTTTAAAACTGAGAAAATCATTGAAGCATAAAAGGAGTTAGGGGTTTTTAACAGGGGGTCTGTGACCCCTAAAGGGACTATTGTGGTACTGCAGTGTGTCTGTGGGTCATTGTTTGACCTCAAACTAATTTTATATTAAGCTAAGCTAAATGTAATGTAAATGAATCACCAGTTGTTATTTTAATGGCTTGTGATCATCATACAGTATGTACTACTCCTCCATTACAGTAGTGCATTAATAAAAATAAAACAAAATACATAAATAAATAAAATAATGCCAGAGAAGTTAGCCTCGGTAAGCAATTTGCTATCCAACATGTTTTAATTACTAGAAAATTATGTTAACGTAGGCCAGTATTAAGACGTGTAGGATGGTACAGCTTAATTTGGTTGTTACAGTTAAATGTGAGATTAAAGGTCGTTTTGCAACCTTTTAGCTTACTGATATTTAAAAAATCCCACAGCTCCATCACAAGCGGCAAGACAGAGTTAAAAACATAGACAGTAAAAGAAAAAAAAATGAGCCGTACAGCATTTTGGGTAATGCTGTCTTTTAACTCAAGGCGTGGCATCGAAAGGGACCTCTGACTCTATGCTGACTCTATCATCCTCTTTCTCAAATGAACATGTCACTTGATGGCATTCCGTGTCCATAACAATAGGAATAAAACATTAATGTCTGGGCATAAACATAAAAGGGTTTCTAGAAACTGTGTCGGAGAAGCGTATACGTGTGCACTGACAGACTACACTACCCAGTTTATTATTCCCCATTCCCGATGAAGTATGATTTTGCGTGTACGAAATCAATAGTAGAATTTCATTGGACAATCATGGGGAAGCCGTGATCCCTATTGGTCCATCCGCATGTCAATCAAACGGCATCCGTGACGCATGTGGGTGCTCCCTAGCTGGAAACAGAGATGGAATGGGCTAGCAATTGTAACAGCCTGGAAGGTAGGCTTTATTATTATTTTGCATATTCCTCTAAATTACAAATGAGTACATTGTTGTGTTTTGTTCCATGGCAACAAAAAAAAAAAATTCGCTTCGTTTTTAATATACATCTTTAATCACACTGAGAGCTCCTCTAAGGACTAACTTACTGTCAGCTGAATATGAGTCTCTTATTAATATTTTATTCTCTTTTAAGAAAGCTATTTGCTTGTAAGAATGGCCGTAGGAAATGTAACTACATTAAATTGTTTTGTCAATATTTTCTAAAAACATTGCACTTAGAAGAAAATCTGTTTTGAATCTAGAATTTCAAGTATGCTTTGGATGTCTTTTTTTTTTTCTCCGTCATTTTTAATTCAATGCGGTTTCTAGACATTAGTAAACGTGAAATCGCATTGGGTGGCATTTTTCGTGTGCGACACAGTGATAGTAACTCGCGAATGAAATTATTTCGTTAAGGAGTGAGCTCGAGCACGAGTAATATAAATTTAGCTCGCGCATCTATCTGTCTACCCTCTCCGTTACTATGGGAACCTCCTCCACCCGCCCCTCCTCCCATCAACGAGATTATATAGATTTATATAGCAAAAAAATTAGCTTCGTGATAGCAGTCTTTTTTTATATATATATGACACATTTTAGAATATGCCAATTCGAATATTTTCCAGAATGTTTAGTATGCAAATGTCCTGGAGTTCATATTTGATTCTCCCAATTGTTTTGTCTGTCATTTGATGATGAATCTGATGAATAGCAACAAGTGTGCTCATAAGAAAACTTTTTTCCAACCCTTTAAATTCATCTTTTTTCTTCTCCCCAGGTCAAAATACTTCAGATTGAGTTCTCTTGTGGTAGTATGGCACCAGGTAAGGACCAGTTTTCAACAACTTCATCTTAAAATGTTGACGTTTGTCTAGGGATCCGTTCATATTTCTGTCTGATCTTAAAATAGTGCAGTAGTTGTTGACAGCCTTGTTAAATGACATAAAACCTGGAAGTTATAAATTATGTGTCAAAGCTCTTTGAGCCCTTCTTGAGATGTGCTGCATTGAAATAGCCCTATTAATTTAGGAAATAGATTTTATATTCTGCATGAAATGAACATTGACCCTATCTATTTTCTAAATGTACGTTATAGGCCTTGTACGTAACTTTTTCTGTCAAAATGCTTCATTTTTTTTGAAAAATCTTGACTTTAATAAAATGCAGAGCGATAAATGGATGCAAAATGATTATCAGAAAAAAAAAATCTAAATAAAATTAGTAAAGTAATTGCTAATTTTATGGGAATAGCAAAAAAATATTTTGAGTTTATGATTGGCAAACATACATATACTACTCACAGGAACAAACAGAGAAACACATTTGCCCCCAATAAAACACACAGATGTCTTCCGATCTCTCAGCGTTCCTAGATGGCAGGGATGCAAACTCTCTCCTCAAACGTTCTCCACGGGCCAATGGCTTCCTGGAGGAGTTTCGGCAGGGTAACATTGAGAGGGAGTGTGCCGAGGAGAGCTGCAGCTTTGAGGAGGCCAATGAAGTGTTTGAAAATAAGGAGCGAACGGTAAATCCTGTCTTCATCGGCCAAAGATGTAAACAGATACTATTTCCTGTGTTTGTTTGTTTTTTTGTTTGCGGATACAATTTAATACTAAAGGGGTTGTGACATGGATTTTTTTATTATTCTAATATGTTCCTTGAGGTTTACTTACAACGTTAAAGAAGTTTTTTGCACAACTAACATAAATATGTGGAAAAATAATTATTTTCAAGCCTCATTCTGAACCTCTCTCTGAAACAACCTGTTGTTTAAGGGGCGTGTCCTTTAAGGCATCTCAGTAATCAGCCACTGTTATTATTAGTTAACGTCATTGCATAGGAAGCAGTATCAATGCCCCATCGCTACTGCAGGTGTATTATGACAAGGAAAGGAAAGGAAAGGATGTGACATGTGGACAAGTATGGACACCCATACTTAGAATTTGTGCCCTGCATTTAACCCGTCCAAGTGCACACACACAATAGTGAACACACACCGTAGTGAACACACACCAGGTGCAGTGGGCAGCCAATAGGTACAAAGGTCTTTTATTTTCCAAAAGATCAAGGCAAATTTGATTTCTCATGTCATGACCCCTTTAATGCAAATCTAGTGCTTTACACATACAGATTGTTCCTTTTAGAGAGGTTGTCAAAGTACCAGCAAATCAGTTTCAGCAATTTGCTGAAATAGTGCAGTATTAGAGTGAACAAATATGTGTGAACAAACACTTGCCAGGCTTGGATGCATTTATGTAAGAAATCTGCTGTCACAGAATTTGAGCCAGTCGCAAAGTTCTTAGGAACCAAAGCAATTACTCCACACGCTTTACCTACAGGGAAACATGACAAACAGATCTACAATTCACAAGTGGGTGTTTCTATTAGGTGTTACTTTTGGCACTTCTGGCCCTGTAGACTTTTAGAAAATAAACTCTATTAAAACTTATTTTTGGATATTTTTTATCTCAGCTCCATTCCCATCACATCGTAAATTACATGTTGTGTTTAATGGCATTCTGTGATGGAAATAAAAAGTAATGCATATCACATTTTACATTTAAAAAAAAAAAAAAAAAAAAATTATAAAGTGGCCTAATGACTAGCTTAGCTAGCATTCATGTATCCTAAATATACACAACAATATTGTTGTTCATCATTTGACTAAATTACAGCTTTAGTGATATCTTTTTTTTTTCATACATCACATTTTTATTGACACTGCTGTCTCCCTGCTAAACAAGTATATACTAACTTTTTTTTTCATTATTAAAGACCAGAATAGAGTGCAGTTTCTCTAATCCTCCAATTTTAAAACCCATTTCCTCTATAGGGAAACTGTTTTTCACCAATACCTTAAAAACCTTTAAAGAGAGACAGATTGTGATTTTCAAGTTTGTTAATAGATGCTTTTGTTGAAGCCATCAGACAGCATTATTTTGACATTATTTTAATAAGATTTAACAACAGAATATAAAAAAAAAAAAAAACATTGGTGCAAAAGATGCCAAAACTATGGAATGGTGTTCTGGTGGTGGTGTGTGAATGCTAGTATGAAACACAGAAGGCCATGGCTATTAAAGAGTTTCATGTGTGCAAGTGGCTTATATCATTTATCACTTCATTCATAGATGGAGTTCTGGAAAAACCGCAGCATCTACACAGTGAACAGCAATGCTGATTCCCGCTTGGAGCGCCCGGACACTGTGTACATGGTAGTGCCTCTCCTGGGCGTGGCTCTCCTCATCATCATCGCCCTCTTCCTCATCTGGCGCTGTCAACTGCAGAAGGCCACGCGCCGGCGTCCGGCCTACACCCAGAATCGCTATCTGGCTAACCGAAATGCCCGCAGCCTCCCGCGCATCCTGGTGCACCGGGACCCTCCCTCACATTCAGAGAACTCTAACGCCAATGACAGGCCAGGCGTGGGGGTCAGCAGTGGCGAGAGGGGCAGGGTTTCGGTCGCACCACAAGACGGACATCATCACTCCAGCCACTCTCAGAACAATCGCTCCCTGTATGTACAAGATTCATCTTTGTCCGTGGCTTCCCACCTCTCCGGAGCGACCCCACCGCCTTCCTATGAGGAAGTTACCGGCCACTTAGAGAGCAGCAGCGATGAGACTACAGCCCCTTACAGTGATCCTCCACCCAAATATGAGGAGATAGTGCTAGAAAAGTGAGATCTTTCATAAAAGAGGATTCATATAGCGGTAACCAAACGTTAAGGATGCACTGGTTCCCAAGCACTGATCTTAATGTGGCTCTCACTCTGAACAGAGTGTGCAGGCTATGAACGTGTACGGTCTTCTTTTGTCGTAGATCGTGGACTGCACTAATAAACGTGGTTGTTTTTCAAGTCGGAGAGGGGCCTCCTGCCTTCACACTCATGCAGCCTTCTCACTGTTTCTCTCCTTCTTCGGCTGCAGTGGCTGCCCTTCAGAACAAAAATGTGTAGAAGTAAGTGAAGAAGAGATACATCCCTCACAAGAGTTGCCAAGTTGTGCGCTGCATTGTAATCGCATCAGGCTTCAAGCTTCAGAGCCTGCTAGGAATCAGGATTGTGACAAATCCAACTGGTGTATGGTAGAAATGTGCAGACACACTGAATATTCATAGTGTGTGCATGCTGTCCTTTCTTGCATTCATAAAGTCATGATTTCACAATTCCCTTACACCACGTATACTAATACCAGTATCTCTGATCCATGCCAACGTCCTTAGAATTAATTAACACTGATGGGAACAGAACAAATCCAAAGCACATATCTGTAAAATTGAAGAAAATGCACTCACAGGTATGCACACAATTCGATTGTTTACAGACACATTCACAGAAATTTACATTGAATGTAATGCGTTTGTTTCGTGTGGAGCTAGGCCTTAGAAACACGTAAGAATAGTCAATCAAATCGTCTGCTCGGTTGCTCATTATTTTACGGTTATTGTGAGATTTTACCTCAAATGCTGTGCTCACACAATCACTCTCTCTCAAGACACAAATGCACACACACACACACACACAACTGTGTTTTGGGCCCAATCATTGGATAATACAACATTCCAGGCCCTCGATGTTTTTGTTTTGTTGTTCTCACCGTTGTTCTTAGACTGTTTACAGTGTGTTTTATTACTCTTTTTAATAACAGTGTAAAAACTGTGTGAATTTGTACAGAGCTTTCTGTTGCTTTTGACATTACTAGGTGCTATACTGTACTATAATGCTGCTTGTTCTCACCTTCTTTCCCTCCTCATCACTATCTCTCTGTGTATACTCCTTGTGCTCTATCTAGTCAACCAAACTGCCCATCTATTAAACGCGGCTGAATCACATTTTCCAGCTCAGGTTTAAGCCAATGAACTGCTGCCATTGTAGTAAATGTGTAAATAATCTCAATCTCTCACACTGCCAACTTCTGAGTGACTGGGATATTTGACTTAAGGCATGGTAACATTTACCAACGTTCGCTGAATTTTTGCTTGCAAAATACAGTTATTTGCGCTGACGGCATAAGATTGCCTTAGGCAGATTTCACAACGTTTGCTCAAATTAGCCGGTTTGACCACAACATTTTGCGAATATGACCAGACTTTTGAGTTGTGATGGGAATATTGCTGTATCAATCCAATATAAATGTAAAAGTGACATTGCAAGGCATCAGTGGGTTGATGAGCAAAGCACTAAAACTAATGAAGCCTTAATAGATCAAACCGATTGAATAAATATACAAACACAGTATTTGAAAGATGTACTGGGGAAGTGCGTTTTGACCTTGCTTCTGCTCATTGAAAATGGAGGAATTGCAAACGACTAACTTGATTTGGGGCTTGGCTCAAGTCTCTTGGGCCTCTTTCTCCAGCCGCAACAATCAGTCCCACAATGCCCCAGCTCAGTAGACAGCATTGATAACGGCTGGCACGGACCGCAGATCAGTTTCAGGCTTGGTTGCTGTTGAAAGACTGATAAGAGAATAGCATAGACAACTCACTATAGCAGACGATGAGCGTTACGAGATGAGCTGGACTGCTGGTAGCTTCAGTGAGTTGTAAGTTATGGCTGAACGTCACAATGCCGCATAAAGCAACAGGTTTCTATTGTAACAACATCGTGTCAGAGGTAGCAAGAGAGATCTGTATGCGTGAAGAAATGTGTGGGAGAATATGTGTGTACGTGTTCGTATCTATGCCTGTTGCCAGCGCTCATGTTCCTGTCTAGGGTTTGTGCTAGTAAGAATGTGCCACAGAAGCCACAGGCTTTGGTTTATATGCTAAATGTTATATCCTAAACCAAAACATGATTCATCATTGTTGTTCTTCAAGCCAAATTGCATGATTTTTCTCATCAATAATGATATGTATTTTATTTTTGTATATTGTTTTGCATTTATATATACCGTATATGTTTCCACTGTGGTTCTTAATTATCTTAAATCTGTTTGTGCTAGTTACAACAATTTTGCATTTAAATGTAAACACGTTTTATGAACATAAGCACTGGTATTGAAATTCATAATTATGACAGAATTGTACATTTGTTTGTCTTGTATCAGATTTCCTTCATTTTAGGCATCATGGCAATTTCTATACCAAATGGATATAATATACTCAAATATCCATTTAGTGTGAATATACATTGCATATAATCAGTTGCACATGAAAGTCAGTTGCGTAAATAGTAAACTGATGCATGAATCCAGATTTATTTTTTATTTTGTTTTAGAAATATTTCTTCATATTTAAAAAAAGAATCAACACAGCTCTGAGAGCTCAGTTTAATTCATGTTGAGTGCTTTGTGTTTTGCCACAGACTTGTTAAAAGCGTGAACTATCAATGAAGTATGTATCCCACCCACAGACAATGATCATTTATTGCTCTTTAGTACTTTTAATTAGGCTTTAATTGTGTTTAATAGACCACTGACTTTAAAAACAGCCAGAAGTCTTTAGAGTCTTCCATAACAAATCTATATAGCTTTTCTTTAAAGACTGGTCTCACATGGATCTTAACAGAGCTTCCAATGAGATTGATATGTTTTGAAAAATTAAGTTGTTCCTGTTCTGTCACAAACATCATTTCATTAAATTTTTATTTGCAGTACATATTATATTTGGCTAAAGAGTTGTGATTAGATAACTTATTTTCGTTTCCCTGAGGTTCTATTATAGTTTGTGTTCATATTTTTAATTAGTTTTCGATTTTTATTTTCCATTTTAAATAATGTAGTTTTTGTCATTTATTATTTTTTTTATATGTTTTTGCATAGATTTATAGTACATTCTGTATAGGGTTTAGTTTAATAAATTTTAGTGCATTAAGTTAACAAGCTGAAATATATATATTTTTTTATGTTTAATAACCCTGTTAGAAAAACACTACATGTTTACATTTTGCTCAAAAATGTGTATTTATGGCCACGGTATATATCCAAAACATATGCATTTGTTAAATTAAGGGAGATAAAACAACATTGCACATGTATGATACTTGAGAAGTGTTTTCCTTTCCCTGAGATCACACTTTTATTAAATGTTCTAAGTGCCAATTTACTTTTTGTGAAAACAATGATGTTCTTGGATAATAATCTATTAAAAATGGAAAAACGCTGTATATATATAGGCTATGTCTGATTTTTTTTATAGATTTTTTTTTTTTTTTTTTTTTACAAAGAACATGAATTTGCTAAGCAGATTTTTATTATTATTATTATTATTATTATATTTTTTATAAAGCTGTCACAGGAACATGACATATTAAGTAAATTGCCATATTTAGAATAAAAAATGTAATGCTTGTTATTTAAAAAAGTCGAAATAGCTCTAAGATTAAATTTTTTTTTCAGCAGTGAGACAAAACGTATGCGCCGCCCACTCGCATTCATATGACGTCACGTACGTCAGGACCCGACGTGATCTGCATTAAGGTGGGTTGGACAGCTTGTTGGAAGTTTAAAGAAGTGTTTTTATTAAGCCATAACGCTTAAACAGCTATGTTTACTGTTAGCTATTATATCGCTAATAGACATTCATAAGTCTGAGTGAACAAACGAAACTAAACCGCTTAGTCCAAGCCGTGGACACCATGTAAAGTTAACGTCGAGTTGACAAATGTAGCCCCGCGAGCTGTTATCAACAGGTTTCTGTTCAGCAGTGTGTTGTTAAACTGCTTAGTCGAGAATTGACGTCTATCTAGGAGACTGTAGGTCATAAAGGAACAATCTTGATGGCTGACCTCTATTTGAACATACATGGCTCACTTTTAACCAGCAAGCACCATTTGTCTTGAGCATTTACTAATACAATGTGATTCTTAAAAAAAATACTTACCATGAATTTATTTTGTAATCTATTTCCGTCCGTGTGTTTGTTTTGCTCACGTAACGCAGCTTAACTTTTGGTGTTTTGCCATGCGGTCAGTCTAATTCCCTTGACTGGTTTTAGTCTAGTTATGGCATCTTCTGGGTATTTTGGTGACGGTCCTCCGATGCGCGAGCGTGACCCCTACTTCACTGAGGCCATCAGCCAGAGGATGCGCGTGCCCGAGCGGCTGAGGGTCGGTCCAGTGCCTCACGCGCACGCACCTGCAGACCAAAGACATGAAGAGCTACCTGCTGCCTACAGCATGCACATCCCAGACAGACTGGCCTTAACAGGTAGATTGTATACTGGGCATAGTTCAGACTATCTTTGAATGTGTATTTGATTTATTTGATCAAAAGTACAGTCAAAACAGCGTTGTGAAATTAAAGACATTTATGACGTAACAAAAAGATTTATATATGAATCAAATGTTGTACATTGAACGGTCTATTTGTCAATAAATCCTGAATAAATGTATAACAGATTCCACAAAAAATATTAAAAGGCAGAAACTCTTTTCAACATTGATGATAATAAGAACAATAATTAATAATAAGAGCCACCAAATCAGCATATTGATCAGAATGACATTGAACACTGGAGTAATAGCTGTTAAAGATTCAGCTTTGCCATCACAGGAATAAATTACATTTTCAAATATATTAAAATTGTGCTAATATTTCACAACACTACTGCTTTCATTATGTTTTTGGTCAAATAGATTTGTGAGCATAAGTTACTTCTTTCTAAAACATAATTACAATTAGTGTATATTTTTCCAAAATGTGTCCTAAATCTTAAATCATTTATGTTTTTCAAAAGATGCTCCTGATCTGAGTCCACACCCTCTCTTCACTAAACACACTTCATCAATGTGGGACCTGCAGCATGGGTCCTGGGACAGGGAGGGGTTCATGAGAGAGCCTGTTCAGGTAGTCGCATATTCAAACCTAATTCTGGCTCACATCTAACAAAAACCCATCAGTTAAAATACTTCATAAGACCAAAAATACTTTCCCTTCTGGAAAGTATGTTCATTTACTGTACATGTACTCAATACTTGGTAGGGGCTCTTTTTGCTTTAATTACTGCCTCAATTCAGCGTGGCATGGAGATGATCAGTTTGTGGCACTGCTGAGGTGGTATGGAAGCCCAGGTTTCTTTGACCGTGGCCTTCAGCTCATCTGCATTTTTTTGGTCTCTTGTTTCTCATTTTCCTCTTGACAATACCCCATATACTGGTATTCTCTCTGAGGTTCAGGTCTGGTGACTCTGCTGGCCAGTCAAGCACACCAACACCATGGTCATTTAACCAAGTTGTGGTGCTTTTGACAGTGTGAGCATGTGCCCAATCCTGCTGGAAAATGAAATCAGCATCTTCAAAAAGCTGGTCAGCAGAAGGAAGCATGAAGTGCTCCAAAATTTCTTGGTAAATGGTTCAGTGACTATGGTTTTCAAAAAAACACAATGGACCAACTCCAGCAGATGACATTGCATCCCAAATCATCACAGACTGTGGAAACTTAACACTGGACTTCAAGCAACGTGGGGTTCTCCATCCTTCCTCCAGACTCTAGGACCATGGTTTCCAAATGAAATACAAAACTTGCTCTCATCTGAAAAGAGAACTTTGGACCACTGGGTAACAGTCTAGTTCTTCTTCTCCTTAGCCCAGTTAAGACACCTCTGACGTTGTCTGTGGTTCAGCAAGTTCCTTGACATGTCTGTGTGTGGTGGATCTTGATATCTTTACCCCAGCCTCAGTCCATTCCTTGTGAAGTTCACTCAAATTCTTGAATGGATTTTGCTTAACAATCCTCATAAGGCTGCGGTTCTCTTTTGGTTGGTTGGCATCTTTTTCCTCCACACTTTTTCCTTCCACTTAACTCTCTGTTAACATCCTTGGATACAGCACTCTGTGAACAGCCAGCTTCTTTGGCAATGAATGTTTGTGGCTTACCCTCCTTGTGAAGGGTGTGAATTATTGCCTTCTGGACAACTGTCAGATCAGCAGTCTTCCCCATGATTGTGTAGCTTAGTGAACCAAACTGAGAGACCAATGGGCTGAATCTGAAAACTGAAAAATACTTCCTTCAGAGGACGCATTCCAAGGTAGGAAAGCATCAAGGGCAAGGAAAGTCCGAATTTAATGTTAGTTTCAGTTCCTGTCTCATGAGATGCCTTCATCTGGCCGATTTTTGAAGGCAGCATAGATGTATCCTTTGTTGCCTTAGATATCCCACAATCCTGTGCGATCCATTCCATGATGGTTGAGCCAAAAAATAAAGATGGTGTCTGGAAGTTGCGGTCAGAGGTCAGTTTGTGTGTAAATGTACAGGTGCTGGTCATATAATTAGAATATCATCAAAAAGTTGATTTATTTCACTAATTCCATTCAAAAAGTGAAACTTGTATATTATATTCATTCATCACACACAGACTGATATATCAAATATTTTTTTCTCTTAATTTTGATGATTATAACTGACAACTAAGGAAAATCCCAAATTCAGTATCTCAGAAAATTAGAATATTGTGAAAAGGTTCAATATTGAAGACACCTGGTGCCACATTCTAATCAGCTAATTAACTCAAAACTCATGCAAAGGCCTTTAAATGGTCTTTCAATCTAGTTCTGTAGGCTTCACAATCATGGGGAAGACTGCTGACTTGACAGTTGTCCAAAAGACGACCATTGACACCTTGCACAAGGAGGGCAAGACACAAAAGGTCATTGCAAAAGAGGCTGGCTGTTCATAGAGCTCTGTGTCCAAGCACATTAATAGAGAGGTGAAGGGAAAGAAAAGTTGTGGTAGAAAAGTGTATAAGCAATAGGGATAACCGCACCCTGGAGAGGATTGTGAAACCAAACCCATTCAAAAATTTGCAACTGGAGTCAGTGCTTCAAGAACCACTACACACAGACATATGCAAGACATGGGTTTCAGCTGTCGCATTCCTTGTGTAAAGCCACTCTTAAACAACAGACAGCGTCAGAAGCATCTAAAGACTAAAAGGACGGGACTGCTGCTGAGTGGTCCAAAGTTATGTTTGGTTTAAGGACCATGGTAGCCGTGTTCTTAATTGGCCAGCAAACTCGCCTGACCTTAACCCCTTAGAAAATCTATGGGGTATTGTGAAGAGGAAGATGTGATATGCCAGACCCAACAATGCAGAAGATCTGAAGGCCACTATCAGAGCAACCTGGTCTCTCATAACACCTGAGCAGTGCCATTGACTGATCGACTCCATGCCATGACGCATTGCTGCAGTCATTCAGGCAAGAGGAGCCCCAACTAAGTATTGAGTCCTGTACATGCTCATACTTTTCAAGTTTATACTTTTCAGTTGGCCAAGATTTCTAAAAATCCTTTCTTTGTATTGGTCTTAATATTCAAATTTTCTGAGATTTGGGATTTCCCTTAGTTGTCAATTATAATCATGCAAATTAAAACAAATAAACATTTGATATATATCAGTCTGTGTAATTAAGGAATATAATATACAAATTTCACTTTTTGAATGGAATTAGTGAAATCAACTTTTTGATGATATTCTAATTAACATACCAGCACCTGTATGTTTTTGATCAAGGTTTTCCACTTTTGATGTCATTTCTAGCTAGAAATTAATATTGCAGTAATTAAATATCCACTTCGTTATCACCAGAGCTCTTTATATTTTGCTGTAGATCATTTAACCATTACTCTGCCTCCGAAGCCTGTCCAAAATCAGTTTCATGAGGTGCCTTCGTGCAAAAACGCTGCCCGCAAAGTCATTGGCTGATACGGCAGTGAGGCACCAACTCACCTGCCTAAGTTTTCAGATGCAGCCCATTTTGAAGGCTAAGGAAACCTTTGCAGGTGTTTTGAGTTGATTAGCTGATTGGCATGTCACCATATTTTTATTTCTTGAGATGGTGAATTGGTGGGTTTTTGTTAAAGGTGATCATCACAATTAAAAGAACCAAAGACAGACTACTTCAGTCTGTGTTTATTGAATTTATTTAATACACGAGTTTCACTATTTGAGTTGATTTTCTGAAATAAATTAACTTTTTCATGACATTCAAATTTATCGAGATGCACCTGTATAGAAATGTCAGTGAGGGTCATAAATGGATTTATTCCAGTTGATGATATTGCTTGTAATGTGTCACACAGAGTCCACTGCGAAGGTCTTACAGTGATCAGGGCTTTGGTCGAACCCCACCTGGAACCCCCACACACTCCAGACAAACACTCTACTCCCAGTCTCCGTAAGTCACTGTTTACCATTCTGACTGGGAATCATATTATTATAGTTCTTAGAGTTCTAATGCTCTGTCATATACAAAAAATATGAAGAAGTTAATGAGCTTATAAAAGTGGCATGATTGTAAAAAAAACTAGCAAATGTTGTTTTAAATGTAGATTTAAACAACTTTATAAATGTATTTAATTATCAGCCACCCTGATACAAATTTCTTCTGCTATTTCCCCAGAGAATTACTACAGTATGTATCCATTTCATAGCCTTTATATAAATGTCTCTCTAGCACTAAACAGCCTCTAGAGGGCAGGAGAGATTGAGTGTTGCACTTGGTTAGTTCACCTCACCCTCTGTGCTAAATGAGAAGCTTATTTACCAGATGCATTTATCTGATGAGACATTTATTTAAACAAACCCATTTAAATGAAGCGTGTGAGGTTTGTTTGATAAAGCTAGTATCAGTCTTTAAATAACAGCGGTGCTCCTCTATGTCCGTACTCTCCCACCCCTTTCGCAATAGACGCAATATTGGACGTCCAGCTGTCGTGCATACACACCCGTCCCCCCCAAAGCCCCCAGGACTCCCCTCCATCCCACCCAACCTGCTGTCCCCTCAGAGCATGCTGCAGGCTGCCAAGGAGCTGGGCCAGCAGGCGTCTCAGAAACTCCTCCAGACCGTCACCACAAAATACTCCTCCAGGTGACACGGATCCTCATCCTTCATGCCCTGCCTGTCCTCTTCCTGCGGGTGTGGGCTCTAACTAACCTGAGATGTTCAGCTGTTTGTTCTGACCTTTGGTTTAGTTTGGCTGTTTCTGAAGGAACTGCCTCAGACTAGTCTTCCTGTCAGGATCTTAGAGTTGGTGCACCTTTCATGCCTGCAAATTCACATCAGAGCTTTGGGCTTTGATTGAATTTACTGCTATTGCTTTACCCGAGCAACTAACAAGCACCTTAGGCATTCTAAAACTGAGCTTTGAGCTTCCCCCTTTCTTCTCATTTTGAATGGAATTGTTAATGAACTCATGTTCATCGTGAACCGCTGTGGTTCCTGGTGTCTCTTTTGTGTTTTAAGGTTTGGTTACCCAGAAAACCATCCCTCTCAGGCTGTGGAGGTTCAACCTGATCAAAGCAGGACAAGGTGACAGTGGCTCATGTAATCTCCATATACTGTATACAATAATGGACTGCTCCTGTACGGCGATCTAAGTGCAAGCAAACACTTCCTGTTTGGTTGTTTCTGTAGGGTTTTTGTATGATGAAGTAAATCAGTCAGTGATGAAAGGGAGGCCGTTATGTACGTTTCAGTGGTAAGATGTTGACGTTTTTTTTAACATCTATTTCTTGTCCCACAGTGCCTCGCAGGAGCTCTGGCTCAGTCCTGAAGAGGACACAGGTACCGCTGTCGAGTTCATGGTGCTCCGCAGACAGGTGAGTGCTTGAGCTTCACACCGACCACAATGCACTCATTCATGCTAGTTATTTTTCTATTGTGCAATTTTGCATGTCATGCATACAGAAGCTTGTATACACATAACACAATATACTGTATACAATGTAGTCTGTAGGAATACAATGTGTACAATAGAGTACTCTACAAATCTGTAATTGACACATATTACATTGACTAATTGTTGCATATATATTTTTGGAAGCTCAGTTAAAGTAAAAAAATATAAAAATTCAAGAACTAAAATATTGACCGCTTTTAATTGACCAGGTTATATTTAGGGGTGCTCCGATCACGATCGGCCGATCGTTAATGCGCATCTCGTCAGTAAAGCCGGTTCTCTAATCAGCGGTTAATTCCATCAGGTGCGTGATTTCACACAGAGCCATTGTTAACTGAGAAGATGCACCAAAAAACGCTGAAAATGAAGTGGATTTGCATCTTCTCTATTAACAACGGTTCTGTGTAGTAACAGCTGCTCTATGTGAAATCAGGCACCTGATGGAATTAACCGCTGTTTAGAGAACCGGCTTTACTGACGAGATGCGCATAACGATCGGCCGATCGTGATCTGAGCACCCCTAGTGATATTTCTGTCTGTATCTAGTCATTTAGCTTTTGGTCAACAGTGATTTTCTTAGGTTAAACCTCTTAACAGAATGTAGTAGGGGTGTAACGGTACGCAAAAATCACGGTTCTGTACGTACCTTGGTTTTAAATCACGGTTCGGTTCATTTTTCGGTACAGTAAGGGAAAGAAATGCAAACATTAAACTGCAGGTTGTTTATTACTATAAACTATTTTTAACAATTTGTTTACACTTTTTTTTTTTTTTATACTTTTTAATAAAATATATATAAAATAAAAATACTGCTGCGAAGTTCTCCACTAAATAAAATACTTTTCCAAAGTGTAAAGTTGCAGCATGAACAGTTTCAGTTTTTAGACCTGCTCATATTTCGTTATTGCGTTGGACCGATCGGAATTAAAAGCAAAGGTCTGTTTAAATGCAGACGGGAGCTGCGTTTGAATTACAATTGTTTTTTCCCTAGTTGTAGTGTTCACACTCGCGTGATGCCTTTTGAAAGCCTTAGGCCGGTGACACACTGGCATATTGCACCTGTCAAACATGGTTTATTTTGCCATCAATACTGTTGATGGTGTCCTTTATCAGTAGGTTTTATATTTATGCTCAACATAAAGTATAGATATTGTTGTCATGAAGACAAGATCCTGGTCTGTCGGCGGTCTCCCTCTATGTCACCTACAGTAGCATGATTCTGGTGTGTAAAGACACAGAAAATGTGAAGGAGCCATCATGCAACTGACGTGCAGCAGAAACGCCATGCTCAAACCATGCAGCGAGTGTGTCACCGGCCTTAGAATCAGCTGCAGGGCGGGATTTGCGCTGAACGCAGAGACTTCCGCCACTTAATATGTTCGTTTGGAAACACAAAAATGTACCCATGTTCCGCACACAAAATATTGCATTAGGTCATTTGGTACACACGTGCACCGTACCGAAAGCCCTGTACGATTACACGTACTGTTACACCCCTAGAATGCAGTATATGAGTGTGTGTAGTTTGGACGACATTGATTACGTTCCTTTGATTTCAGGTGCTGAAGATGAGCAGGAGGATAGCAGGGCTGGAGAGACAGAGCGCAGAGCACAGACAGACGGAGCTGCTGCTGTTCTCTCTGTTACTGTCTGCCTGTCTGCTCAACGGCTGGCTGTGGATGCGCAGATGACGGCTTACACTAAACAGACAGCACTACACTACTGCACAAAATTTGTTCTCATAAAAATGATGGTCAGTGGATGGTTTAGAAACCACTGTCATCAGAATGAGATGTTTATCTCTGAACCTTACACTCGGATGTGTCACGTGATCACGGTAGTGACATGGGCCACTTTGCATTACAAGTGATTTGAGGAACTCAAGCATGTTTTTCCACTGATGATGTCATTGAGTAATGCCGTCCCTCTGGCTCTTTTGATCAGACTAGTAGCTAGTTTTTTGTATTTGACTTATTCTGCAAATCAAGCAAATGCTGAGATTTTCTGCATGCTTTACACGTATTTATTAAAGTATAGATATGAATGTATACATGTATATTTGAATAGCCTTTTTAACTCATTTCCCCAGCCTGATGTATGATGAATATTTAAAATAATAAAAACTGTAATTCGTCTCAGACGTCTCGTTGTCTCACTGTCAATGTTAATTCAGCAAGATTTGCATTCACATGATGCCTGACAAAGAACAACTAAATGCTGTAAATGGATCAGTTTATTAAAAAATTAAATTAACCAAGGAAAAAGTTATTGAAACGCTTTAGACGATAAACCAAATGAAAAATGCAAAGCCTTATATAAAATCTGCACTAGATAAGAGGAAATGATGACTAGGAATACAATTTAATTCAAATGTATAATCATTTTACAGTAATATTATCAAGCAGCAACTAGAGTGACATTTTGAAACAAATACTAGTGAAATGAACGTAAAAACATTCCTCGTGAGAAAAAAAAAAAAAAAGTAAAATAACCATTGATTGGGACACAAGGGTACATACTATACAAAATAATACAAAAACATTCTCATAATTCGTCCTGAGATGGACCGACACATTCCTCTTTAGCCACTCAAACTATTAAGTATCAAATGTAGCAAGACCATCAAGATTACTTCAAATATCAAGACTAAGGCTTCAGGTAGAACAAACTGATAAACATGGGCCATTTTAAAGCATTACAGTAGGGAGCGTCTCAGTTTGCATTCAGGGAACTGTATTTGAAATGTAATGAGCTTGTTTATCAGTATTTTGTTCCACCTTTGTCTCAGTCCACTCTTTGGTCCATTGTCTTAGTTTGTATCCAAATTAGATTAGTGCTCTTCAAACTTGCTGAAAATGTCCTAAATGCACAGCTGTTGAGCATTGACAATGGGTGATCTAACAATGCTGGAAATATTTCTTTCAGATTTTATCTAAAAAAAAAAGAAAGACAGGAAGGAAGAAAACTAACTAGTTTCTATCTCTCGAGCAAATGAGAAAAGACTGATTGTGTACAAAATGTCAAGTACCGACGCACACAATGTGCTGAACTGTGACCGACTGTGCTCAAATACTTGATTACTCGCAAATTAATTTGGTCCATGTTTCAAAAAAAAATAAAAAAAAAAATGCTATAAAATCAAATATTTAGGGAAAATCAGGTTTGATTGTGTTAGAATTGTATGTGGTTGTCTTATCTCAAAAACTGAACTATAAATATGAAACTGCTATGTTGGATGATATTTTTTTTTAGCCCTGTATTTTTGAAATCGTCATATAATGGCTCCACATTAGTCACATGGCATTTAGGGCTCAGATGATTGGCTCAAAACAAGACATTTCCTGTACCAGCTGACCCCTTGAGAGGAATGGGTTTTATACTGCAATGACGTGTGTGTCCTGCAGGGGGCAAATTTGGATTAGCGCCAAGTTTAACCCAAACATTTAGGGTTAGTAAGATTTTTCTTTTTCTTTTGTTTTCTTTTTACTTTTATCTAGCAGAAATTGTAGTATGATCTTATTTATATTCAGAAAACATACAAAAGAAATATGTTGTTTCAATAAACATTTCTATAAAAATATTTCTTAAGGACCAAATCAACCAATTAGAATGATTTCTGAAGGATCATGTGATGGCTGGTGGGAATCCAGCTTTGCCATCCCAAGATTAAACTACATAAAATATATTCAAATAGAAAGCTTTTATTTTAAATTGTTTCAATGAAATATACATAGACTTGGGGACCATAAAGATTTAAAAACAAATGAAAAAAATAATAATAATCTTACCAACCCCAAATTTGAAATGGTATTGTTAATATTAATCAAAACATCTAGAATCATTCATCTGAAGTTTTGAGTTCTTTGACATGATGGCCTGCTTTAAAAACTTGCGTTTGAATGTTTATTCATTCAGAAATGCCAAAAGCCCCAGTTAACACACTGCAGAACATCTTTGAGACTATTTATCGTATTTGTGTATGAGCACCTGAGAAACACGAGCAAAGTTCAGAAATAAATCAGCTCAACGTTGTTGTAACATCTGCCAAGGAACGTTTCAGAAAGGTTGTTCAGATGTGCAAACACTTGAAATGTGACATGTTCCAGATGAAAACGGACATATTGAACAGACGTCACAGTGACGTGCGCAAGCGTCAAGCAGAAAATCACTTGCAAAGATCCAGAGGACGTTCTGAAGAAGCACATGACAAAATGCGAAAAAAAGCATTGAAATCAGATGGTTTCATAGATATTTACTGATTTCATGGAAGAATCTCATTTACACATCCATGTAATCTTGCGGTACGTTAGACCCTCTAAATAATATGAGGATCGTTGCTTGGCCCTGCTTTAAAACACTTGTGTATAATTTGTCTTTTTTTTTTTACGGATTCCTTTGGTCAAGAGCTAAATGTCTGTCTTGCAACCACGAGACTGGATAAAAGCTCATTTGTTATCTACAAAACAAAACCATGACTTAAAAGTAACCATCACATTGAAACGAGAGGTTTGGAGGCTTTCCAAACCGTGAAAGGACAGACCGGGAAATCCTGGACCCCTGACTATCACCCCGCGCTAAATGTGGATACCGCTCACTCAAGGCACGTTGTGGGCTGCTGTAGCTCTACTGGAATGATGGACCTCAGTTCTGATTCTCACACAGACAAACCCAAAACCAGTTGGGTTACTCATACTTTCACAAAGCTTGTGGACACAGGTAAACGCTTGTTGGTCCATTGCTCGGTGAACTGTACAGTACGAGCTGAACAGACAATGCGTCCTAGAATACGAAAGGCAATATGACATTCAGTTTTACAGTATTCCGGTTCAGTATTTACACGTAACAACTGTTCGGCTAGTCACCATATCGCTTGATACTCAAGTGCCACATTTGTATTATTATTACATATACACAACAAAACAATTGCATAACCAAGAAAGTGTGTGTAAAAACAAACAAAAGTAGTGCAATAAATGTAAAAAAAAAAAAAATGATGGCAATATATTTGGTCCGGGGGTCTGGATGAGGAAAAAGACCACCAGACAATACTGTAACAAAACTAAAAAAATGTTGATTGTAAATGAAGTCGTATATTGTTGATCGCAGATTCGAATGCATTCCTAAGCATCCTGACAGTCTTGATCTGAGAGTAACGGAGAGAAGAGAAGTGCACAGATTCCTTCACCTGCTTCGAGCTCTTAATTAATGTGTGTGTGTGTGTGATCAGATGAGTATCTCCACCATCTCGCTGTCCATGTCCTGCGCTGGGAGTGGCGTCGGGGGCAGGCTCTGCTGCGGGGGCGACTGCACTGGAGCTCTCCTCTCTAATGTACTGCTGTGAAATACTGGAACATCTGTAGAGACAGAGAAACATGCAGATGTTATTTATATATATATATATATATATATATATATATATATATATATATATATATATATATATATATATATATATATATATCATTTGTTAAAAAACAAAAACAAAGCAAATGTATTTCACAAAAATTTAAGTCCCAAACTAGTTTTTGTTAATACAGTTAAGTTGGTATGAGCAACCACAGTCATTTAACATCTACAAAATGACACAAAATGGAAATAACATGGTATTTCTGGGTTGTGGAAACAATGGTCACCTTGGTGAATATACAATACTAACATGAACTGTTAATAAAATGAGGAAACGTCTCAGTGTACAATTAAGTGTGCAGAGTGCGTGCTACGAACACGGTATAACATCTGGCAGGACCGTACACTCAGTGGATGTCGACCCACCAGTTAAGAAAGTTACATAACCTTAATATATATTTTTTTACTTTATGAAGTAGAGATGTATTCAAGTTATTGTATGTATGAATTGCATGTTTGTTGAATAAATTATTACATCTGTTTTTTTTAACTCATGTGATAGACAATTTTATCAAAATTTCTTTACCAATTTGAATCACTTTTCTATTGTGCTGTTCTATTTGAGCACTCAACTAGGCTTTAGTGGTTCCTGGGTTAGTTTGTCATTACAAATTAAAAACCTGAAGAAAACAGTAGTTTATTATCTGTAATATGTGATTTTTTGTGTGCGTGTGCTGTACCGGCGATGCGGTCGGGTATGTAGACTGGGCTCGGGCTGCTGATCCGGCTCGGTCCGGATACGCTCTGCAGGGCAGGTGTGCTTGGCTTGCTGGCCTCCTGACCCTTTTCAGTCTGGGTGCAGCTGTCTCTGCTGCCGGTCTTCGAGTGTGTGGCGGCTGGCATGGGGGTGGAGGGCAGGACTGGAGATGGAGAGGAGGAGATGGACTCTGTTCTCAGAGAGTCACCTCTGAACTCTGGGCCGAGCAGAACACCTGGAACACGAAGATTAATACATTATACATATTTTGCACTATATTATGGCTGCAAACAGAGTTTTGGTGATAAGTGAATAATTTACTAAAATGTCTCATTAGAAATAACCATCAACCACAACTTCCAGACACCATCCATTATTTTATTTTTTTATCAAAAAAATCGGAATCTGTCAATTTTATTTTGATCAGATTTTTTTGGGGGGGGATTTAAAACATTTAGTAAAAACATAGGGCTGTCAGTCCTATATTTTATAATCTACTTTACTTGATGTGGCAATTAATCTAATTAAGCACAAAATAAGTCTGACTGTGAAAATACCTACAAAAGATTATTTAAAGCTATTTTTGTGTTAAATGAGAAAGTATCAAGTAGACATTACATATTGTAGAAAGAAATATTTGATTAACATTTAGGCGACAATGGCCTAACATAAACTACGGAACAAAAAGAAAATAATTTGAGAAACATCTCAGCATTTTTTGTTCACACAATGAAAGTCATTGGTAAACAAAACAGCTTTGTTAACAGTCTTTTTAAAATACATTCTTTCATGTTCCTCAAAAGAAAGGTTTGAAACAAAATGAGGGTGAGTAAACGATAACAGATTTTAAATTTGTTTTGGTAAACTATCCCTTTATTTTATTATTATTATTATTATTATTTTTATTATGAAATGATGCCTTACATAGGAAACTAAATCTGCAGACAGGTGGGGGTAAATGTCTTTAAGAGTCATTCATTAATTCGATTCATTCAAAATACATTCAGAAACTAATCACTGCTGTACATTTATTGTGCTTGAAATATAACAGTATCAACTTATTTAATGAACTTTTGTATAAAATCATTTTTAAAGGTGCTGCATTTAAGTTTTTGACTCTACTAAAGCATAAAAATACCTTAATATGTTTGTAAATATTTAAGAGACACACTTGTTTATCTGAAAAACAATGATACAGTCAGTTATTCTCCTTTGAAAATGTGCGTTCCGTGTCAGATTGTCGGTCTCTCTTTTGGTTTGTGAAACCCGGCCAACGCCAGTTTACTCAATTTTTTTTCGGCACCACAGGTTTCCAGTAGGTGGAAAACAGAGCGCATTTCATTTAATTCATCATCAAGTGCGTCAAAAATATTTTTTTGCACCAATATCTTGAATTCTGGAAGCATAACTGCATTTATGGCGTTGTTGCCCAGCATTATTTTTGTCAACAGTCAACTGTATGAAATGTAAGATGTTGTACAGGTTTGGGGGCGGGGTCAGTGCATTAACGGCGCTAAAATATTTAAATCTTGTTATTTTATCATAACTAATTAAGCTAACGCGTTAAACTGAGAGCCCTATTTATTTTATTACTTCTTTGGCTAACTTACAACTGGGGGCTGTCTGAGGGTTGAACAATCCCACAGCAATGCATTTCTGATCTCTTTCTCATGAACTTACCCAGACTGCCCTTCCAGCTGCGGTCTTCCCTGCGCTCCTCTGTGATGGGGCTGCTTCCGCTCAGACCCATAGAGTGTGAGAGCAGCCCGGAGCCGCTGGAGCTGCCGGTGCCCATAGCTATGGACATGAGGGACTTGGAGGGCCTCATGGCAGGGGCGTCTAATTTGCTGGCCGGTTCTTTCCGTGAGCGCTGATGCAGTACCTTTATCATGGCGTCCTTCTCTATGATCTGAGCGTGCAGGTTCTTGATCCTGCTCTCCATGTCTAGACAGCGGCGGTTAGCCATGAGGATCTCCTCTTCTTCTTTCTGGATACGTGCCTCCACCGAAGTGTCGTAGCTGCTGCTGGGGGAATGGCTGATGATGGCAGAGGACGTGTCTCTGGATAGGTTAGAAAATAAACTAATATAAAAACCAATGAGGAACTGAGTAGATTTCAAGTAAAGTTTCACTAATTACTTTTATTTTGTAGTTTGCTTTTAATTATAGTTAAGTTTCAGTTTCTATTAATGGTTATAGATAATTTTACTTCTGTTTTTATCTAATAGTAATTTAAACTTTTAGTTTTATTTTAGATAGTTTCAGTATTTGTATAGTAGTCATTCATATTGTCACTTCAAATGTTATTAAAAGGAATTTAATAAATTAATAAATGTTCTATTTTGCCCATTTGTACTGCAGTGCAATATAGTTTAAAATTAGTGTTATTGTTATGCACACTCACAATTTTAATGTTTGAATTCATTGATTAGGATTAACCTTTGAGATCTACCATCTCATTTTCGAGGGGGTCCAATATATCCATTTATGCATTTTAGGTCCAATAATGTCCATTATGTCCATTTTAGGTAAAAAATATATTTTCATAGTTAGTTTTCAGGATGACAATGTTGAGGAATCTTAAGTAACTTTCTAAATGTCTTACATTGTAGGCTTAGGGAATAGAAGTGAACTTGTGTACCTCTGTGTGGCCACAGAAGCAGCGGCGTCCAGCGCGAACTGTCTCATGACACTCTCCTCCAGGTACTTCTGCTCCCATTTTGTCATGTCGGCCTCCAGGGCCAAAATCCTCTCCTCTTTTTCTCTCAGGTGCTCCATCAGAGCTGCTGTGCTAAACTCAGGACTAACTGGGTTCTGAGAACCACCCTGCCTCTGTGTGAGAGAGAGACACAGAGAGAGAGAGAGAGAGAGAGACAGACAGACAGAAAGAACCATTAATACATTTTAGTTCAATGTATCAATTCTGACTAAAATGTCATTAAAAATATATATATGTTTCCCTATTTTAGCTAGTTAAAATAACCCAACTGGCTTAGACTAAAAATCTATTCTAGGGTTACAATCAATGCAATCCAATGAAAAATTTATTTTATGACTATTGAGCACCAAGCAATACTATGCATAGGTTAGTAACATGCTAACATCAAGCTTTATCAGAATCAGTTTGTAGAAGTGTTGAGTCTCTTTTATAGAGGGATAAAAAAGACTATGTAAAAATCAACAATTTTACAAAATATTTGCATATGCAGTCTACTTTTATATACTTTTAGACTGTGACTTCAACACCAGTAGCTTAGCAACAGGCTAACATCAAAGTAATTGCAATACATTTTTTCCCCAAATCACTAAAGTGCAAAACTTGCATAAACAGCTGCTTCTAAAGATTGCATAAGTCATGTCATTCGCAGAGCTGATTGCCTACACAACACAAATAATAAACCTTAACCTTAAGTTGGTGGCTAATCCTGATAGCATTACTCGGCCACATACATAGTATTTCAAAACACTAAACTAAATTTGTCTTTTCTTGACAGATAACGGAGTTGATCGAGTCTATTCGAGGCAGATTTTGCACTGAACTTGCAGAGTTCCCTGTGTGGAAAAGTCCAATGTTTTGTTGGAGCGGTGTATTTTATGTTTACTATGTACTTTGCTGATTAGCAACGTGCTAACTTTCAACTCTATTGTAATCAATCATGAGTTGAGTGTTCTCGATGTGGAATGCACTTGTCCAGTTTTGTCTGGAATGTGTCCCAGACCACCTCCTGAATTGGTTTGAGAGATCGGATTTAAATCCATCTCGAAAGCGTTTCAGAGGGCATTTACACACGGTGTTTTAATGTTCAGATAGCTATGCAATCAGAGAAAACGCCTGAAGTGATCAGCTGTAAACAGGCTCTAAGATTTGAATACTGCTGATTTAATGTATTTTATTCGGTCCCATTTTATATTAGGTGACCTTAACAACTATGTACTTACATTAAAAATAAGTATAATGTACTTATGTTCATATTGAATTGCAAAAGGTTAGGGACAGGTTTGGTGGTATGGGTAGGTTAACAGTGTAATTATAAATGTAATGGCATGCAGCATGTGTGTACACAATAAATGCATTGTATCAAATGGTTAATTTAAATGTAAGTACATAGTAATTAAGGCCACCTAATATAAAGTGGGACCTTTTAATCTCATCTCAAGGTTGTTTCAGGTGTCCTGGTTGAAGGAACACAACAGAGGAAGGATGTCCAGTGTCTGGGCCCCTAATGAAGAATACAGCTGTCTGCTACTCCTCCTCTTTGCTCAACATGCACATTAACAAAGGAGGATGAGCTGCAACCTTTCCTCCAGATTTGGGGTCAGTAAAAATTGGACACATAGGAAGAGGGTACACAATAAAACAGATCATCTCGACAATGACAGCATGAGCTCCTGCTGCCTGCAGCTGGGACTCATCCATGTATGACTTTTGTGTGTGTAGAAACAGTAATTGGTTGCGCTTATTGCAGTTTAAAGGGTTTTCAAAGTGGGTTCCAGAGATATATAGCTGTCGAAATAACTAACAAATGATTCTGGACCAGAATGTGGTCAAATTCCAAATAAAAGTCAAAAGTTTGATTAATTGAGAATGGCGTGTAAATCTCTTACCTGTTGCATTCGCAGTGATTCGAGCTCTCTCTCCAGTCGTGTGCGTAGCCGATGCTCAAGTTGTTCTCTCTTCTCACAAGCAGCTTGAAGCTGTGCTAGAGCCTGCTGCATCCGCTCCACCTTCTCCACATATACCTGTTTTTTCTTCAGCTATACAAACAGAGAATGCAGATCAGATGCTGCTGCTCACGCTGCAACCAGAAGACCCCATCCACCTTACAATGCCTAATTGTAACATTCAACCATCTTTTTTTCTTCTTTACAACTCTCAAATCACCAGTGGTCGTAATTGCAGCCAAAACGAATGCCTCAGTTTAGCTCAGGAGGGGACAACATAGTGAGAGAGAGAGAGAGAGAGAGAGAGCACAGAAGTATTTGGCTCTCGTTTGGAAGCGGTGGGTGGAGAGGGCAAGAATTCAGCCATCTTCAAGTCCTTTCATGGCAGACAACTCAAGAGGCTTTGTTAGGAGAACAAGCGGGCGTTTGTGACAGGGCAGAACAAAAGTGGAACGGCCCGGTGCATTTTGGGACGCAAGGGTGCGTGCCCCGTTCAGCTATGGCCAATAGGCCATCTGGGAGAACGCCAAAAGAGCTCAACCACAGACTCCAACTGTTACAAACACTCAAGAGCGGAGAACAGATACGTCAATGCTACTTCGGTTAGAAGGCTTTTTTCTCGCTTTCTCTCCCTATTGAAGCTTTTTTTGGCCTCAGTAAAGGTTGTGCGGTTTCAGAGAAAGTTGCAGCCAGCGGTTCACTTGAGCTTGAAGATCTTATCTGCAGCAATGACGAACTGACGGGAAGGGCTTCAAATAACTTAAGAAGGTTGAGCTTAAACATTGTGGTGGAGTACCACAGGGATGTGTTTAAGGATAAGTGGGTTGTGACTCAATGAAATGTCTATTTAATGCTGGTTTCGATAAAGTACACCCGCAACTTTGTTTATCAACAATAAGAAACTCATAAGCAGAAAATATTTACAGATGTTAATTTAGTTCCCAATCTGTTCTGCTATATTGTTCAATGGTCAGAGCATTCTAAAAAGCAATTTGTGAAGTATCTGGAATAGATCAAGCCCTGTCTAAAATCTGCTTCAGTGAAAGGCTGCCTAACAGGCAAACTGCTCAGCCCTTCATCTGGATGACAGTATGATTCAGCAACTCCCTTACCAAAATTAAAAAAAAATAATTTCGAAAAGTCAGAAGGTCTTCTAGATTTCCTTAGCTCTGAAAGAGTAACACACACTGTGACCACAAGGGGGAAGGGAACACATATACATACATATGGTCACAGAAATCATAGAAAATGTAAATTAATTTTCTTGACATGCAGGTAATTAAATGAACACCAGACGAGTGAGAACCTGAATGTCTGCTTTGTTCTGTCCAAATTTAAAATGCATGCTTGTTTTTTACAAAAAGTAGCTATTAAAAAGCGTGCATACAACCTATACAAATTTAAAAACACTATTGAGTGAATAAAAGCATGTAGAACTAATTGCTAAAATTGAACAAGGGTACCATTGGTTATCAATGAGCTCTACCTCCTCCTCCAGCTTGACCACTTTGGCTTGGGCGTTATTCAAGGCCTGGTCACGGATCTCTATGTGTCTGCGCTGGTCCTCGTTGGTGGAGCGAAGTGAATTAAACTCGATATCCTGCTTCTCCTTCTCTCTTTGAATCTCTTTAACTGATAAATGAATGAAATGTACATTCAGAATTGTTTTTTCCAATATATTAAAACTACATTTGTGCTTACAAATGAATGGTATTTCAACACAAATCTATGGTTAATTTAAGTGATCACACTGTCTTCAAGGAATTTTAGCCAAATTTTTCTAAATTTAGAGGTCCACTCACTCTGAGCCAGAAGCTGCGAGATGGTTTTGCGATTGTCCTCAGTGCCTTCACACTCTTTTGCAGCAAGCTGCTTGTTGGCCGTTTCCATTCGCTCTATTGAAAGAAAGAGACAATACAATCATACTTTCCCCTAATTTTATGGTTCAAAAATATCACAATGCTTCATAAAGTTTGGTCACGTGCGAGAGATTAAATCAGTGTTACCAAAACCAGACCATCTGTGTCAAACAGATTTTATACGCGGATGTATTCATGTGAAAGTTTATATGACCTCTCATCACAAAATGTGGTTTTGTAACGACAAAGCCTTTTCGAAATGCTAATACCAAAATAAAAATATAAAATTTTCTTCATGCATTTAATAAACGCAACAAACAGCTGTAATTGTTTTAACAGAGGCTTTTGTGCAATACTCTCCATCCTACCAAAACACCCTAGAATATGAAGCTCATATTCCAGGCCTCTTCTCTCAAATGATATACCACTGGGACTGGTTGCTCAGCAAATTGGAAAACAAGAATCTAACAAACATTTTATATGTGCCTAGTTCCCAAAGAGTGGTCTTGATATAAGTCATGATGTGCTGTTAAAACTGGCCCAGAAAAAAGGGCCATTATATAGTAGGGGTTGGTAGTTTTTTGCAATGGCTAACCATTCATCAGGGAAGCAGGCCAAACGTTAAAACAATATTTCCCCCTGTGTTAAGTCAACCAGACTGTGAGACGAGCATTCCAGAATCAAATGCCTTTTCCCCCACTGCACCTTAGTGCCTCTCAAAAGAATTAAGATTCTAATCTAGATTTCAAATATAGATGAGAAATAACATTTCTGGTAGAAAATTATGCTACAAGTAATTACAAGAAAATATAGTAATGATACCATGGAGTTGTAAAACAGCACACTTCAACTTCTTCTTTTGTTCACAGAACAAACATTTTAGGAAGACAAACAGTTAGGATCGTGATTTTGTTGAAATCGCTGACCCTCAAAATGAGCAAGAGTAATAATGATGGATGCCTTCGCGAAAAAAACTTTTACTGATGGTAAGAAATCTACTTTGATAAAATCTAGGTTTGAACAATAGCAAAAGTAGTATATAAAGCTACAGAAAATATGAGAAACATGGGGTGAAAGAAAGAAGGGCAAGAGAGAGAAGAAAAATTTGCTGTAAAAATCTCTGGGAGCTCCCTGTGGACTTAAAGTCTGGGCATACTGCCATAAATCAGGGTTTCTCTGTTCTCTGCTGGACTAAAGAACACAGTGAGGCATGATCATAGAGGTGGCCACACTCAGGCAGAGTGGGCCTGCTGACAGCAGCAGAGGAATGATAGAGAGAAACTATTGCTTTGGTTTGGACTGCAAAAGATACTATACAGAGCATGTGATATCACACAGATGAAAACAAAGTAAATGAAAATTAAAATGCTTTGAACTTGGATAAGAATAAGGAGTCTCTTTGAATGGAAAGGACCGAATGTTGCAGCCTGGTGTGAGTTTACTGCTAAACATTCAAATACTCAGCTAGTGCTTGCTGAAGCAGTTGCAGCTCCCTTCAAAAACCATCCACCTTCCCCTATCCTACAGGGTGATATCATGCATGTCATATATGGGGGGTTATTTCATACGTGTTATATGTGCAGCAGCAGTATTTCTTAAACGCTCACAACAGCACGTCTGAGGATGTATCTGACTCTAATCCAGTAATCCATTCCACTCTTGTCAGCCACAAACAGATTTGCTCTTACTGATTTCTCAAACATATTACAAAAAAACCCATAATATTTACATCACATTGGTGCTCTATAAAATAAGAACAACACAAATATGCTTTGGTGTCATTACGTTTTCATAAGGTTGTGATACAGTGGCAAGTTACAATTCATGAACACTACTTTTATAATAATCTCCTATAACTCTCTTAAACACTGTTTTTCATTGAATTATCCTGTTGTGTGCTCACCTCTTAGATCCCTGTTGAAGTCGTGCATCCTGCGCACCTCCATCTCCAGCTTATTTCTCATGGTCTTCTCGAGAGCTTCCCTCTTTGTGGATGATTTGGCCAGGTTCTCATAGACTTCAGACACCATCTGGATCTCAGTCTCCAGCTGCAGAGTTAAGAGAGAGCTTTAACATTACTGAGGCCTTACAGAAAATAATATAATTAATACGTGTTTGGAATTCAAAAGGATGTAGTATAGAAAGCTGCCTTGCATGAAACACGATAACTCCAAATCTTCAACACTTTCATACGAAAAATGGTAATGGTTCTCATGCCAGAGTTGGTGCTGGGCCATCTGGGAGCCTATTACGGTGTTTCCCAAACCTGTTACTGGAGGCACACCAATGCACCACACTTTCAAACTCTTCCTAATTAAACACAACTGATTCAACTCATCAGCTCTTTAGTAGAGACTCCAAGACCAGAAGTAGATGGGTAAGATAAAAGTGACATTCAAAATGAGTACTGTTGGTGTGCCTCTGGGAACAAGATTGGGAAACACTGGTCTTTTGCGAACTGAAGTTTCCATCGACTTGAGAAAAACAAAATTACCTTTTGCAATTTGGACACCTTCTCCCCACACACTTCCAGCTCTTGCTTAAGCAAGCGGTTTTCTTCGGACAGCATATCCACCATCTGCTGGGCACGGGCTAGCATGGCATAAGGATCTCCCTGCATGGAGTGTGGATGTGGGTAGTGTTGTCCTGGACTCTGTTGCTGCTGCTGCTGGGGGCCCTGTTGGTGGTACTGGTGCTGATGCATGTGGAGGCCCCTGGGAGCTGACCCATAATGATCATGAGGAAACGCGTGGCTCCGCTGATGTGGAGGGTGACTTGGACCATATGGATCCCCCTGGTGGGAACCAGGCCCCTGTGAGCTACGAGCACCGGTGAGGAAGTGCTCTCCCTGGTGACCCATAGGTGGATGAGGGTGGGAAGAGGCCATGATGCTGCTGAGAGTGGCGGACTGAGCACGGGAAAGTGAGCCCCCTGACGTAACAGAAGATGAAGGGCTGTGGTGATGGACAGACCTTTGAGAGTGACTTGAACTCTCCTTATTTGACCTAATGAGAGCAGAGCAATAAATAATATTCACATATTGATTACAAAAGTTTTGTTGACCTACAAATAAATGAGGCCGATTTACACTTGCATATCCAACGGTTTCTTGTATGAGATTAAATCACAGTTGGAGAACAACGACTTGTCCAAAGTGGAAACTACGCAATGCATTCCAACTGTTCATAAAAATATTTTTTTCACGGGTCAACATTCCTGGTTCTCTGAAACATAATGGAGAAACTGTCATGTTGTGACATGCTGTAGATGATTATTAGAATTTGATATGCAGTATTTTGCTATATGCCACACTGAGGCTCTGAGGTGAATGAATTCAGGGAAACAGGCAAAACTGGCTTTTCCCATAACTGGTTTCCTGACAACATGTCCCAGCATCTAAGGGAAGGGTTGTCTTTTAAAACTCAGCATTTGGAATTTTTTTAACTGAATAGTCAAGGAATGCAATTTGTGTTTCAAGGTGTATCACTCTAGTTCCCACAAAGAATCCCAAACATAGGCCACACTGGAGCCTTTACGTTACACTTACCGGAAAGAGCCATATTCTGGTGGTGGCTGGTAACGGACATGAGGAATATCAGCCCTAGCTGGCTGGCTTGTGCCACGGTGGTCTGGGTAGAAGTGCCCAGGCTCCTGGTGCTGAGGCTGATGGTGCTGCTGTTGTTTGGGTGGAGAGGGCATTCCTTTAAAAGGGTAGTCTGGAGGTGGGCCTCTGTGTGGGGGCCCAGTGGGTTTATAATAGTCTCCAGGAAGTCCAGGTGGAGGCAGCTGGGGAGAAAGTGGTGAACTGGTAACAGGCGCATGGGCCTTGACCCCACTGGTGGCCAGCGAGAGCTGCATTAGTCTTTCGCTGAGCGAACGTACATGTCCTTGTTTAAGATCCTTTAGCCCATCATCCTGGTGCACTTTGCCTCCGTTCACTCTTTGCACCGTAGGCCTGCCCTCTGGGGGTCGCACCTTAGGGTTGCTGACGCCAGTCACATAAAATGCAGCACCCACTGATGGGGGTATCTGTGGTTGAGGCTGCTGGGGCTGATGGCCACGGAAATACTGCGACTGCACCTTGGCTTGGTCATAGGTGGGCAAGTCTTCGGGATTCTGCCCTTGTCTACTCACACAGCTTCCACCACCTGACCCCGTGCCTCCACTGCCAGTGCGTGTGCTAAGCTTCTCCATGCCGCTGTCGGCCTGCAGCTCCTGGCCTTGAGGCTCCTGCCTCGCAATGTGAGAGACCATGGAGTGCTCATCCCCTGGGCTGCCAGGGCCCGGGTATCCACTTATTGGACCTTGTTGTTGTTGCTGCTGCTGCTGCTGCTGCTGCTGTTGCTGTTGTTGTTGTTGTTGTTGCTGTTGCTGCAAGGCAAGATAATTTCGGCCCTCGCCATAGCGCATTTGCTCCTGTAAGAGCCGCTGTAGAACCGTATGGCCACTACCACTACTGCTGCTAGCTGATGTGTCCTCGGAAACTGAGGCTGCCGCCCTCATTTCCAGCTCCCGTGACCTGCCTACCTCATGGAAGGAGGAGCTTCGGGCACGGTCCACACTCCCTGCACACAACACCAATGAATGATTAGTGATAAATTTAGCCACTAACTTTTATCATAGGCTGGACCATAAGTGTATCAAGCTGAAAAAGAATGAAAACAGACTGAAGGAGACTGACAAATCTTCTGCATGTTTTTAGAGAAATGCTTGAAATTTCAGATCCCAACTGTCCCAGACTCTTCACACATTGACATCTGGGCACCACAGTCATGAAGTTTAACAATTTATGACACAAATTCCCAGTATATATGGGACAAAGGTAGAACTCTGATGATCTTTAGCCACTACTAATTACTATTAAAATATAAATCAGGGATGAAAGTTTCTGTATTGTAAAGAACGGGAGCCCAGGGCCAAGGTGTTGAAGTCCACCAATGATGCAAATCATATTACCAGTACCATATATACACCACATCTCTGTACAACTGCTCCATTTCTTTAACATGCATTGCAGTTGAGTCATCTGATTATCCAAATGTAAGAATAAATTGTATATTCTTGCCTTCGAGATCATAAGCTGTAAGAATAAATTGTATATTCTTGCCTTCGAGATCATAAATATTATTTTGGTTCAGGTTGGGTTATCTGAGCAGAGAAGAGCAGGTACCCGGGAACCAAGAATGAGTCACACAAGTGGTGTAGTTCATTCTAAGCTCAACTTTATTGTACAAGGGGTGTTACTTTTATAGGGAAATGAAATAACGTAATGTCTGGCAGATATTTGGCTGATCAAGCATAACACACTGCATTGAGCAACATCATGAATATAGAGTAAGGTTCAAAGGAGTACATATTACACCACAATGTCCTTTAACACAAGATGTGTTCATGAGTACAAGCAGAATCTCACAATGGCCACTTTAAGACAGTCGAAGACATGTCTTACACAATCGTGAACAATCTTGGGCATATCTTATGTACTTTCATACACAGTAATCAAATGTGATATATATCTTCAGTTAGTATTCATTTCTGTTATACAGTTCAGGCTCTAACTCATAAGTGTGCACATAATCATCTCCAGTAGAGCTATCAGCATCTGTTGGGAAATCCTCAGCTTCAATCACATTCATCTCCAACTGCTCTGGAACCCTAACAAAGGTCTGTACTGGATTGGATACATGCAGCATTGCTTGGTAGGTATTTCCTGTAGTGAGCGCTGTAACAGAACGCATTATAGAAGTACTAATACATTGCATCATACAGGGTGCTATTAGCAGAAGAATCACTATGAATATAACAATAGGCACAACAGTGTGTAGAATCCAAGTTCCTCGTTGAAATCAACGGTGGTATGTCCATCAATAGAATTTAGCCCTTAATGGTAACAGAGTGGTTTAAGGAGTTAGCACTGTTTTGACTCAATGGGCCAACTATCTTCTTGCTTTGGACAACCCCCACCTCACTATAAGAGGTAGTTCCTTCCTCCGCTTAACCAGTGCCTTTTCCTCCCTGTTAAACAGTAAGGTGAATCCCCGTTCGAGATTCTATGTGAAATTGGAGCTTGCCTGCTCTCCTGTAGAGTAATTCTTCAGGCGTGAGGCGTGTATCCACTGCGGTTGATAATCTGTCAGCACTCCCGTCAGGGTTACTGCGATCACAGTGGCTGGTCCAAGATATCTTGGTTCTCCCACCTTCGTTGGTTTCAGGCTTTTGATGAGCACACTCTGTCCTGGAACAAAGGGGTGAGTAGGCTTTTCTGAGGGAAGAGGAAGACACAAAGAAACATCAGCACATATGGAGTTAAGTTTCTCAATGAGGGAAGTCACGTAGTCCTCCTGGATCACCTCCAGATCACCTAAGGAAGTAAAGCCTGCGCGACCTTTAACCCATGGGGTCGGGAAAGGTCTACCCATTAGTATTTCAAATGGTGAAAACTTAGTGGTGGAAGATGGAGTCATTCTTAGTTCTGTCAAGACAGCAGGTAGCAAATCTACCCATTTCTTTCCTGTATCAATAGAGGCCTTAGTGAGCCTTCGTTTGACTGTTTGGTTAAGTCTCTCCACATTGGAGGAAGACTGTGGATGGTAAGGTATGTTCAGGTGCCAATCAATCGATAATACTTTAGAAAGTAGCTGTGTTACCTTTGATGCGAATGGAGTCCCATTATCACTCTCAATAGTGTTAGGTATCCCAAATCTAGGAATTATTTCCTTAGTCAAAATCTTTACCACTGTTTTAGCATCTTCCTTTGCACATGGAAATGCTTCTGGCCACTTTGAAAATCGATCCACAATAACCAAAAGGTATTTCAAGTTACCTATTGGCGGCATGTGCGTGAAATCAATTTGTACATGTTGAAATGGTGCTTCTGGATGCGGTAATGCGTCGTGTTTAATAGGTTTGTGCGGATTTACCTGAGCACATGTGAGACACGAGTCTAAAATCAGCTTTGCTGTTTTGTGTACATCTGCAATGCAATACAATTGATTAATAACTTGTACTACTTTTGCACAACTTGTATGTGACAGTCCATGGTAATGTCTAATAAGGACTATTAGTCCTAATTTTGGTAAGGCTATTCTTCCTTTCTCATCTCTTAAGAGCCCATCTTTGTCTGGAGCACAGTTATGTTTACTCCAGTGCTCTAAATCAACTTGTGTAGGTTGACTCTGCAAAACTTTAATGTCAATGTCAGGAACATTAGTCACATGCATAGTCATAGCTATCTGTGTTTTGTCACCCATATTAAATGGTGATTTTATCTGGGCTTTGGCTGCTTCTTTTGCGACTTCATCAGCTCTCCTGTTTCCTACAGCCTGTTCTTCCTCACCTGTTGCGTGACCTTTTACCTTTACTATGGCCACTTCGGCAGGTAGCTGTACTGCTTTGGTTAACTGTCCTATCAGGTTTGAATGTGCTATGGGTTTCCCATCTGCAGTTTTGAAATCTCTTGCTTCCCAAGTTTTGGCAAAGTGGTGTACCACTCCCCATGCATATTTGGAATCAGTATAAATAGTTACTCTTTTTCCTTCCATCAGCTCACATGCTCTTATTAATGCTACTAATTCTGCAGCTTGAGCTGAGTTAAAATCTAAAGCAAATGATTCAATTATTTCCCCAGTCTCAGACACCACAGCATAGCCACAAAGGTAGACCCCATCTGCAGGTTTTGAACATGATCCATCAACATATAGATGTTCCCCCCCATCCAGGGGCGAATCCAAAAGATCGGCCCTGGAAGAACATGAGGAAGTTAGTTCAATTATGCAATCATGCTCTGTGACATTATCTACCATGTCAGCCATTCCCAACACACCCAACAGTGCCGGGTTAATGGACGCTGTAGGTTGGATCGTTAGATTTTTAGTTGCCAGCAGTGTTGCCTCGTAACCTGAGCGTCGTTGCGCTGTCATGTGTTGTGTTTGCATATTGTGTAAAATTGCGCCTACCTGATGAGACGTATACAATATCAAAGGGTGTGACAAAACCATTCTCTCAGCCATCTGTACAACCAGGGCAGCTGCAGCCACAGCACGAAGACATGCTGGCATACCTGTAACAATGTTGTCCAATTTCTTAGAAAGGTACGCTAATGGTCTGTATGTGGAACCATGCTGTTGCAGCAGGACACCTATGGCCACCCCCTCAGTTTCACGGACATGCAAATGAAAGTCTTTGTTGTAGTCTGGTAGGCCCAGAGCTGGGGCCTTGGTGATCGCCTGCTTCAACGCAGTAAAGTTCAGTTCTGCCTCCTCAGTCCAGTTCAAGAGCGTGCTTGGTGGAGCTTTGTGATCAATCAGGCTTCTCAGGTGCCTGTCATGCACTGCACAGTCAGGTATCCAGGATCTGCAATAGTTAATCAGTCCCAGGAAGCTTTGGAGCTGTTGTATAGTTCGTGGAGACTTCATCTTCCTGATCAGCTGGACCCTGTCTGTAGAAATCGCTCTCAGACCTGGCATGATGATGTGTCCCAAATAGGTAACTTTGGATTGGACCCATTGGAGCTTGTCTTTGGAGGCCTTGAATCCTGCTTGAGCGAGCACATTGCATACAATGATAGAGGCTTTTTCACAATCGCTTTGTGTTTCACCTGTTATCAAAATGTCATCTGCATATTGGAGAACGCAGACTGTAGAGGGTAGATCAGTCATCTTTGCCAATGTCCTCTGTACTGCTGCCGAGAAAACTGCGGGACTGTCCACATAGCCCTGTGCCAAGCGTGTCCAGGAAAATTGTTGACCTTGGAAGGTGAACGCTAGTAGAGGCTGAGTGTCTGGATGTACAGGCACAGAGAAAAAGGCTGCACACAAATCAATGACTGTGAAATATTTGTGCGTACATGGAATAGAATTAATCACAGTCGGTACATCAGGCACAATTGGAGCTAATGGTGTTATCAATTGATTTATAGCTCTTAAATCTTGAGTTAAACGCCATGTTTTACCATCTGCTTTAACTATGGGGTTAATTGGCGTGTTGTAAGGTGAGTGTATCGGTACGAGGACACCCTGCTGGACAAAATTCTCAATCAATGGCTTTATGCCCAGTTCCTTATCTTTAGACAAAGGATATTGCTTAATATAGACAGGTTTATTAGTTTTCAATTTTGCTTTGTATGGTTCCATGTCTATAAATCCTGTGTCATCTTTATACTGTGACCATAATGCAGGGTCTACCAGAGTTTCAACCGCTGGTGGTATGTCAGACCTGGGCTTACATGTGGCTGGTTCTGCTTTGTTGTCTTCCCAATCCGGCAATGGGTTCACAGAGACCTGTAAGCTAGACAGGAAAGAGAACGTGACCAAATCATCAGTGAATTTAATGTCCATATTTAATTTGTGCATCAAATCTCGTCCTAACAAATTTAATGGAGCTCCTGGAATGATTGTGAATTTGTGAAAGAATGGAATTAATCCAGGAGCCCTTACCTCTAGAGGAGGCGTTACAGGACATTGAATGTCAGTTCCTGAAATTCCTACAGAGTTTACTATTTGACTAGAAAGAGGACCCTCATAATGTGCAGCGGTCATTGAAGTTGCGTCAGCTCCAGAATCTAGGAGGAACGTCTGTGGTTGACCGTGCACTAACAATGTAACATATGGCAAATCTTTATTGTTATTAGTAAATGTGAGGGTCGTCATAGATACATTGGAACTGACTTCACTCTGTAGGCATCCCTATTGTGGTCCTTGAGGCTTGTGCCAAGAAGTAGGATAAGGGGAGTTGAATCTTTCTCTGTCTCTCTGCTGAGAGTGATCTATTCTTGGCTTCCACTGAACTGAATCTCCCTGAGGACGATTCTGACTTCTCCCTTTTCTGCAATTTCTTTGGACATGACCTTCCTTTCCACAGAGATAACAAACTATTCTTGATCTTTTTGCAACACTTGATCTGTGTTTCAGTTCTGCTTTTAGGTCATGTTCACCTCTCTGTGGCTTTTGCCCAGTGAACATAGCAGTTTCAGTTTTGACCACAAACCCTCCAGAAATATCTAGTTCCCTAACTCGCTTCCCTAATGCTTCTATGGTCATTTCTAACAAGTTAGTTGTTGTGATTCTAATCAGTTGTGCTTGTTTTCCATGCATATTATTCAGAAATGTGTTGATGAATAATGCCTTTAAGTTATCATCAAGTGGGAGTTTAGATTCCTCCACCCATGCTTTCTTAAATCTCAGATAGAAATCTGAAGCCGTTTCTTTAGACTTCTGCTTTGTGTTTGCAGCAAATGATAAATCTTGTTTATTGCCTAGACGCTTCTCTAGGAATACTCTCAACTCTTTAAAGAAAGAAGTATGATTTTCCTGTTTTTCCCAGAAAAATTCATGTGGCGATGCTGCCGTAGCTGAGCCCGATATATGATCATTTTCATACGCCAGTGTTTTGCATTCACTAATCAACATCTCCTCAGTGACATCTCCTTCCAGTGTTCTTGCCAGAACTGCTCTGTAATCTGCACCTGTAAAATGAGCATACTTTGTGTGTGATTGCAGAATAGTTACAAATTTACTAGGATTCTGTGGAGAAGGCAAACTTTTACAGATTGCTTCCATATCTGTCATTTTTACTGGTTTCACCCCTATCGCATTTCCCGATCTCATCCACACCATTGCACTCTGAGTTTTGGGAGTTTCCTTTGTCTCTACCTTTGTCTCTTTGAAAGTACCTGACTTTTCAGTAACATGACTGTTGTGCGGTGGCGCTGTGGGTAGGCGAGGAGTGCAGTAGGGCGGTGGCTTGTCTTGTGGAAAGCTGTTTTGCTGAGCCACAAAGGCAAGTACCTTTTTCTTTTCTGGTCCTTGATCCCAGACCTTTTTCAGATCCTTCCAAACATTATAACTTTTAGTCATATATTTATAATCCCAATTGGGATCGCCCCACCCCTCAAAAATTAGACTTTTAGCTAATTCCATACCCTCATCAGTGAATGAACCCTCTCTCGGATACGGAGTTTCAATTTGTGGTTTCATACTCTCTGACCATCCTGCCATGTCACTTACAAAAGGTTCTGTATAAAACCCTTGATTATTTATGAACATAAAATCAATTGGTGTCTCTCCTGGTAATGGTCTTGACTTTGAACCCCCCATCTTCCACTTAATAGCAGCGCAAATTGTAGTGTTCAGGCAGTGATAAGCAAGCAAATTTGCAATTCAAAATTCTTCTATACTCTTTTGCCCAACCTTAACTGTGATTCCATGTATCGTATTGTGACCTTGGGTGATTTTTCTAGGTTTTGACTTACACAAAGCTTTCGCCCTGATCGTCACTAGATCACCTTCTTTTGTTTGGGTGTTTCCTATAGTTTTGGGCTCTCGCCAAACCAAGTTCGGGTCGCCCCTAAAACACCTTTCTTTTGGGTCACAATATTTCAACATGTAATAACAATTATTAATTGATTTCCACAAAATGGATTTTAATTAAATTTCAATCCCCAAATTAAATCAATTTCCGCGATGGTTAAAATACAACAAAAGTTTAAAATTCGCCGTACGCAATACGCAACCGTGATCAAAAGTACAGTGTGGCCAGTACTGCACATCCAATCACTCTACGCTAATAGTCAATTGACTACTGTTGCCAGCCGTAGTGTAACAACAATGGAAAGCTTAATTCCACTAGCAATTAGTGATTACAACTCCTTCCCGTGTCTTTACGGGGAACGCGGGATAATTTTTACATTAATCCCCTACTAGGATCCTACAGAGGGTAAGCGCTATATTTCTTTCAAGAAATATACGAAAACACTTACCCCCTTTTTTATGTAGGTCCGCCTGATTCACCGGTGCGTCTTTTTCTCTTGATCTCCTGATCTCGGGATGTTTCACTCCCTGGTTCTTAGGAGATTCCCCCCTATCCCGGACGAGCCCCCAGCTGTAAGAATAAATTGTATATTCTTGCCTTCGAGATCATAAATATTATTTTGGTTCAGGTTGGGTTATCTGAGCAGAGAAGAGCAGGTACCCGGGAACCAAGAATGAGTCACACAAGTGGTGTAGTTCATTCTAAGCTCAACTTTATTGTACAAGGGGTGTTACTTTTATAGGGAAATGAAATAACGTAATGTCTGGCAGATATTTGGCTGATCAAGCATAACACACTGCATTGAGCAACATCATGAATATAGAGTAAGGTTCAAAGGAGTACATATTACACCACAATGTCCTTTAACACAAGATGTGTTCATGAGTACAAGCAGAATCTCACACCAAAGCTTATGTCTTAGTTCCAAGCCTAAACCCCAATATCCCTACTGTATGCTTGAGCTGTAGACACTTAGAAATCACACAGAGCAATTAAAAAAACAGTGAGCTGTTAAAGCATACAAAGCCATTAGGTGAAAACCATTCCATAACATTTAAGCCAATGTGGGGTATAATGTGTAGTACCTCTACATCACTACTGCAAGGGTACTGTCATAAACATTATGTTTCTCTAAATGGTGTTAGTCTGGAATGGTTGCCACCACTGGCCTTCGGTTTGCAGTTTAGTGTTTATTATACCATCTAAAAAGTAATGAAGGGTAACTTATTACATCTATTGTTTTCTGATATTCCTCGCATTCTCAAGGAGGATGAGGCTTTTTTCCGAAACATCTGTGGTGAATAAATAAATAAACGTAAAGTGAGTAAGAAACAGAGCCATCAGTGTACAACTGCTTTCCAAACTGGAAAGCCAGAGAAAGTGGAGACAGAAGATAGTGAAAGAATAAAAATACAGTTCATAGTGGCCCACCCCCAACCCCCCATACTTCAACTTCCACTTCCTGTCATTCTGCAATCTTTCGCTCACTGAGACCTCCTCAGAGTCAATGACAGGGATGGCCACAAACAAAAGCAGGATGAGAATGTGAAATGCCGAGGTCGCGAAAAAACTCATGGTTAAATCAACTGAAATGATGGCTGATTTTACTGTAGATGAACATCTAAAATGGTCTCTATAAGATACCTGTCAGCAGATATAAAAATATATACATGTGTTTACACATAACAGTTTTTTCTGGGACCTTCATCCAGGAATATAAAAAAAAATAGCTGGACAAATCTTAAGCTATAGAATTTCTTCAAACACCTTTAGAAAAAAAATATATATATATATGCCATTGCTTTTATTAATCACTTTAAATGTAAAATATAGCCTATATCACAGGACATTTTAAGTGATAAAATTATATCCAAAGAGGTTCTACATTTTGGTAGATGGAATCACAGGGTAGGATGGAGCCAAGCCAAACTGGACTAACATATAACATTTAATACTTATTTTTGTCCCATTGATGTCCACCCCACCCATCTAGGCTATGGTGTTCTCAAGGTCACCTACCTCTGTGGCTGCTGTAGACGCTGTCGTGTGTCAATTCTGGCTGCTCATGGTGCTGACAATGGCTAGGGTCACTGGACTGAAGAAGCTCCTCAAGTTGCTCCAAAACACACAGCCGGTCCGCAAGGTCCTGGACGCCAAGCCACTCTAGAACAGGAAGGCACTCTGGCGAGTTAGAACAATGGGGGTGGGGTCCAAAGACAACCAGCTTTTTTTGGATTGTAGAGAGAAATATATTTCATGTGAAAAATAGGGGACGTGAGTTATGTTTGTTTCCTGATTTAGACAGGATAAAAAAAAACAGCCATTACAGCCATTAGGGACCACACTGTAGTTGTGTAGCTAGGTGATAGAAAATACTATGTTCAGCTACTGGACGGAGACTAACACGAAATTCTTACACACAGATAAAATAGTTTAAGGGATCTTTTCCTGATCAGCTGGAAAAGATGGCAGTGGTTCAAGTTCAACTTTATTTAAGGATATGCATAGTTTTATGGGACTGGCATTAGCTACATAATGCCAAAGAAAATTGTAACATCAAATTACAGTGTGTAATTTTAATGCTTTGGGGACTTGCAAAAGTCTTCAAAAAAATATATTAGATTAGCTCCCAAAATGGATATATTGAAAACAGGTCAGCGATATTTTGCACAAATCTAAAGCCTCTTTAGGCCATTGAGATTTATTTGCACTGTGACATATTCATTAAAATCAAGCACATTTCCCACCAAATTCTCATTACTGTAACACAGACTTACTTTTGAGTTTTTGTTGCTAATTTCAGATTTATTTTTTGTTGTTGTTTACTTTAATTACATTAAAGTTACTATAAAAGGTTTGGGCTGTCAAATTTGTGGTAATGTGTGACACAAAAATGTTATATATATATATATATATATATATATATATATATATATATATATATATATATATATATATATATATATATATATATATATATATATATCAGGGTTTCCGTTGTCCGTTAATTGCCGGACATTGCCGGACATTGGCCAAAAAAAAAATGAAATTGAATCTCTCCGGTCAAATTGTCCGAATAAAATTGCCTAATAATCCCCCCCCCCCCCCCAACACAATCTGAATTTGAGAATACGCCTAAAATGTATAAAGCAAAAATACACCGAACTTTGGCTATGTTATGAAGGAACAGGCTCGTTTGAAAGTTATTAAACATTATTACATGGCTTGGTTGAATTCCAATGTGGAATGCGGTCTGTTATTTCTTGATATCAGACCGCTGCGAAGCACTAGCGGCGCCAGGATTTTGATTGTAGGTGGGCCTCCAGAAAACTGGATGGGCCAGTTAAAATAAGCCAAAAAAATTAATAAAAACGGGTTCCCCTTTCATCTCCGTTTCAGCGCTTTTCTGGGCACTGAGGACAGCGACTCAGTAGCCTACCTGAATTTAATGTGTAATTAGCATAGGTAAAAAAAAAAATTTGTTTTAAATTGTTAAAAAGACATTTCAAGCTTTCTTAAGATATATTTCATGTCTGTGAGGCCTACGCTGAGTTTCGTTAAATTAGGATGAGATGCACTCCAGTTCACTAGCAATGCAAGTGGCCGCGAGGGCGCCTGCATGATTAGGCCTGTCGTCTGCTATATTTGCTTCTTATGTATTAAATCCAGGCAATTGGTTGATAAAAAAAATTATTAAAATTAAGATACAATTTATACAAAACGAAATTCACTTCAAAAAAGTATTTCTACTAAACAAAACTTAATTAAGTGGTCAAAATCATGTCTGACCCGCTCCATGTCTCTCGATATTGCGCATCTTATCTTACTCATGCGGTTCACTTTTCATAATCAACATAAATTAAAAAATAACATTATAATATTTTAACAAATATTAAACTAAATAAGCTTATTTAATGGCTACAACATGTATAGTAGACCTAGAATCTCTATTTGTACAAATTGCTGCACATTCATTTCATTCTGAATTTTGCACACATAAGTTGAAAGGCATTTGTTTGTGCATGCATGTAAAACATATCTGCAACTTTTATCAAGTTCACTGATAATTATGCGTGCATTTATGAATTATTATCTTAATCTATAATGAAACAAGGACGAAACATATGCTTTGTTTGTTTAGAATGGAATGGATCGCAAATAGATCCGAATGAAGAAATGAACCATAGTAGAAAATGTTTTTTTTTTCGTCTATTTGAAAGTTAGGCTAATAAACATGTTGCATTCGGCGGCCTGATTATGTCATTTTTTACGTTACATAGCCTGCCTCCAGTTTTCCTCACCTTGACTAATTAAGAGGCGATACTTGACCGGCATATCATCAAAATGTCCGGAAAAGGAAACCTCTGTGACCGGCACCATTTTTTTCTTTAATTCCCATCTCATCCATAATTTTCTTCAAGTAAAATATAATTATTACAGGACTCAGAACCGGTTCAAGGAACGAAAACAAAAACCAGAAACAAACAAAATTTTGAAAGGAACAGAACCAGAAACAGAAATGAAATTACATTTTATAGTTCTGAATAAAATAGAAAATTTGAAATGACCATTTACTGGTTAATAACGTTATTTTATCATTCCATATAATATTTGAAATTTGCAGTCAACCAATCATGAATTCAAGTAGTAGGGCATATATGCAAATGTGACACTGATGAGTTTTCCAAGGATAGTGTAAGGACTCAACAGATAACACACACCTTCAGCGCTTCTGTGAATGGAGTAAAAAAAAAAAACTAGGCTTACATCAAAGGAATAGCCTATATTGGCCTAAATATATTTCACTTAAATCATTGACAGATGAAAGAAATGAAAGAAAAAAATGTGATGCGTTTCTGTTCATTATTATTACGCAATCCAAAGTTTACGGAAAGTAAAACGAGACGGCAGAAAGTAGTTTTTATTATTTTGCAAATGCTTTTATTTTACAGTTTTATTTGTCTTGCAAAAGCTTGACAGTTTTGAATGATGTCTGATAATATTGTCTGCTAAATGCATAAATGTATTTATTTAATTTTATGTCTTGCTTGTATACCGTTGGAATTTTTTTTTTCATATATTTTAAAATATTTTAATGTCATGTTGTATGGCTATAAATAAGCACATTGGGTGAACAGATTTTTTTTAGTAAAGAAAACGCTGTACTTTATTATTATCATTATTATAGGTAAATAAAAAGTTTACGAATAACGTAACTATTTTTTCTAGGCAAATTGGTTTCGGAATAATAATAATACAGAGGAACGCAGGAACAGAAACGATAAACATGAACTGGTTGAATTTTTTTTTCAAGCCCTGATTATTTATTTAGAATTTGCCCAGGTCAGAGTGAAATATGACAGGATATATTATTGAAAGGTTTTGTGCGTTTCACTCATATTTGTCTGTTGACAAAACCTAGAAACTCCCTCTCTTTCAGACAACACATTTTTAAAAGAAAACTCACTACAGAAACTCTTGAATCACTCACATACACAACTTCACATTGCTATGAAACAATCTGAATCATGCAATAAACCAGACCCCTCTCTAATACGCCCCAACTCGGCAAAAACAGAAATAGACTACAGATGCCTCCTCCCCTCACACCCCTGCTGACGCTTGAACTTCAAGTTCCTTGACTGTTTCAGATAAACAGTTTATTCCACAGCCAGAGTGCCCAGAAGTGAATTCAGGGAATCTGACATGCCTAAAAGTCCACAGATAGGGCTCCTAACCAAAGTTTTCCAAAGTCTCTGACCTCGGAGTCTCGCCATGATTGTGTCAGTGACACTATCTGTTTACACTTAAAGTCCTGACTAAGGTATGAAGCATGTCAAGCATGATTCCCAGAACTACAAAACAAGGGGGAATGTTTATCTATCCTCTTAACTTCATGAACATGTTCCCTTTAAATTTACTACCTACAACGTCCATATAGAGCAAACGCATCTTTTGTCTAGACTTTGAATAAAGTTCAAACATTATCATGCAAGTTGAGTTTGAAGAACTTGGCACCCCTTTTATAGTACAATCAAGACCAGAAACTTAAGCTATTAAAAAGCTAAAAGATACACATTCAACACAAATTCAACTCACAGAGTTCCACCTCCTTTCCACCAAATACGTCTTGGATGAGAAAACTCCACTGAACTCTTCTAACCGTTGACCAGTTGTCTTAAGCCGTACTCCTTTGTTCACATGCTTAACGACACTGCTGCACTAAGCTCGTACACTGAACTAACTAATGCATTCCATCAGGTGTGGCTGTAAGGATAGGTGAGCTGGATCACTGCCAGTTAATTACACACCTTCAAACCCGCCTGCTGCTGTTAACACTCCAACTTACATCCAAATGAGTAGCGATGATGAGAAGACACTGGGTGTGCGATGCATATCTGAAATCTGACGAATATAACGGTTGAATAAAAGTAATTGTGGTTTATACAAATTATTTCGCTTTGAAGCTTGCCCAAAACCTCAAAAGCGTCCAGTTTTATTTAATCCAGATTATCGGGTTTGGGTTTACTGGAATGTCAAAATAGTTTATTAACCATTTCAAAACATTTCACTTTCACAAGGGGCTTCTGATCTCGTTTAGTGTGCGGAGATTTTTACCCATTACTCTTCAATTTATGTATGCTAGAATAATCCACATATGCATTACTAGTTGAGATGTTGACGTAAACATTGATGAGCTAATAAACTTCATTGGGGTAGACGCCAGATGAGAATGAAAACAAGACATGGGATGAATTTACATGGGACATTGCATGCAAAAAGTGTTGGATAGAGAGTTAGTGACTATATAACATCTACATTTGATTACATTCATGCATTTGACCTTTGTTTCATAGCGGGAGGAGCGTTCAAAAAGGGATCATCTCATTAGGGGGCATTTGTCTAACTGGACTAGTCAGTGGACTAGTTGATTAGCTGACCATCGTCAGCCATCAATAACCCTAACATGTTCTCAACCAGGTCAATTTGGGGAAAGGATCCACCTGCTGAGAAAAGTTGAGTAATGTAGAAACAGGTGGCAAACGCAAGTCCTCTGATAAGAACTATTACACCTGGCTTGTCCTAACACAGACAGCAATTATTCCTTCCTCATATTTCTAACCGCTGCTGTCTATGTCTCTTTCAAGAGCAACCAAACAAAGCCAAGAGCAACACTGGTACTGGGCAACAGCTGAAAGAGTGCAATTAATTAAAAAAGGCTTCATCCTCTTGGATTTTTATTAAAGAAATGTCAGTGTTTGATTTAAAAAATGATCTCCACTGGTGTGCAATGATCTTTTGATTAAGTTGAGCAAACATTCTCAGTTATTACAATCTCACTTCCTTGACAAAAAGTTATTTGGATATATACTAAGAAAAATCCTCAAAGCGGTTTCAGAATGTCTGATTTTAATTGCAGTGATAGCTGTAGTGAATAAGATCAGATCATTCAAAATAGATGTATTCCCCCTATGTAAGCTTGTTTCTGATCGTCCAGAACATTCTGAATGGACGCTGATATTGTCTAAATATTTACATTTCATGCACAAGTTTCCCAGGGCCCCCATGCAGACAGTGTTTACTCGGGTAATACATCAGGAATGTGGTACGGGGGCAGGTTTGAGTACAGGCCCGATGCTGGCAGACTATCAAACAACCTCTGACAGTACGCTCCTTTCCTGCCCTCATTACACTGAGACACTCCAGGTTCTCAGTACAGCGCTGACAGATGTTCAGGTTAATATCTGATCCAGGTCTGATGTTAATGCTTAACTTTTTAAAACGTTTTGGAATTGAAAACAAAAACTGTTTCTGTAACGGTTTCTTAACTATTAATTTAGGACATGCTTGCTAAACTTTCAAACTATTTCCAAAAATACCCTGTAGTCTGGTTTACAGGGTGACTAATACCATCACATGTAGTCTTTCAACACAAGTCTCCTGTTAAATTTTAAGTCTTTTTAGTCATAAGACTAGAAGCTGACAATAGAATTAATCACCAAGTGGATTTGATTTGAACAGTATTAACCAATGGAAGTCTAAAGAGAAAAATATGTACTGGTTTTGTTGTTAGCAAATTAGTGAAAAAAATATTCTTAGAAGCATAATATTTTTGTTTAATGACAAATTATTTGACAATTAATGACAAAAATTTGATATTGTGTGACCATCAAGCAAAAAGTAATTACAGTTTTCCTTGAAAACATGTCAGCTTACACTGCTTACTCGTGTTTTTAGAAATCTAGTAAAGAGTTTTTTAAACAAATTAATAAATATAATGAAAATTTTCTTGTCATAAAAATATCAAAATACCCTCCATGAGGGTTTACAGGGGTCCCTTTTTATGATATAATTTCCTTTTGTACGTTTTCTTTTTTGTTGGTTGCACCACATGACTTTGATTTGTCGGCGAAACATTTTTCAAACATTAATAAAGGGGTTTTGTTAAAACATTTCTCACAATTATTAATAGAGCATTTTATCAAACTACTTGCTTATTAATCTCGTCTTTTTTTATTCATTATTTTAAAGAGTATTTTTTCTTCATCGTGATATAAGAAGGACAACTGTGTCACCCTGATATTTGTTAACTTCCGCAGACCAAAGTCATCTGGAAATATAAAATATGTTCAGCATCCAAGTCAACTGTATGAATTGCATTTTTACAGTTTTTGAAATATGATGACAAATCTGGACACAAAAATTTGCATTGTGTCATTGAACCATACGCATGTTACTATAGGTAAGAACTTCACCCTTTGGTACCACATTTCAGAGAACTGTGACAGAAAAAGAAACGAAAGAAAGAAAGATTTTCCATTGCATTTTCTTGTCTTACTTCCCGACCTCTGATGAATATTGCCGCTGGCAACAACGGTAAACCGTCTTAATGCTGACGAGTGGAAGGGCAGCATTCCACAAGGGCTAGAGTTTCACCTGGACAACCTCCTGACATCAAAACTTAAAAGCGGGAAATATCAGGAAGGTGTCTTAAGGAAGAGCGAGCAGCCCTCTGATAGTTAAAAAAAAAGCCACCCCCAACTTTCACAGGCGCTGTGTACATAACAGAGGAGCATTAGTGGAACGTTTCCAGGGGTTTAATAAACTCCAGAGAGCTCGTCCATGTTAAGAGTTCTTTTATGCTTTACTGTATGTAGGACATGATAATACTGACATTACTGTTATGAGTGAAGGAGGAGCTAATACTAAATAAAGCTGCGTGTTTAAAGAGTCACTAAAGAGAATGAGATGATGATGAGGCCACAAGAATGGCATCTTTTTTTTTTCTTCAAAAGACAAAACATGTATTGGGAATTAAGGAATTAATATGGCAGTGAAAGATCACTGAGAATCTAAGACAGCTGAAATGTGTCTTTTTATGAACAGTTAACAAACAAGGGCTGTTAGTTGGTGGGCTACCTAAACAAATTGTGAAATAATTGACAATAAAAGAGGAAATGTGCTTGAGCGCAGTTTTCTTTCCAGGTTTTTTATTTTATTTTTATTTATTTTTTTGTGGAAAAAAGCCATTAGGTTTTGATTTAAGCAGTTATGAACCAAATATTTGCTACATGCTATTGCTAGTCAGTTGCAGGTGCTATTTAGGGGGAGGGACAATCTCATGATCTAATGTAATTGGATAAAAATAATCTAAATGCATGTAGCTAGATAAAAATCTGCAGTCATCAATCATTTTGGTTTGGTTACACGGAAAAGAAAAACTGTACATTTAAAACACGATTGTCTGATAAAGCAATTTTGTCACGGTTTAGGATTCGACTAGCATAGATGTGTCAAAACTAAAAGACATGACCGAAAACCTTTCATTTTCATTTCATGAGATTTTTTACGAACAAAAAGAGATGCAACCCAAACCATAAACTATTCTCACACGCAAATTTGATTCATCTTTTAGCATACATCCAACGAGTGGATGAGACAGTGACAAAGGAACAGTCCGAGAACAAAGCCACATGCAGATAGAGATTAAGGCAGAAGGGGGAATTGAGAAACACATGGCAGGAACTGAGCAGGAAACGCAACATTCCATTCTGGAAAGGTCTGGCGCTGCAACCGTGGAGAAAGCGTAAAGCTCAGCCTCCCCCTGTGTCCATTACTCCCAGCTCGGACCAATTCTCACACTGCAGGACTGGAAAAGAAGTAGGCCAAGAAACTCTGACACATCTGCTCCTTCTCTCTACCTCGGTTTCCATGTTCGACGCAATATGTCTTCACCGCATTAATTCACCTCCTCCCTCAATTGTGCTGCTTTCTTGGAATTCAACCGTGATTCATTTCAAGGGATTACGTTCTTTTAAACATGTGAGGGGCCTGATGAAAAGTCAGCGCTGAGAGAAACCAGAAGACAGCACTTGGGGCACTTCGGCACACAGTGGACTGTTTTAGGACAAAATACACTTCCTTAATACAATTCTTTATTGGATACAGTTGTATGGCAATACCAGGTTGAATTGGTGACTACCATTATACTACGGTACGCTATTGAAGTATCATTGAATACCATGTGATACCATACATTTATGCAATAAACTTCCATAGGTGAATCTGTGCATCTACCAAAAATGTCCGAGTAAATTATTAAATCATTTTATATAAGGAATATTAAGCCTATTTTAGAACCATAATTTGACATTTATTATCATCAAGCATATTTATTCAACAAATACTAGCATAATGAGATAAATAATCCAAATGCAATGAGATTTTGATGCATGCTTGTGTGTAACTGTCATGAATTTAATGCCACAATGCCTCGATATAAATGAACTGCTTCCCAGATATATTACTGGTATGTTTAGTGAGATTTAGCCATATATCAAATTAATATTAGCACAGTATTACTCTCCAATACCATCATTGTAACATGGTGCCACCATAGCATATGCTGTAAGTAAAACTAATACTCCACATTAACTTCCAAACAAAGGTGTATGATTGAGGTTTCATTAATCATTAAAGATAAGCCTTTAAACTTAGCTTGAAGAAATACTGTTATCCGAAAGGTCACCTTTTTATCTTTATTCAACGATAAATGTAAAAGAAAGAGCTGCAATAGAGGCCCTGCAAACCTGTGTGCCATTATGGCAGAAAAAAATGCAACATGAGTCACAGAATAACTCCCTCTATTTCTTCTCTTCCTCCATACTCCAACTGCAACAAGGTCTCTATAATGTGGTTTTTTTCCCCCACAAGTCCCTGATACTGGCCCAAGTATTTGGAAACACAGCGCTGCTCCCCTCGACTCCAGCTCAACCCCCACCCACTCTTCCATCCAAAGCCTTAATGAAAAGCATGTGCTAGAGATGCTTCATCTTTCCCACTGAAGCTCTGCACAAATTTCATTCCCTCAGTAGAGGAAAAAATAAATATTCAGGCCCCCCCTCCCCATTCCCATTTTGTGAGAGAGAAAAAAAATCTATAAAATCTTAAATTTATGACCAAAGTGACAATTAACAGCATTTTGGTCATGTACGACAGATGTGGGGGATGCAATCAGCAAGATATCGGGCAAACGTGTCCAGCGTCTGTACACTTTTAATATCTTTGTAGTGTCTTTGTTAATAAACAGGAAGGTTACAAATGTATTTTAAGATAACATCAGCCTTTAATTTGATTTTTTTCATTTTAAATTGGTTAATCACACCTATTTTTAAATATTTAAAATGTATGTAATAGGGGTGCAAATCAGATGCTTCATCTCAATATGATATCGATTCTCACACCCAAAAAAATCTATGATATGATTCGACTCAGGAGTATATCAATCTCTTTATTGATATTATGATATTCTATACCTATTTTACACAAGCAGTTACATTTTTATTTACTCACAAATGCATCCAAATCTAAAATTTGCATATATTTTATCCCAAGTCAGGACACTCACAACAAAAATACAAAAAACACTTTTTTTAAATAATAAAAGAAAAATAAATAACCATGACATCTTATGACAAAAAAGTTATATATGCTGTGCTAAAATGTGCACTATATTAAATATATATAAAAAATAAAAATAAAGCTCTTCAAACTTAATTTTTTTTTTTTTTTTTTTTGGCTGTTACTACTCATAGCAGAAAAAATACAAAGACATAAATGAAATCAACAGTGCTTTTCAGTTTGTTTGTTTTTTCAAACAGTTCTAAAAGAGGTTTTCAGGACCAAATTAATAAAGTAATAAAATGTAAGATATAATAGATAATCCTTACTAAAGTTACAAACGTTATTCAGTCAACAGTCCTGAGATATAGTTTTCTTCAACAGCATTAGTTCATTATTAGTCTGCTTTCACTTTTAAAGACGGAATGCATATTGATTCAAGTGTTTTCTTTCTCAATTGTTTACATAAAGATATAACCGATTATGTTTAAAGGAAATTATTAATATAATTTTGTCAGGATTTGTTCATCCAATTACAAAAATAAAGCAAAAGAGAACTTCAGACATTTGATCGAGGTATCGATCCATATCGATAGATTGTTACACCCTGTGTGTGTGTGTGTGTGTGTGTGTGTGTGTGTGTATATACATACATAAACACACACACAAACACACACACACACACATATATATATGCACATATATACACACACACACACACACACACACACACACACACATATATATATATATATATATATATATATATATATATATATATATATATATATATATATATATATATATATATATATATACATATATATATATACATATATATCCATATAATGTAATATTTATACAAGGAAAGCAGCACCACTGATGAATTGGCTTATTCAGTCAACCACATGGTAAAAACTCTCCATTTCGGTTTGACAGAGGTTGACTCAGAAAGCATCATATACCTCATTTGACCATCTGGAGTCGAATCAATGTCTGACTTGTGATATTTTACATGACACATCCGGCTTGAGCAATTAACATATACGAGTGAATGGCGAGACAATGTACCTCGCACGTGACTGTGTCTGAAATTTAGTGACACATTCCACCACAGGGGTGTCTGACTTTACTGCCCTGAGGTAAGCAGGTACACAACATGCTGGGGCATTGGGTTACACAAGACACGGTCAATGATAAAACTACTGTAATTAAGCACTAGTGGAAACGAAAAATCATTTTGTACCTGAACGTTTATAAACGAAGACATAATTATAAAATATCACAATTATATCAGGCAGTTTTCCGTTTACAGTCATTAAAAAAAATATGTGATTACCATTATTTCTGACAATAGTTTAGCCTTGTAATCACTGTTTTACACATTCGGTTATTTTACTTTATTTTTGCACTTGCAATCAAGCAAATGGATATCTAGGTTCAGCACGGACCAAAATAACCAACAACGGAATTTGACATCAACTTTTAGTTATCAGTTTCATCAACATTCCTTAGTTAGCGTCATGTCCTTTTACCATTTCTTTTAATGGGTGTTTTTGTATTATATATACAAAGCAGATTCCCTCGAGGGGGATGGGAGATGCAGTGTTCTCAGTTGGACACAACATAATTGTAAAACTTCAGGACTTCAGGCTTTTTGGACTTCCAAAAAGCTTAGTGGAAAAGGCAATTGGGTGATTTGGAGGCTGAGTCAGCAAGCAGAACTTTGGCCTCTCTGAAAAAAAAGAGGGAGGGAGGCAGGGGGGCAAAGGAAGTGAGGGATGGAAAGAGATGGAGAGAGAGGAGGGAAAAGCGAAAGAGAGATGACATTCCTGCACTGTGAGTCAATGCCGCTAGGCACTTTTCTGGCAATAGTTCACTACCTTTACAACAAAAAGCACTGGCTTTCCATGGCACTGTTCGGATAACAGGAAGAGAGAGGAGACCATCCGAATGCTGAGCTTCCAGCTAATAAAGCCGTGGGTTCATTCTGGAAGTGCGACGGACATTTCTTGGAATGTCGTCCATGGCTACCCCAGTAACCCTTTTGGAACTCCGAGTAAACAAGACCTCCCTACATTGAGAGGGAGCACTTAAATGCAAAGCACTCAATGAAAGCATTATGAGGCATGGCCTGTACAACTGCTAGCAATGGTTAAGTAGTAAAGGGCAATTAGTTTCACCTAATAAAGTCTAAGCGTCCCTCATAACTTGGCCTCTTGCTTTGATTTCCAATAACACATGACTGCATTCCTGCCCTATGTAGTGTGCATATCTGTGTCCCGCTCCCCCTCGGCCCTGGGCGACATTCCTCAGAGAAGTGGGGTGACATCCATAAGCAGGGCCTCTAATGATCCCGTGCAGCCTAATTCATTACTTAACATAAATTACAATAGAAAACTATAAGAACAATAGAAAAAGTAAATAGGGTTGACAACTATAATGAATCTTTAAGAAAATGTGCCTTTTCAACAATCAGTTAGCATCTAGCCATGCCTTAAATATCATTTCTGCAGGACAAATACAGCCAACCTTTTAGAAGCTTATATTCATATATTATTAACAGTACACATAGCGTTGATGTATGTCTTAAGGCTATATGAGGCAGGTTGACTTGTAGCAAATATGTCAGCATTGCGCATGTCGTTAGACAGCGTCCTATCAACAAAGTAACAGCATTGCAGAATTCTCATTCACTCCAAGAGGATGCAAACCATGCGAAGTCTGCATTTTCCAAACAAACTAATATACTTATGTCCATACTAAAGTCATTAGGTTTTCAGAGCACGACATTGAGTAAGCCTCATATTTACAGTCGCATACATAAGTTTTGGTAAACTTCTGCAGGCTAAATATAAAACGAGCTCTATTCAATAACAATCCTTGTAATTCGAATTAAATAATGACTGTTTACACTAAACTTCTGTTAAAAGTTATTTACCTTCATGAGTTTTCGCCAAGTCCCGCTTTATTTCGATCTGCCGTCCTACGTCTTTTTAGTCCGTTACAAGTTTTCTGTTGATCCCAAAGCCTCTCACACGCTTCACAGATCGTCAATCCGAGGGGACTTTCCGATAATCTTTGCACTTTTCCTCACATTAAACGCGTTCCCTCTTTCCTGTGTCTTTTTTGAGCCTGTGAAATGTGTTTTTTACTAGAAGTGTGCTGTGAGGGAAGGAATTGGGCTGCATTCCTCTTCAAACGGACTGTGAAGGCGCAGCTACAGCGAAATTTCTTACTCAAGAGTTGTGAGGAGAAAAAAACAGTTCCCCTTTGCAGAGAACTATAAGGGAATCAAAAGGACTTTTTAAAGCCAGGAGAGCCCTCCTTCGGAGAGTTGGCCGATTGTTCCTGTTCTTCTGTTGGCCTTAAGGAACGTCGCTCAAGCAACTAAATGACAAAAAGCTTTTGTGTGTCTTTAAGATCAGGAGCCTGTCAGAGAGTCTTGCGTGTAGCACAAGCCACAGCAGTGACTTAAGAGGAAAATTAGCTATTAAATATTTTACATTTGTGCTTTACTCCACTATAAAGATTTGACTGTAATACTCTTAAACATTAACGTTAAAATAAAATATACAGTAATTATAACTAACTTTACCTTTGGATACTTACTGTATGGCAAACAAGCTTAACTGCAAAAGTAGGCCAGGGCTTAACAACTTCACAAGTTACTGCATTTACAATTTTAGAAAAAGCCTGTATATATATATATATATATATATATATATATATATGTGTGTGTGTGTGTGTGTGTGTGTTTTAAAAGACAAAGGCTACATAAAATGTTACTAACTACTATATTATAATTTACCCAATCATTTCGGCTGAATTAGTGCAGCTGTTGGACAGTCAGATTTTGATGAATGTAAAGTCATCATGTGGCTTTTAATTGTACCACCTTTGTTATCAATACATTTTTACAATAACAAATTGATTTGAATAGCTCAAATAGGCTGAGTTGTTATTAATCTTACATAATTTAATGGCATACAGTTAGGAGCTCAGAAATATAAAGACAGAGTACCATCTCTTATAGTTTTGACAACCACAACAGAGAATTAAAAAAAATGTTTAGTGTATTGTTAATTTTTCTTTGCAGTAACAGCTGCAGAACAATATCCACTGACTGCATTTGCAAAAGCTTAATGATAATGGCATGACATCAGGCGGCACTTAAAAGATGCCTTTCTACTAGATAAACATAGCACACCCTTTAATGGCTTTATCCTTTATTGCGTTCTAAGATGAATAGCTCCACATGTGTTTGAAGTAATGGTAAATGTTCAATGGAAGTGTTTATTTTGGGGTTTTGGATACAACAAAAGATTGTTACTAACAGGCCCAAACCTGTACAATAAATATATTACTGGTGACATTATAAAAAGGCAGGTAATAAAAAAGTTAAAACCATGCCTGAAGGTGTCTGAAAAATGTAAGACAAAAAAAAGTCTTACCTAAAATTGAACCAGTGACTTCCAAAAGATCTAATCCAGAAACTCCATTTTCTGTGAAGGCATAAATAAATAAAACTATGTTTTATTACTCTATTAATATTTTGAGGAGTAACTCAACATATTGATGAGTTGACAACTGTGTTTGAGGTATTAAAACATTTTTGCAAACAAAGTTAAGAGGGAATCTCAAAAGATCATGAGAGTTGAAAACTGTAATTGAGCGCCCTCTTGTGATTGCGCAAAGTTTAACAAAGAAAAAAAAAAGGTTTCCTTAAAGTACAACACAAAAGTAAAATCGACTGTTTTTCATTTGAAAGACTTTGTGATGTAACTCTTTTAGATGTTCGATGAAAATGAATCCCCTCACCCATAAAACTCTGCGCATACTGAGGAAATCCAATATGCTTTATCCATGTGGACACTTGGTCTGGGCTCCAGTCCTCGACTGAAATCATGCTTGCATTTACAATCTCTCCTTCTGCATCGGTTCTTCCTTAGAAAAAAAAAAACGCATTACATAAGTAATTAATAAAACATACAAACAATTAACTAACATAAAGATTTCGACTTCAGGTTATTTATCAAAGTTACTTGTTGAGGTGAAGCGAGTATAAAATCCTATGAAATCCATTTCACTGGATCAGTGGACATGTACAGTAAGCTATTAATCTGCTCTCCATCTTCCACTGCTGCATGTCCTGGAAAAGAAACGCTCACAGTCTTTACTGACTCATTCATTGTACAGTAAAATCTTTACTACGTTGTTATCGTGTGCACGGTGCTATATAACAGATTACTGCGGTTTAAAAGAACAAAACATAGTTTACCTTAATCCCAGAAACTGCCCTGCACTTTTCGCTTTTACAGCTGTTGTTGAATGACGTATACACACCTCGGCAGGTGAGGGCGGAGCTAAGACAGTGCCGTGTATTGTGGGAAATGTAGTCTACAGAAGAATTTCTTAAATCTTGCCGTGGAGGGCTAATCTGACATATTATCACGTTCCCATGAGTTATTATTTCGTGGCCACGACAAAACTAAGTAAACCGAACAAGTCACTTTACGGGCACCCTAATATACACATAATGATGTGGAAGTTTCAAATTTCAATATTTTATTCAGAATACAACATAGATGACACATCAAATGTTTAAACTGAGAAAATGTATAATTTTAAGGGAAAAATATTTTAATTTTCATGGCATCAAAACATCTCAAACAAGTTGGGACAAGGCCATGTTTACCACTGTGTGGCATCCCCTCTTCTTTTTTTATAACAGTCTGCAAACTGGAGACTGAGGAGAAAAGTTGCTCAAGTTTAGGATAAGGAATGTTGTTCCATTCTTGTCTAATACAGGCTTCTAGTTGCTCAACTGTCTTAGGTCTTCTTTGTCGCATCTTCCTCTTTATGATGTGCCAAATGTTTTCTATGGATGAAAGATCTGGACTGCAGGCTGGTCATTTCAGTACCCTGATCCTTCTTCTACGCAGCCATGATGTTGTAATCGATGCAGTGTGTGGTCTGGCATTGTCATGTTGGAAAATGCAAGGTCTTCCCTGAAAGAGACGACATCTGGATGGGAAGATATGTTGTTCTACAACTTGGGTATACTTTTCAGCATTGATGGTACCTTTCCAGATGTTTAAGCTGCCCATGCCGCACACATTCATGCAACCCTAATAGCATCAGAGATGCAGTATTCTGAACTGAGCGCTGATAACAACTTGGGTTGTCCTTGTGCTCTTTAGTCCGGATGACATGGTGTCCCAGTAAAATAACTTAAATTTCTTCCAAAAATAACTTAAATTTTGTGATTTTGTCTGACCACAGAACAGTTTTCCACTTTGCCATAGTCCATTCTAAATGAGCCTTGGCCCAGAAAAAAACGCCTGCGCTTCTGAATCATGTTTAGATATGGCGTCTTTTTTGACCTATAGAGTTTTAGCCAGCAACGGTGAATGGCACGGTGGATTGTGTTCACCAACATTGTTTTCTGGACGTATTCCTGAGCCCATGTTGTGATTTCCATTACAGTAGCATTCCTGTATGTGATGCAGTGCTGTATAAGGGCCCCAAGATCACAGGCATCCAGTATAGTTTTCCGGCCGTGACCCTTACGTACAGAGATTGTTCCAGATTCTCTGAATCTTTGGATGATATTATCTCTTATTTGCTACCTGTCCCAACTTTTTTGAAATGTGTAGCTCATGAAATCTAAAATGAGCCAATATTTGGCACGACATTTCAAATTGTCTCAATTTCAACATTTGATACGTTATCTATATTCTATTGTGAATAAAATAGAAGTTTGAGATTTGTAAATTATGTCATTCCTTTTTTACTCACAATTTATACAGTGTCCCAACTTTTTTGGAATCTGGTTTGTATATATATATATATATATATATATATAGGGCAATAATATGGTTCAAATTGGGCATTGATGTAATGGTTATTTATTAATATGCTCATGATCATTTCTGGTTACTTTGCCATCTCGCATAATACCATACTACCATATTGGCTGCAGAAAAAAAAGAGAGAAAAAAAAAAAAAGACTCATAGCAAAGAAAAAACTGTTTTCATTTTTATTTTTCATTTTTTCTGTTTTTGGTATTTTCATTCTTACTCCACGACAGGTTGTTTGGGTCTAACATTAGCACATCATAATTCCAGTGCGGAACATCTATCTCATAAGCTGCAGGTCTGGGATGACAAGTGCAATATTGGGAGGAAAGTGTCTACAGTATTACAGGTACTCAACATCTGTGAGAAGCCCACAATTCAAATATAAACTCTAGAATCACAACACACAACGATTATACTATGCACACATTCAACACTTAAGCAGATAAAACATAACCCATCTCTCAAATATAACAATCATAACATGAACAGCCATTACTGCTGATGTCAACCTTTCGCTCATGATGGGTGAAAACATCTTGAATGAGAAACATTAAGTTTTTTGACAGAAGAAAAGCAAATGGATGATCTGAATGTGCATGAGTCAAAAGGTCAGCGAGCCTAACACAGCATACACAGTTAGCCGTCCATTGAGAGTGGAGTAGTTGTCATTTGCATCCCAAAGGTGAGAGAACGCTGAACAAATGCTGAGTAAGTAAGGATGACAGCTTCTTGGGAGATGAGCACACAACTTCTGGGAGGAGAGGCTCAGAGCAATTATACGTTGCTGAGGGCTTCAACACCAGGCAACACTTTCCCCTCCAGCAGCTCCAGACTGGCTCCGCCTCCTGTGCTCACATGACTGACCTTGTCTTCTGTGTCCCACTTGGCACAGCAGGTTGCTGTGTCTCCCCCACCTGAATTTAAAGAAACAAAGAAGTCAGTTAGTTTAGGTTATTATAGTTGTCAACTGATGGCTTTTTCTAACGGCCGATAACGATATCTTAAGAGAGCCAGGTGGCCAATGGCCGAAAAAAGTCAATATAGGACAATATCACATCACGCTGCTTAAATTTAAGTATCACATGTATCATTTCTGCAATTAAATTTATATGTTATATTTACTAAAATAATTAGAAAGGAATCATTTGGAAATAAATTTGTAATCATTTGTTCTTAAAGGGATAGTTCACCCAAAAATGAAAATTTTATATTTATCTGGTTATCCCCAGGGCATACAAGAAGTAGGTGACTTTGCTTTAGTAAAACACAAACTGAAATCTTTAGCTCAAACCATTGCAGTCTGTCAGTCTTATAATGTACGTGGATGTGAATCACGGCTTTGGGAGTCAAAAAACATACACAAACAAAACCAAATTAAACCCTGCGTCTCGTGACACAAAATGATTGGTCTGTGCAAGAAACTGAACAGTATTTTTATCCATCTTTTTTTTATTTTTACCTCTGATACACACAACTGCTTTTTTTATTGTATGTTTTAGCCTTGATTCACATCCACTTACATTATAAGACTGATGGACTGCAACGGTTTTAGTAAAAAAACAAAAAAAAAAAAACATCTCAGTTTGTGTTCTACTGAAGAAACAAAGCCACCAAGATCTTAGATGTCCTGGGGGTAAGCAGATAAACATTACATTTTTATTTTTGGGTGAACTATCCCTTTAAATTTCAGATAGGAACTACTTGATTCTGTAAGACCAGTCTATTAGATGCGTGTCATTACAGGCATTTTGGGCAAGAACATAAACAATGAAATGAAATCCTTACCAATAATGGTGATGCAGCCATTTTTGGTCGCTTCCACTACTTTGTCCATCAAGTTCTTGGTTCCAAAAGAGAAGTTGTCCCACTCAAACACACCAACAGGTCCATTCCACACAATCTGCTTGGCTCTGGCTACAGCCTCTGCATAGAGCTTGGAGCTCTCCGAACCACAGTCTAGACCCTGGACAGAAGGAGAACCATTTCTAGTTCACTTCAGAGGAAGAGGAGAAGATGATACAGCTCACAACAATCTAACATTTGTCCACCTCACCATCCAGCCAGCTGGAATACCATCGGCTACCGATGCAGACCCTGTCGCTGCCTTCTCATCAAACTTGTCTGCAGTGACAAAGTCTACAGGAAGTGTGATCTTCACGCCATTCTTCTCAGCCTTAGCCATGAGGTCTTTCACAATTTTGGCACCCTCTTCGTCAAACAGGGAAGTGCCAATCTGGACACAACAAGTGAACAATTTCTTTTTTAAACTTGATGGGGGTACTTCATTAAACACTTTATGCAATATACTTGGCTACGATTATGGATAAAAATAGAGGGTGTTACAGATTTCACGTTATTATATTTTATAATATTATAATCACGATCTTGCCAATGTTCCCTTGTCTTATGTATAGATGTATTACTTTCTGTCTAGAGTGCCATTTGTAGTACTTTTGTTTCATTGGTCCTCCTTATTGTATTCCCATGTGTGTCTTGTCTTGTTGTATAACAGTCCAGTGTTTTAGTCAGTCGTTGTCTTTGCAAAGTTGTGTCGTGTTGTTCTATTTCCTGGTTCTCTCTGTGTTTGGTTCTAAGTTTCGCGATTACCTTTTGTTTTCTTAAATGTTCCACTGATTGCACTTGGATCCTACCTCGGCTCTTCCTTGCACTGACACGTTACAATTACATTATGGTCACATATTTTGTTAATTAAAAAAGCACTATTATAACAAAATAATGTTTATTTTAACCTTATTTGTTTTAGGGACTTTTCACATAATACCATGATTATGATAAAAAAAAAAAATTAAGTTGGGGACTTTAGTTTGCAGTCTGAATGAAGCTTCAACTCACTTACCTCCATGTTGTTGAGAACCTTGAGGAAGGTAAAGGCCATTCCTCCACCAATGATCATCTCATTCACCTTGTCCAACATGTTGTTGATCAGCTGAATCTTATCTTTGACCTTGGCCCTGTATGATCAAAGCAACAATCAATTAAACAAAGCCCTTTCAATGAAATGCTCATTTTTTAAATGCAAATCTTTTGGGGATGAAACTGAGAAACATCTGCCTTTGAGAAACTGCCCTAGAACGGTTTACTTAGACAAAAGTTTAAAGATTGTTGTTCATTGGAGTACAGCTTATCATTGGGTCAGTTGCCTCACTGATCTTTGTTACTGGGACAAAGACTACTTCTGTCACAACTGCACATGACTGACGGCCAATGAATATGCAGAGGTGGAAGCTTTCGGAGAAAAAAATTAATAAAGACATTGTATAAGTTGTGCGACGGCCTGAACTATGACTTCAAGCAAATCATTTGCTCTGAATCTTCTATTTCCACAAGAACACTGTGTAGTGATCACTGCTAATTTGTTTTAAGTGAGTTCCAACATTGCATCACAAGGGTTTCAGCATTACACCAAGAGGACATGAAACTATGAAAAGGAGGAAATCTACAAATGCTTAAATACAATTCTTTTTACAGCCACATAAAGGAGGTGAGGCTTAAAGAACAGAAGAGCAAAATGGATATTGTCACACATCCTACTGTTGCATAAGAGGATAAACTCATCTATTCCTGGACTGTCGCTGATGCATTCTGAAGGTTTTTTTTCAAGTGAGAAAAGACAGATGCATTGTAATAAAGCATCTCATATTATCTGCCATTATATCAGGTGATCATTTAGTTGTTTAGAAGTTTATTAACAGTACATTGACCAGAATACTGAGCTGAAACCTTTCCTTTGATGACAGACAAGATCTTACCATACAAAGTCTTTTGGTGTTTTTTATAACTTAACCTGGTTAAAACTTATCTTCCTTATAACATTATTCAGAACTAAAATAAGCTATCAACGTACTCCATCAATACTCACCCTCCGAGAATTGCCAAGAAAGGCTTCTGTGGTTTCTCAAGGGCCATGGCAAAGTAGTCCAACTCCTTCTTCATCAGAAAACCAGCTGCCTTCTGAGGGAGATTGACTCCAACCATGGAGCTAGAGTGAGACATTAGACATGAAACCCAAAAGGAGACAAAAACTCGATCATTTCTATTTTTCTATCTCTGTTTCATGTAATGGAGCACCTATGAGCTCTGTGAGCAGTTCCAAAGGCATCGTTGATGTAGACATCACCCAGCTTGGACAGGGAGGCGCGGAAAGAGTCGATTTCCTCCTGACTTGCTTTGGTCTAAAAAGAAGGATCAAAATACACCAAAAAACATTTATAGTGCATATGCCACTTGGAGAATAAAGAGCATAAAAACTGAACTGTGTAATTACTGCAAAAATGTATGTAATGCTCCCCCTTTTTGGCATTAAGGTCTGTTCACACCAACACATATGTCTTGCAATCACAAGTGCGATATTAAGTCAGAATTGTGGGATATAAACTCACAATTGCAAGCTAATATCTCGCAATTCTAACTTTTTTTTTTTTCAATTCTGACTTATCTCAGAATTGTGAGAGAAGATAAACTCACCATTGAGAGGATCTTCTTACATTTGCGAGTTTATATCTACCAATCCTGACTTTGTAACTCGCAACTGCCTGTTAATTTTTTAGATTAAAAAAGAAGCATTGCAATTCTACAAAAAAGTTAATCAGTTAAATCAGTGACAAAAACGGGCTTGAAAATAATATGCAAAATTAACCCTCTTGGTAAAAAAAAAAGTCACTTCAATAGTATGTGGCCGTTTGTGTCAGTCTGAAAAGACTCATTAAAACATTTCACTCAAAATAAATTAATTTATCTCGCTGTATATTTGTCTTGATGTGCACAAGCCTTTTTTCAATGAGCATAATCCCGCCCTAAACTAACGCCATTGGTTGAACAAACGTTGCTATTCAATGGGCACTTCAGAGATCGTTTTACTATTGGGAGAGGAGTCTGTATTACTTACTACTGGAGAAAGTGTAACTAACTTTGATCATGTGTGCCTTAATAATCAATCACATTACAGTTCTGATGTCACTGAATTTCTGTCAGATTTGTGTGACACAATTAATGTTTATGGATAGCATAGGAATGAATGAGAGGTGCTGTAAGCTGAATCCCACCTGTCGCAAAAAGTCAGTCACTTTAGACACAGCATTTGTTTTCATGGTAAACTAAAAATATAAATCCATAAACAATCCAAAAGTATTATTTAATATAAATCATGTTTAAGATTAGCTGATAGGCTGTCAATTCATTATATGATAAGCCTTTTACTCTGAAAAGCTGTTTATTCAGATTAGTGATGCCTCTCTTTCATTGAAATCCATTAAAATATAAAAAAAAATGCCTCTGGTCTCCTTTCCGTTACCATTAGACGTTACACTTTTTCAGGTTTGCCTTCTAGCGACTTTGGTGCACGTTTTGAACCATGTATATACTGTGTAAACCAAGAAATGCCATACTTATGGTTGTGTTTGCATAGTAAACTGGGGAAAGTATTTTAACCTAGTTACAGTAAGACCCCTGGAACAAGACCAACCTACATATAGTTAAGATCACATTACTGCCGTCCACATGCACTCAAAGTTCATGACTTCTGAACTACTGTAATGAAATGTTACACAGGTGCCTAGAAAATGCCAAGCCCAAGTTCACTGCAGTCGCCTGCCAGAAAAGAAGATGGCAGTTTCCCGGTCTCTTTCTATGGTCTCTACTCATCTCTCTCTTCTACCCTTTCCAGTATGCATTCCAGACAGGGATCCATGGACCAGAAAAGCCACATGATCACATATGACCTTCCTACAAATGTCAATAGGTCAGCTGCATACAGTATCTCTGTATGCACGCAAAACCACAGAATGCCTTTAACAGCAGTAGCTTGTGCTTTGTAGACAAGCTATTGCTTAGTGATAGAAGCAAATTTTTAGCTTCTTGAGCCAAAACAGAATGATTTAGTAAGAGATATGTGAAATTAGCCTAATCTTAGAGGGCTTCCTTTACGGATTAGTTTATATTAAATATTTGTAGTTGCAAGAGTCCTTATAACAAATACTCTGTTCCTAATTTTTTTTTTTTTTTTTTTTGAGCACAGCATTTAAAACCACAGATCCCACTTAATGGATCATACTGCCATCATGGGAATTTATAAAGTCTTAAATTCAGTTTAATCAGCTTCATATTTATTTTTAAAGCCATGTCAAAAGCAAGGCATGACATTTAAGGTTGATACTAGACAAAATTTCAAATGCATTCAGGTGATACTTTTTTAAAATACATCAATTAAATATTGTCTGTCTATTTCAGTTAAAAACAGTCCAACAAAAATTGTTAAACAGACATTGTAATTCATTGTTAATCTTTCATTTATTTTTTTTCCTTTCTTAAAATTGTAGAAGTTAAAACACAGCACTGCAAAGCATTCTACAGGCTCACAGTTTTGAGTTTACTTTGCAATGTTTACTTTATGGTGTTTATATTTTAATGTGTTGTTGAGTCATGCATCTCCTTCACCCTCATCTTTTAATTAGCAGATGGAAGTAATTAAGCATAGACATTTCAAAATAAGAGTCCTATTGCATTTTTGACTAGTTTATATTTAAAAGTTGCATTATGAATAAATTACTTTTTTCTGGATAGCTGTGGTATTCTACATGGTATATGACATTTAATTCAATGTAAACTCTTCTCTTTGGGCTACTATGATAGATATATGATAAACAAAAGATACATGATTTAGAGTACGTGGAATCTGTTCTGTATGGACTACAGTGATTTTATTTGTCCAGGTCTTAAAATTTGATTTGAAGATTTCTGTAAGATGACCAAGCACTTTCTGCAGAGCCGCTGTTGTACGGCGCACTGACCTTGTTTCCCGATGCGTCTTTGCCTTTGCCCTCCTCGGCCACATGGAACCGCAGGTTCTCCAGCAGAATGACAGAACCTGCAGCTGGGTCTGCACAGGCTTTCTCCACATCTGGACCCACACAGTCCTTCAGGAACTGAACATCTCTTCATAAGCAAATTAAACCACAAGGTTGGTGGCGAAGCACTAAATTGAATTATGTATGCATTGCTATTAAGTTGTCAGCTTTGGAATGATTTTCTGCCATACATTTCTAATGTTTATGCAGTAAAGCTATATAACACCACTGCAGTCAAACAGATGTAGCTTGAAGGTTTATATTATTTCTAACTGATGGTGTAATACATGTAGGTTAAAAGTCTATATTGAACGCTCTTACTTTCCCAGCAGGCTCTTGAGTTCTGCAGCCACAGGCTCCAGAGAGTACTTGGGCATGGGGACTCCATCCGGCCGGCCCAAGTGGCTCATCAGGACTACAGCCTTGGCCCCATTATCTAAACAATACTGAATTGATGGAACTGCAGCCTTGATTCTGATGAGAGCAAATATGATATTAGTTACAAATTCTGTATCACATGGCCAACATGTCTTTTTCAACAGTAAGCCAGTGCTACATACAAATATTTATAATAAAAAATAAAAAAAAAACATTTGTAATCATAAATTGGTATTTAAAACTAAATGCACTTAATACAATTTAGACATTAAATAAAAAATAAAAAAATGTTAATTTTCTTTGTTGAGATTGTAATTACAAGTAAAGCTCAAATGTCTGGAATTTTATCAGTTCTTTAATATTTTGCAAGAATATGTAGACATGAATGAATGAATGATAATATAGAGCGATTTATAAAGCTGTGGGTCCATTTGAATGATAAAAACATTGCAATTCATCAACACAGAATTTGAAGGAACCATTACTGGCAAGAATTTATTTATATATATATATATATATATATATATATATCAGCAATATCCATCTCACCTCTGGTTATTTGTTATGGTCTTGTCCTTCATAGGGACGTTGAAGTCAACCCTAATGGAGAGAGAGAAAAGAAAATCGATCTACTACAGAATTTGCTACATAAAATGCCATCATTTAATGTAATGACTAGATTGCTCATTCATTATTTGGAAAATAACAAGATAAAGAAAATTCATTTAAAATAAGAGACACAACTTTTATCCAAAACTTTTAATAGCAATTTATCTCTTGAGTGTAAATTTTAGTCTATGAAAGATTTTTTTATAAATAAAAATACTGTAGAATGACAATAATAAACAACTAAGTCTATAAGCTATCTGATAATTATCATATACATATTATAGGAGTACACACACTGCTGCAACGTCTCCATGACTACAGTGAATTATTACTGTAAAGCCCACTAAAGCATTCAGATGCATTCAGGGTGCTGTTGCACTGGCTACTGTAATATTATTAATATAAAGTTAGACAATATTATAGCAGTTTAGAGCCTGACAGTGGTCACTGTAAAAGCACGAGCCATCGCAACTGCAGGAATATCTACTGACTCATCATCATGAAAGCTACTAATTACTTATTCAAAATGATACATCATTTGGATGTTTATGTAAGGGTGAAAAATGTTAAATAAAGCAGCAGACTGTGGGCGAGACATGATGGTCAGCCAGTGTGGACGTTCAGTCAAAAGCTATTTGCTGGCAGGCCTTTTTTCGGTTCTGAATACCATTCTTCTAATAGTTGCTGAAAAGATGTGGATGTCTTTTAGCGGAATATATTATTAACATGTTTCATTTATGTGCATGAAAAGAAATACCTGGCATGCATTGAGTGACAGGAGTATAACAAGCAGGAACACGCCACTTAATGAACGCGCCAGCACACCTAAAACATTACGTGATGTAAAAACGTGCTGGCTGTCGGTATAATATAAAAATAAAGTGACTAGAGGCTCCCTGACCATTTGGAATTTGTAGCTGTGTGGTGTCATTTCATCGAGACATTTTACAGCGTCTACAGGACATGAATGTGAGACGTTTAAACATCTGCTTTTATTTTAATACAACGGTTATAATATCTGTATATTATATACAGATATTAGAGGACTTGCACGTGCCTTTGGTGCAGCTGCCATCCTGCACGTAAAATGTGACGCATGACACTTACACTTCCGGTTATCAATGATTGAACTCTCTCGGCGTTCTTTCGCATAACCTTGAGTGATTCCAAAAAATTAAAGCTGAATTTTGATATGCCTACATTTATCCAGACATCATAAATTAAGAGTACGGGCATGTAGATATATCGCTAGTGAGTATTATAATTGTGACAATTCAGACTCACCTCATGATCACGCGCTTTCCTTTCACATCCACCTTGTCCAACGTGAGTTTGTTTGACAGAGACATTCTGGCTGTGGATTTGCAACGAATTTCTCCTTAGGTGGCGTGGCGCAATGGTGCAGTGCTGGGTAAGTTCTCGAATGAGAGAGTGACCTTTAGCTTGATGCTGATGTACACAGTGTGGGGCGGGTCTAATAGAGGTATGCGGTTCTAAGCGTAGCGCTCATTGGATATACCTGCTGTCAATCAATTGCTAACTGAGCTCAAAGGATGTTAGAAACTATGACGGAACGTGTTGCAATGTTGCTGCTCCTATCTAGAGATCCTACGCTAATGAAAATGTATTAACTTATTTTGGTATAATTTTTGCAATTATGGTTTTGTTTTAGTAATTTGGTGTATTTTGGGATAGGGTCAGGAGCTGTTGTTGGTGTTTGGAACGTAGCTACAATTTATAACCACCAGATCCCATCATAAAATACTCTAATCCACATTTCAGTCCAATGTTTTATATGAAAGTATATCAAAATTAGCGAATTTCATTTAGATTATTCAGTTACATTTTTAAACGGTCTATCATTGTTCTTCTGTTAAATCATATTGAATTATTTTAGTTCATTCTGGCATTTGCCACACATTAATTGATAAATTCAATGTGAAAAACGTAACACATACACGTGTAAGGCTCTTATATGTGCACATAATCTATGGAGCATGTGGTGGCTGCTTCATCCGGCGAAACTTCTTCCACAGAGTTTTGGCTGCTTTATTTATTATTATAATTTTTTTTACTAACCACCAAATGGTGCTATTTTCGACACTCTCGAAGGTTTAAATCTTTTCCTGGGACCGTCAGGGGGAACAATTGTACTTTATTAGGTTTTCTTACCCCATCCCCAAGATCTATGAGAGTGAAGATATAAGACACATGGCAAACACTACTACTGTATATCATTCCAAGAATATAAAAAGATGACTGGAACTTTAACGTCTGCCATCGTAGGCCTGATCATGGCTTAACTGGGAGTTCTGGTAAATGTAGGAGACCTCCAAATTTGTCCACCTACTGTTGGAACTTGCAGGTACACAGGTTGGTTGGATTTTTTTAACTAGCTCCTCCATCTCCATCTTGGTTCCTGAACAGGAACATGTGGACGAAGGTGTACTTACTACGGCAGGACCACTTTAAAATACACTGACTCATGGAACCTCCAAACTTGAAGAGACTGGATCAGGACCAGCTGAGACTATACCCTCAACTGCTGGAGATGCTTCCGAGTGACTGGCAGCTGGCACTCCAGCTCTGCCAGTTTCTGGAAAGACACACAATCGCTATTTTGATCATCCCCATGCAGGAACACCAGAGCAGTGATCGTTCTGTCTTGTGGCGTGCCTCTGAGGAAACGCTCTATACAGATCTCCAACTATGGCATGCCATGTTCTCTACTTCTTCAGGTTTCTTGAGAACGACAGATCCAGCTCCTCAATTCTGGCACACACATCTCATTTGTACATGACTGCATGAGCTGCTGCAGATGGCACCTCACTGGGCTTGTGTAGCTCCACAAAATCCTTGAAGTTGCATTTTGCTTCGCAGTTGCACATCTTAATCCAGTGCTTGATGTGTGGGAAATTAATCAGCTCAAAGTTCAAGACAGTGGACAATGGTAACTCATGGAGGTGACTATCTCCAAGGCTCTCCCAAACGAATTTGGATATCCAAAGGCTTTTCTCTGGAACACTTCCCGGCAGAAATCCCCTTTCTTCTACCCAGACCTTTCTTGTACCGCAGCAGATTGTAGAGTGTGGTGTTAAGGTAGGTGGCTACTGACTGAACCACGTGGCGCAGACCCAATCCATTTTCATTGTCCCGAAAAGGAATAAGAATCCGAACTGATTGTTGGAGATTGTATGGAAGCCCGTTTCCCCCACTCAATAAAAAATAAAATAAGGTCATTGTGACTTTTTAACTCCACAATTTAAAAAAAAATATTTGTTTATTAGAATTGCGAGTTCATTTGTGAAACATAGATATCAACTATAACAATAACAATTGTGAGTTATAAAGTCTAAACTGGGTGTTATGATGTTAGAATTGCGAGATATAAACTCACAATTCTGACTTTATAACTTGCAATTCTGGTTTCACAAACAGTGCTTAGCTTAAGCCAGGACTAGACCATAGTTAAATTAAGATATTTAAGCAACTTTTATGCCTTAGATGAAAACATTACAGGTGTGCATCTTGACACAGAACAATGACACTGACATATTTTAAGACATTTTCAGTTGAGACCATGGGAAAATCTCGCAATTCTGACTTTTTAACTCGCAACTGCGTATTATAAAATCAGAATTGCAAGATACGAACTCACAATTCTAAGATTTTTTTTTTTAAAGACGCCTCGTGACAATGTGGAGTCACCCCGTACGGAGTTGCAAGAAATCCAAGTTGACAACTTCCTTCATGTACAACCAGAGACTTTTATAACCTGCCTAAGCATTAAATCATCATCCATGCATGGACAGAAGGTTTATGTTGCTTCGGAAGCTGGTGGTTTCACACATTGAGTAGGCCGGAAAAAGGGTTCCACGGCCATCCACCGCCTCCAAAAGTCCACAAAGGGACCACATAAGATCAAGTGTGGATAATGCACTGGCGTGGATAACTGAACGGGCGCAAAAGATTTAAAAACAAAATCCCCTATGAAGGTGTCCAAAGATATTTTTCAGTGATTTTGTCTTCTAAATATTTTTGTTGTAAAAAATAAAAGAAAAAAATATTTGAAAGCCCTTTACTTCATACAGCAACATCAATGTTCTGCACCTAGTTAAATAATGAAATATTAAAGTACATGAATGAATCAATGAACTAAAACTAAATATGAATACTACATAATTGTCCAAACCGGTTTTCTGGAGAACCGCTATTCAGCAGAATTTAGCGTCAACCCTAATTAAACATCTCTGGACCAGCTAATCAAGGTCTTCAAACTCACTAGAAACTTCCAGGAAAGTGTGTTGGAGCTAAAATCTGCAGGACAGTGGCCCTTCCAGGGAAAGTATTGGACATCTGTTCTAGGGGTGCTCTAAGCGAGGATTAAAACGAAACATCCCCGGTCAAAAAAACTGATACATTTATAAATTATATGCATCAGTATAACCTTCTTCTTCACATCCGTCACACTGGTTTTAAATGTATATTTTAACTTTGCAGTTTAAATAAATATATAAATTTAGAAGATTCCAAATCAATATACAAACAAGTTACCCTTCAGTTCCTCCATCCTAATTTTCTTTGCATCCTCCCCCCGCATCTTAAGTGGTGAAGCCAAGATACGAGGAAAGGAAACAAAAAAATAAGAAACACCCACGGCATGGTAGTCTACCAACAAAGCTTGATTACATTGGTTTGGTTTTCTCAGTGTGAAACCAATCTTGTAACCCAGTTTGTTCAGCAAGCTTCATGGTAAAGGAATTGGAGTTGTGACAGTTTAAGGTTTTATCATAAATACAAAACTGACCTTCAAAATGGACATGACCATAAAATAGACAGTTAATTTGAATGTAATTTATAGAATGTCAAGCTAATGTTACATGTCAAATGTGCAACTAATGTAGGATCAAATCTGACATAAACCTTTTAGTAACACATTTTAACAAAGTAAACAAGATGACTAATTTTTTGATTTGGATTAAATTTATTACATTTTTACAGGCATGCCACGATAGCAACAAGACTGGATAAGGTGAAAATTCTCCATTTGCAAAATGGAAAAGTTCAAAATGTCATTCAGAATCCTCCAGCATCCGGTGCACAATGAGGAGATGCATTCATTCCTCCAGCCACGGCTTGGGCTGGACCTTGCCTACAGGTGACAGGTTCCATGTAATGCCAGTTGATGTGATCACCTGCAAAGACAGTGCACAAAATCACATATAACACATTGAAATGAGATAAAGAATTACTAGAGGGTTTGTGTTTGCAGTCACTTACATATGCCCAAACAGCTGTGCAAAATGTGGCCCCAGCAATCAGCAGAGGAGCTCCATACTTTGCATGAAATTCACGGGACAGATCAGACTTCTGTCGCACAGCCACCTGACGGGCAGTCTGACCTATTGTAAAGGAGAGAAAATGTATTCAAGTTTATATATGCTTTAACACATTATTCATTGCCTCGACGAAGAATTGTCAAAAACTTGGACTCACTGAATTTATGAAAGACATTCCTAATGCACCTCTTTTTGGTAATATACATGATTGCTAATTGACCTCTTTTTAGTAATACACATGACAATTGTGGCATAGACTTATAGATATAATGTGAAATTAAACGGTCAGTCCTTGAATAAGAGATTTAACTTACCGCTGAGGTTCAGGGCAGCCTTGGCGAAACGATACATGGTCGTGTGTGTGTACAGCAAACTGCTCGTGCTAATACCCTTGAACTGAATGAATGGCAGAAACAAGATGGCAACGCGGAAATAGGAAATAGTGAGCGATGCGTGCGCGCGTGCACGCGAGCTATCAGCGGTAGATTCAACATAACGCAAAATTAAAATGATACACGAAAACAAACTGATAGTTTAAGATTATGTGGTATATGGTTAACCTATGCGGGAGTAACGTATTCTAATAAGTACAAAAGCGTTAAAATATTTAAAATATTACTTTTGTTCCTGTGTATATTAAGGAACCATCACTGCTGTTTTAACAGTTTTAACATTATTTCAACAATTCGCCGGTTGATCGGTATTGACTTTGCATTGTAAAATTAAGAAAAAATGTATTTGTTAAATAAGAACGTGTTATGAATTAGAATTTTGCGACACTCGTTTCTAGTAGTGTCAGGATGGCCGAGTGGTCTAAGGCGCCAGACTCAAGGGCTGTTCCCTTCCGAAGAATCGGGTATTCTGGTCTCCGAATGGAGGCGTGGGTTCGAATCCCACTTCTGACACATATCTTTTTCTTGAGCTAGAAATAATATTAAGTTTATCAGATGTATTAAATGCAAGAAACAAGCTCATCCTTTTTGGGCAATGTTACATATTCACAAAATTAGAGGATATGTCTATGTCTTCCCTTCTCTTACATTGTAAAGCCTATGAATAAAATAGTCAGGAAATTGTAACTAAACCGCTTATTCTGAGAGAGAGAGAAAAAAAGATTTTAAATCAAGGTTTTCTCCCCGTCAAACCATTTATTAACACTTGTACAAAATAAAAAAATAAACATTTTAACAAGTTTGCATTTGTGTTTAATCTGTTTTATCATATTTGCTACATCAGGCTTTTATAAAATGTGATATAGTGAGAATATGCAGCTCACACTCAAGTAGAAATAAACTTTATCTTCCAATAACATATCTTAGTAAATTAGATTTAAATAACACTTAAAATAAGGGGTAGTTCATTCAAAAATAACAATTCAAACACACTTAAGTTGTTCCAAATCTGTAAAGAGTACAAGGAAATGTTGGGAACCACTGATTTCCGAGAAATTCACAATTATAATTACAATTACATTATAAAAAATAATTAGATTTCACAGCAAAAACACACAGGTACCACAACCTGGGTGTGTTGGTTTACAGAATTATTCAAACAGGCCTTTTACTTGCTAAAAAGTCTTAATCAGATGACAAAAGGCTTGTTGTAGGTTACTTAAAACATGTTTCTCACCAAAATTTTGATAATGTTGATAATCTAGAGGCCTTTTGAAATTCATGTACCAGATATCATTCAGTAGGCTTTATAAAGCAAACTTGCTGTAGGAACAAATGCTTGGTTAAAAAGATTTATGATTCCATGGGTTCATGGAAACACCACCAGTATTCAGCAACATATACTTTGAACCAGAGTTTTAAAATAAAAGCAGTAATGCACAATGGTAATAAATCATATTCTTTAATAATGAACATTATGAGCAGAAAAGGTGTTTTGCAAATACTTTTCTTGGTAACAAAAGTCGAAAACATAATCTCAACATAATGGAATGTAATGGGTATCTCCTGAGCAGATGTTAAGACTAGTATGTGATAAGTTTGCTCGAAACCCTCTTTAGTATGGGCCTCATCTTAATCTGTATCAGGGAAACTGGTCCAACAAGCACCCTTGAAAGAGATCTCCACTCCAACTTTTACTGTGGCACTCATTTAAAAGCATTCTAGTGTATTTTGATGTTTATATACGTATTTGGTTTAAATGTTCTCTGGTTAGTTAAAAATCTGGAGTCGGAATAAAAAGAGCGAGAATTGTGTCCCATTTGTATAGCAAGCCATATATTCCCGAAGAATATTTTTACCCAAGAATTCTTCAAATGACATGATTATGAGTCACAGTTGATGGAATTATAACATATACTACATTAAGTTTATGAATACAGTGATATGAGATTAGGTTTCTGAACACATGACGTGCAAATTAAGGTCACAGTGATGTATACGAAGTGGTTCAGAGTCAGACAAAACAGTCAAAATGAGCTATCAGCAAATGTGACCACAACAAAGCTAGGTTTGTCGTGATCTCCATGTTCTAATCCTTCTTTTTGTCCTTGACTTCCTCATCATCTGTGTACTCAGTTGGTTCTTCTCCAGGCTTCAGAAGCTTCCCAACATAATCATATTTCTCTGTGGAGGCAAACACGACCCATTACTCAACATTTAGCAATGCAACCACGTTGCAACATTCCTGAAGCGTGCAACTGAAAAATAAGAGGCTGGAACAAAAAGTGTCCTTCAACTCACGTGTGAACTGGGTCTCCCACTCGCTCAGGCCCTCCTGCTGCATAGCATTGAGATCTGAAAGATCATCATGAGTGTCTTTCAAGGCCTCCTTCTCCAAACAGAATGTGGCCAGTCCTCTGGATGCATCTCTGCCCGCAAAGACCCCATAAGGGCCATCTTAAAGTGAACAAAGTGGGTATTAGGTCTTCAAATATAGATATATAATACCAGGAACACAAAACAAATAGTATCAATTTTCTTGAATGAAGCACCATTCGGTGCTCAGTGGATATCTTCAGTATCTAATCAACCTTTATCCAAGTTTAGTTAATCGTTCACTGATGACCAGCAGTTTTGCCATTGCAAAAGTGTGCACAAAAGTTACAAAAGAAATCTCGGTATGAGACGAAAAATAATGTAAACAGATGCACTTTAACAGGATTGCGTGACATCTCCATTATTCTGAATTTTCAGTGGGTAAGAGGTTATGACTTGGCATTTGTATGTTGTTTAAAAGGTGCGACATAAAGGGCAGTGTCTGAAATTAAATGAATGCATTTTCATGGAATATTTTAAAATTGATAACTCACATATGACAAGAAATCACGCAATCATTTGGGAAAAAAAACCCTAAATAAATGCATAAAAAAACACCTGAGATAAGTTTGAAATTAGACCCGAGACTGAATCTGAGATACGAGCATGTTACCTGGTCCGTAGAACTTCTTTCCTCTTGTAACATCAAACACTTTCCCGTTGACAGCCATCAGGATTCTTGGGTTTTTCAGTCCATCGTACTCTTGCAGCTCTGCTAAAGTGAAATCTCTTTTCTTTAGTTTAGGCATCGGTTCTTCAACCGGGCCAGAGTCTGTAGGCTTGTCTCCGCGGACGATTTTGTACAACAGGAATAAACAGAGACAAAGCAAACTAATGTTCAGAGGCGAAGTGAAAATTTCCTGAAGAATTCCCGAAGTTTGCTCGACCTCCTCTTCAGCCATTTCGTTTCTGATGTTATGCGCTGTGTTGCCAGATTGGACAGACCATTTCCAGCCTTAAAGCTCACAAAATCCCGCCCACTCAAAAAAAAAAAAAAAAATCGCCCAAAACTTTAACTGTCAAAATAATGTGATATAATATATCAATCAAGGTTGATAAGGAAAGTGTATAATTCCTTAAAACAAAATAAATAATATAAATAACGTTAGGTACATTTCATAGGCCAATACATAAATCGGGGAAAATAGCCTATTAAAGAGAATTGCCTAATATTCTTAAAATATGAAAACACACTATAAAAACGTGTTAGCAAGTAAATGCATAAAGTGCCCTATATAAGTGATATGGAAAAGCAACGTAATTAGCAGGCATTTCACGTACATTTATACACACCATGTGTTTACTGATGCATATCCTACTCTAGGATAGTACGACAATTTAAAACAAAAAAGAATGCAACAATAATGGTTTACCCAGAGCCATATAGAGAGATCACTCTATATGGCTCTGGGTTTACCGTAGTGGCGCGGGAATCCGCTCATTCTGGCAACACTAGAACATGTGCGTGAGAACGTCGAGACTCATCGACCACAGCAGTGAACCAATCACAGAGCTCAAAACAGTCAGCCAATCAGATTCGAGGAGTAGTTTTCGTGATTTGCTTTTTGAAAGTTGTAATCTGTAATCTGGAAACCTTGCGTGTTTTTTTTTTTGTAACACTAAGAAAATATTTATTTAACTGTGCTATAATAAAAACAAGATATAAACTATATGTAGCAGTATTTTATAGTAATTATGTACTATATAAACTATATGTAAGCATAACTAATGTCCTGTGCCACGGAATTATATTTCAAAAACTTCAACAATATAAATGACTGCAGAGCTATTACATAACCCAGGAAAGTGTTATAAATGGATGGATTCAGTTTACAGTACAATTAAATTTAGTACAATTAATTAATTTACAGTTAAATTAATCTTAGAATAAAAAATTAATAGTTTCCCGCATTTTATACTGTTGTTCAGCATTGTGTTTTGCTTTGCCCCGAGATGCAACACAAGTTTTCTGATGGAAGATGCTTGTTTTTTCCTACTGATGTATCCCATCGGAGACTCTTTTCGTACCATAAGGTAAACTATATTAGTAATACGATTAGTGATGGGGAACCTAGGCTTTCTGAAGCGTTTGAGGCCTCGGAGCTTTCAACACAATGCACATTAGCGACATCTGGTGCACCGACTTGTTTTCTCCAAAATATCTGACAAACATCGCGGAGCAGGGGATGGGTTGAAAAAGCGTGACCAAACCTGTTAGTCTATGGATCAAAACAAAGCTTCGGGAGTCCGTGACACACAAGAATGTGGAATCAATCTGGAATCAATACAGTTCTATCCAATCTGATATAATGTTATCTAAACTAATTTGTGCTAGTGAGCGTACAATTCATGTCATGTAGCCTATATGTTGGTCAATGGATTCACATATTGATCAATAATATAAAATACACAAACTTATGACGTGGGTAGCTCCAAGTGTATACAGTGCAAACAGTGACGTCCTCCAAACAGCAGGTGGCGGAATACCAATGTCGAATAGATGGAAGAGCGAGTGTATCTGGAAAAAATAAACTTTGACTAAACACAGCAGGACTGAGTCCAGTGACGTGGCCGCACGCTGGAGAAGAGAAACAGGGGACAGTAGGTCTGATATGTTATTATGTTTATCCCTTATTCATTTGAATATAAACAAGCTCACCTGGTGAAACTTAGCATAGCTTAAAATACAGTACAGAACAGTAGGCTATGCCAGACAGTATTACAGACAAATGTAATGTGGTTTATTTACTAAGTATGTATTACAGCATCTGTTATAACGTATTTTTATGATCAACTCATTTCTAGAAGTTCATTGAAGTTTTTGTTTGAGTAACGTATATGAATCAATCTTTGGCCTCAGCAGTTTGTAACTTTATATCCAGGGACATAACAATTTTCTCTAACGTTGTACTGAAGACATAAAAAGATGCATTGGTTTCCAGTTTCATAAACTACACTGTCATTTACACACCTCATATAATATAGCTTTCTTTTAAAAGAAAAAACATATTTATATGTCCATTTCTGGCAGACTAGTATGTGGTAAGATGTGTGACAACGAAAGCTCCACAAGTGACCAAACAGAGAAATCGATGGACCAAGAGCCCGAGGATCCTTCATCATCCACCAGAGATGAGTCCTCTGATGAGACTCAGAGTGATGCCTCGACCCGAAAGACCAGGAGAAGACCCGAACATAAACCTGCACCTGAAGAACAGAAGAGCTCAGAGACACAAAAACCAGCAGAGAGCGCTTCAGATGTAAGCTTTTATCACCTTTCTACTGAGATATATGTATATATATATATATATATATATATATATATATATATATATATATATATATATATATATTTTATATAAACTAACACTAGCTTTTCTAATCTTTTTGTATTCTATCTGATTTCTTTTTATTATACAATTAACAAAAGCAGGAAAAGGCGTCTAACACTAACTTGCTCTATTCTTTTTCTATCCTGTTTTCTTTTATTTATTATATAATAATAAAAAAAACTTTCTATGTGTACTGTGTTAAACTAACTTAGACTTGTTATAGAACTTGCAAATCATTGCTCTTTTGTTGATTTTGATTGCTTCCATTTTCCTCATTTGTAAGTCAATTTGGATAAAAGCATCTGCTACATCTAAATATATATATACACACACACACATATAGGTTTTGCACTTAAATATATATTTCAAATAATATATTTAAATCAAAGACTATTTCACTGTGGCTGATTTATAGATTGTACCCCAGAAAATTGCTCTATATTTTCATATTTTCTCTTATTTGGTCATTTTGACTGCAAAGATTACTTGTGTAACCCATGTTATAGTTCCTCATTTACAAGTTATTGTCATTTTCTAATCTTATCTGTATGTTCTGTTACTTATAATACATTTACATGATTTAAGGTTTTAAAAACATAATATTCACCGTACATTGTTGCATCACCTCTTTCCACCTAAAAGTTCTGTTTTAGTTTCTGTCTGTTTAATAAAGGCCACCTTTCCGCTCTGTTTTCTGTGATTGGTCAGCTGGCCCAGTCTGATGTGACTGGTCAACCGCTTAGCCTTTTCTAATCATGTCCCAAAATGTTTTTTTTTTTTTTTTTTTTCCAGAACATGAAACTGTTTCAATCTAAAAATACTATCATGGGGTTAATAATAATAATATACCTGTCACTTTTTTCCATCAGGCCTCCCCAGAGACAGCTGTTTCCCAGGGAGGTTGGGGTTACTGGGGTAGCTGGGGTAAATCTATCCTCTCCACTGCTACTGCCACAGTAGCTACTGTGGGTAAGAGACTCAACGGCTTTTAAACGGCTCAATTCTTATATCATCAAGACTCATACTGTTCATTCATTGTCTAAGGCCAAGGGTTGACACAGGTCATTGAGAAAGCTGAGACGTCTCTAGGAATCCCAAGTCCTGAGGAGCTCTCAGCTCGAGCGGAAAAAGAAAAAACTGATGGTAATGATGTGCTCTTTGATTGACATGGGATACATCAGACCAACACACAAGTGTTGATGATCTTCATGATCTTCTTGCTCTGCAGATTCAGCCAGTAGGAAGGAAAGTAAAGATGACGACGAGGAGAAGCCGTATGGGATGGGTGGTGCTATGGGAATGATCTCCTCCAGTAGTATGGGAATGCTGTCATCTTTAACCACTGTGGTTCAGAGTACGGTAAGCTTTAAAAGTATGCTGGATGGTAATAAAGCAAATTGATTTTTATTTCAAATAGACTTTAAAATAATAGCAATATTTTTTTCCAATTTACCTCCTTAACAACTATTTTATTTATTGATGGATTGATTGATTGATTGATTAATTGAAGAACCAAGGTCTTGAAAAACCAGAAGTGGTTTGATTCCTCAACCAGAAATTTAGTTAAATCGATTAGAAAAATGATTATCCGTAATCATTAGCCAGAGAATCAAAGGAGATTGGACAAGTCAAGTTCATGTTCCCTGAAGCTCTTAAAACTTCTGGAACCTTGAAATATATTTCATATAATTAAAATGTACAATAATAATACATTATTATAATTAGATCAATCATCTTCTTTGGATTGTGCTTAAGTGCAAATAAAAATGTATTCACATTATAAACTAATTCAACTGTGCCTACTTACAAAGTTTATTTACAAAACAAACAAGACAGAATAACAGATGAAAAATTGTTATATTAATAAATATTAATGAACAGTTATTATTTTAAACTGATGAATTATTTTAGATATTTTATTTGATTGCACATTTATTTATTCTGTGTTCTTATGTTTGTTGGCTAGGGTAAAACGGTAATAAGTGGTGGTCTGGATGCATTGGAGTTTATTGGGAAGAAGACCATGGATGTGATAGCAGAGGGAGACCCCGGCTTCAAGAAAACAAAGGGACTGATGAACAGGAACTCCACACTGTCACAGGTGCAGAAGCTCTCAGCAACAGCCACTTCAACTCCCCTGCACACACTCGTACAGAAATATATGACCTTTACTTGACCGATTGGTGAATGGATTCTGCTTATCTGATTCTGTTTTTCGTCTCTTAAAGGTGTTGAGGGAAGCAAAAGAACGTGAGGAGCAGCAGATAGCTGAAAACTCCACTTCTGAAACAGACAAGAAGGCTCATTATGGGCTGTTGTTTGATGAGTTTCAAGGCCTGTCCCATCTGGAGGCTTTGGAGATCCTCTCTAGAGATAGTGAGGCCAAGGTCAGTGGGATTTTTGTACTATTAGAAACCAGTGCTAGAATTTAAAACCGTGAAGGATTTGAATGCAGGTGTTTGTGTTTGTGTGCAGGTGAAATCTGTGCGGACCTCTCTGTCCGGTGAGGAGTTAGCAAAACTAAAACAAGAACTACAGGATATTAAAGAGCCTTTTTCCCTCATGGAGTTTGACGACGAGGTGGATGATGATGCGAAGTGTAAGAGCTTACAATCAACACAAAGCTAAAGTCAAACAAATATAGTGATGGTAACATTTTTGAAATCTGGGACTTGGTAAATGAACAAAAAAAGTTTTATTCTCAGCTGATGATGGTGAGGATTTTGTGAAGGAACTGACGGATGTCCTTGAAAGACTACAGTTTTCCACATCAGCAGATAAACTTAGCAAGGTAACACATCTCGTCATAATTGTAATCTTCTAGTGTTTTCTGTGTCCGATTATTTACGCTTGCTCATATCCACTCAGGCGAGAAAAAATGCATTCAACCATATCACAAACATGAAGCAACAAAGTGAAAACCCAAAGCAAGAAGAAGAAGAAGAAGAAGAAGAAGAGGAGAAAGAACAGAAAACGGCAGTGTCGAAATGCAGTGTTGAGGTCTGCAACGCTTGCTATTTAGCCTGAAATGTACTAAATGACTTCTAAGATATGCATACATGTATATTTGTGTTTGTTCTGACAATTGAGTTTTCATTTTCATAGGAGGCCCATTTGTCTGCCATTTCAAGCCTGGCCGAGTTCACAGCGAGATCCATAGAGCATTTCCACAAAACGGCTGAAATGCTGCTCCACTGTAACCCTGAGGGCATGACGGCCACAGAACAAGCCAAAGTCCTATCACAGTCAGTTCTTTTTTTATTTTTTTGGCAAAAGTGTGCAAAATTTAGATTTGGAGAAATCAAAACCATAATCTGCTTCACTTTTAGAGTCACTATTGTTATTTGCAAGGAGGTATCACTACTATCCAAAAAGTTCACGTCGTGTTTGACTACCATTGGGGTAGGACGCTTCACTTCTTATAGTTTAGAGATCTATAATAGGTTTATAGTCATTATAAAATATGAGTTTTTTATGCCATCAAGTCAAAATGTTTGTTATTTCAGGCAAATGAAAAGGGAGAAGTTCTCAATCCACTTATTACCAGCATTTTTCTGGAGGTTTGTCTTTATTTTATGTCTCCTCTTTTGCGCTTGCAAAAAGAAAAAAAAAAAAACATTTACAGATCTAAGACTTCTATGTTGATGTCTGCACAGAAGTAATAAGATTTTTTTCACTTTTTAAGGCATCAAACAGTGCATCATATATCCAGGACGCGTTCCAGCTCCTCGTGCCAGTGCTGGAAGTGTCTCATATTCAGAGGACGGTGGAGCCGGGACAGTGATAACCACTCAGAAACACTTTACTGTGCCAACTCAGACTTTAATTACAAAAAAAAACTAAAAACACAACAGCATGCAACATCATATGATGGAAGTAAGTGCACAGCTTTTGCACATTCATTGATCTTATTATATTTTTGACTCTGTGACAGAACTCTTCCTATAACTGACAGTCTTACAGTAATTTAAATAAACATATTTTATGTCTAAATGTATAATGAAATGAATAGAAATAATCTTTTTATATATTTAAGACTTACATTGTTTCCAAATAATTATGCAAGTCACATCAGTATTAATGCTCAGTTATCTTTTAAATACACTATTGTTACAAGTCTTCTGGATTATAGAACTTTAACTTTTTTTAAATGCAATACATATACTATAAAGTATGTATGTAAATTTGCTGTAAATAAAATGTCTACTTGGGACTTACTGAAAATATTCGTGCTATAATTTATAATATTGGTAGCTATAGATGATGATTTTTTTGTGTATTTGAATACCTTACAACATGGTCTGACCCATTATCAATTACAAAATCCTGTGCAAAAATAAATTACTGGTCTTTTTGTCCTCCACTAGAGGGCACAGACACATCGAACTACTCAATGAAAATGTCTTAAAAGAACTAGTGGAAATTTAGTGTAGTATGCTCATTTAAATTTATATTAATAATCATAGTATAGTGCAGACTGATATGTGAAATGATATGTGACCCTGGACCACAAAACCAGCCTTAAGTTTAAATTTCTCAAAATTGAGATTTATACATCATCTGAATAAATAAGCTTTCCATTGATATATGGTTTATTAGGATCACACAATGTTTGGCCGAGATACAACTATTAGAAAATCTGGAATCTGAGGATGCAAAAAAATAAAATAATAATAATAATACTGAGAAAATCACCTTTGAAGTTATCCATATTCATTCTTAGCAATGCATATTACGAATCAAAAATTAGGTTTTGATATATTTACGGAACAAATGTACACAATGTCTTCATGAAACATTATCTTTACTTTGATATCCTGATGACTTTTGGAGTAAAAATCGATAATTTTGACCCATACATCGTTTTTTTTTTTTTTTTTGGCTATTGCTACAAATATACCCCAGCGACTTAAGACATATATGGTTTCTCGACTGTGTCAAAGAGGACATCAGGTAGAAGCATTTGTATGTAAGATTGATGACCACACAAATACTAGTCACAGTGATTTTATGTGAAAATCAGGACATGAGTTCTGTACATACATTAAGGACAAACACAATTCTAAGAGGCTGAAGGAGGTGTAGTGGAGGCAGTAATGTTCAACTGCTCCAGTTTCTCCGTTAAAGACACTTCTGTGTCTTCTGTGCTTTCCGTAAGTGGCTCCAAATACTGCGTCCCAGCAACCCTCTTCCCAGTGAGCGGGTCGACCACCTGCCCGACTTTATACACAATCTCTGCGAGTTCATGGTTGACATGTTTGGATCTTTTCTCTGGCAAAGCCTTCAGCAAAACAACATCCCCAATAGTGCACTGCTCCAAAGGATCATGGGCAAAGTATGTCTTCCTCTTGTTGTAGTACTTGAAAAAATAAAAGGCATATTAGTACAGATTCCGGTTAATTCTGAAAAAAAAGGAAGAAATCAACACATCATACCTTGAGCAGGTACGGATCGAGCACAAGTCTCGTGACTCGAACCTTCGCCGTCTTCTTCATCTTGGTTCCGATCACCTGACCGATGATCCATTTCGCGTGGACCGATGCTTGACGCGTGGACATGCCGTATATGTTTTACAGTCCCCTAACATGTAGGAAATGTTCACGTTAGATGAACTTGGCGAATCTGAGTCCAGATTATATAATTGCCATAATACAACAACTGGCATTTCTGTGTGTATGGAAAAGAAAAGTGTAAATAACACACTTACCGGGGTCCCTGTAAAGGAAAACGTTTTTGTAAAGGTCAAAAACTCATGAAAACATTCAGCATGCGTCTGAATGTCAAGCCTCGTGGCTCATGTTGATGACGTAATACGGATTGGCAAAGGGGAAAACGATTGTTCGTCAGAATATAAATAAATAAATAAAAAATATAGTATAGTATACAAATAAAACGCATGATATTTCTTATTATTTTAATAAACTGGAAAATAATATAAAATATTTAAATATATTGTAAATATTTTTATTTATAATAGACTATTTTTGTATACTACCACGCGTGACATTATTATTATTATTATTATTATTATTATTATTAAGTATCATATTTTTTAAAGTATTTTTTCTAATGAATAATTTTGTGTTTGACAAGTGTTGTAAGAATATATTTTGCTGGGAATATAAGTGTAATTATAATTATAAAATAATATATATATATATATATATATATATATATATATATATATATATATATATATATATATATATATATATATATATATATTATAATTATAAATATAATTATATTATAATTATAAATATAATTATAAAAAGTTTAATTATTTTAGTGTGTGTGTATATATATATATATATATATATATATATATACACACACACACACACACACACACACACACACACACACACAAATACTAAAACTTATTAGTATTATTATTATTGGACAGTTTTTCCCCCAAAATGCAAATTTTTCTTATAAATAATTTTCTGTCTTTTACAGAGAATGTATTTCTAAGTGTTTTAAGCACATACAAATGTACATAATAAACATGAAATGTATAACATGAAACGTAATTGTACTTGTTTTTAATAATTGTAGGATTAAATAATGTATGCAATTTAAGCATATATCAAGATTATACCCAAATAAATATTTGAATACATTTTTATATACATGTATGATAACCAGTTATTATTACAATTATTTATATTTCTAACAATTATGATTAATTATTAATTGATATTTTTTATTCTTTATCTATACATTTATGTATATTCTAATACACAAAATGAGTTCAGACTTTCATGCCCACACCTTCCATCATGCTGATTTGTGTATGGTAGTAACGTCACTTTTTACAAACTAAAGAATGCATTTTGTGAACTCCCCTAATAAAGTTTGCCTTGCACAGAGCAAAGTTTATTACAGCAAAGTGCTTTGCATATAGTGGTCCAACTCCCATTTGAACTATCTGGCCTGTTGTTCCAACTGGCACCGAGTCAAGACTCAGGGAAAAGGCATTTAGAAAAGAAGAAAGATGTGTCTAAAATAGGGGAACAGATCATGCCATACTCTAATGTGTGTAAGAAAAAGAAATCGGCCTGTCCCTGGGTGGGAACTGGATGAAAGCCAGCGCAGTTGAATCTGGTATTAATCAGAACCACACAGAAAACATGGCTCGTTTCTATGTGATTCCCATTTAAGGCAGTGCAATGGGAGTTTTAGTGGAAGGCTTGCACACCATCCGTCTGCAATGCTCTTGTGCTTTCAGAAACATGCAATATATCAGTCATTATTCCTGACTGAACGACCTGTTCCATTTCAGACATAATAGATTTAAATAAATGTACTCTGCACATGAAAGCTTATGGTACATGTGTGAGTGGTAACAGTGCCAGCCCAGAACACAGATTCCCAAAAAGTCACGAAGCATTCTGTAAATTCATCTGCCTTTTAAGATCTCTCCATCATCTCTGCTCCTGCCTAATGTTTTCTTTTTCTGAGTCGCTGCCCTTCAGTGTAGCCTTTGCTCTAGTTCAGTGTCATTCTGACAGCGATAGTGAGGCTGATTGGAGAGAAGCAGATAAGAACACAGCACCAGGAGGAAGGGAGAGGTCAGTTTGTAGGAAACAGCCCGAACCGTTAACATACATGCTAGTGTGAAAGAGGCCATGACTCATGCGGCCCAGTTTATTTTCTCTGGAGATTCGAGTGTGACTTATGAATATTTTCCCTGCAGAAATGAAAAGCAAATTTAAACACACTTGAGTGATGAACGAGATCGCTGTCACCATATTCCTGTTTTGCGCTCCATTTGTTTAATGTTTTTGTATGAGGCTGGCGTCAGAGGGGTTACAGAGAACATGGCTGGGAGAAAAAGACAGCAATTCATTATATTTGTGTTTATAAAGCTATAAAGACCACACAACTGTGAATTACTGTTTCGTTTTCCATGCAAGTGTGAGTTTTTGATAATTGGGTCAAAGATACAATGCTAAGTTTCGCCCATTTAATTATATTCTGTTAAACTAACCATGAAACCAAAGCTGACAGTTTGTGTTTTTATGGAATATTGCAGTGCTTATGACTGTTAATAATTAATAGTAGAAAGTTTAGAGCATAATATAGCGGATTGAATCTCGCTTTGTGATTAAAAGAGCCATTAGCCGATTTGTAAAGTCATCTTTTCAATTCAGCTACCGTTAGATACTCCTGTTCTGACAGAAACAGAGAAATGCACTTGGGACCCCATATCCACATTGACTAAACCAACCTGAGAAAAAAAAAAATAGTCACACTTTATTTTAAGGTTGAGTAACTATGATTTATTCATCCTAATTTGCTGCTTGTTAATAGGATTAATTGTTCTAAAATATGGTCAAGACATTAATATGTGTTTTATAAGTACTAATTAAGAATCAGTATGCTAGTAATATACATGTTAATAAGAAACTAGTTAATGGTGAGAATTTGTCCTTAAAATAAAGAATTAACAAAAATGAATGCTATTTGAGCATATGAAACAACATATATGTGACTGTTCATGTTAGATTTTATCAATGATTGTTGCAAATATATATAGTGAACTCCCAAAAAATGTATATTGTATATGATAATGTATATAATATATTATATACATTATGCTTATTATATAAAAGTGTATAAGCATAAAAGAAAAGTGTAATACTGCTTTAAACTGTTGTAGCCCCCCCCCCCAAAAAAAAAAAATGCGAAAAGTTTTCTGTTTTATTTAATTGCAATTTTGTTTTGTTTTTCTGAGCAAAAAATAAATATCATACATTTTGCCCTGATTTACAGAAGACACCCAGTAAAATGTCATTCAGTGTAACAATCTTGTCAGGCATATTTAACACAAAAATCTATTTATGACATATTAAAAGACTTAATTACTTTCACCCCAAATACTAATGAGTTGTAATTTTACATTTTTATAATTTGCCACTATCCTAGGTTTTGCCCATTTGTCAGTAAAAATGTTGTACTAATTTAAAACACAATCAAATTTAGTATGCTCCATTATTTATTTAGATATTTTAATATGTACACGTCAGAATTTTTGCATAAATATTGTGTTACACTGAATGACAACGTAACATTATTTCAACCAAATTTTGACATTTTATTCTCCAAAAACAGACATAAAAAATAGACATTTTACTTACATTTAATGTGCTTTCTATGGATACAAATTGTACATTTTTCTTGATGCGGACATCTTAACGTCTTTGACCCATACACACACACACACACACACACTTTGGTCACACTTCATGACGTTTTAGATGTTTTTCAATATGGTGTCTTAAAAAAAATGATATAAAGGTTTTTCAAAACCAGTATGAATACAAAGAGCATGTGTTTTAAAAACATTTGTCATTTTCTTTATTATGGACACTGTACATGTTTGACCCAATTACTTCCAAGTAACATTATCACATTTGTCTGTAGATCAAAGAAACCCCCTCTTTTACACATCCTAGCAACCGCATAGCAGCCAGCCACAACTTATCTTGAATTTTCTGATTTTCTGTTTTATAAAGCTACAGTTGAAAGACTATTAGAATAATTTGTCTTCTTTAATTGTTCCTGTGTTTACAACCATGTTGCTACAAAACGGTTCGCACATAACTAACTGTGTTTCTTCATTGCTTCAGTGATCCGGCTTCCCATTATGCTGATTAATGACTTGTGTGTTTTTATGGCAGATGCTCCAGAGTAATGTCTTCTGCAAGCTGATGTCAGTGTCGCTTGAAAACAAACATGAGATCACTATGGAAATACCAGCAGACTAGCAGAAGAAAGTCATTTATTAATTACTGCAATAATATTTTTGTCCACTTGAATCACAGTGCAGGTTACGGCCCATAAAGTTGGATTCGTGTGCCACACCTGCGCCAACAGCACCTACTATTTTCATGCAACATGCACAATGTGCAGAACACCTCATATACATTTCAAGAATGCACTGCACTTAAAAACAAATAAATAACGTACAGTTTGTTGTCCCATGAGGTCAAAATCTGCCAAGAATGAAGCTCATAGTCTCGGTATCCCCCGGGAAAGGGAACAGCACTAGAGCAAAATACACACACTGACACACAAGACAAACAGTCTCAACTAGCTGGGCAGCAGTGAGGTGTATTGTGAGGACATATCCCAGAATCCCGTCTCGTCATCTGTGTGGCAGCAGCAGACATACGGTCCGGTCTGTTTACATAAACACAACGTTTCAGTTCTGCCATTCGCAGTGCCTTCTGCAAACAGAGTTTGTCAAGCTGTAAACATGATGCATGGTAGAAGCACTTCATGGAGAGACCAAAAGTGTAGTTGAAGATGGGGGGCGTCCACTCTGACGCACACCAGTAAGAGTTCATGAGTGCCAGTATGCAACGTGGTATTCCTGTAGTTTATCCTATGTAGATTGAAAACATATTAGGCTTTTGTTTATCTGAAACTTGCTTGGCGGTGGTTTTATTCTCCCGCACTGAATAACCAGATTTGACCTTGACTTATTCTTTCTCTAAACATGAAGTCATGGCCTGCTTAGCTTGTGTACCTTGGCCATGTCATTATCATGCAATCTGATGTCATTGCTACTATAGATGACATCGATGAATTGTTTGAGCATCCAATCTAGCCTGACACAGCAGTTGGGGGTGGGACTATCCATTTGATTGACCAATGAGACATGGAAATGTTCAGAAAAATGTCAGCTTTATGGCATGAATTACTATTGCTATGCACATTGTGCTGTGAACATGAATGATACCTCAAACTGTGCAGCTTGTTAAGAAGAAGTGTGTTCTTGTAAGTGATGAGACTTTTTCCTGAGCTTTTTTTTCACCTGGCAGATGAAGAAACGGTGAAAAAAAATACCATTGACCTACATTGAATGTAGTCTTATCTAGACCAGAATATCTTCTGACTTTGGGCCAGTATGCAACCACTCTGGACACCTTAGCAATGATCCGGTCTGTTGGTAAAATTTCAGTTAATGGCTGTTAGTAGAGTTTTGGTAATACTTTATTTTACAGTGTACATGTACTTATAAGAAATAATACTAAATTGTACATAATTACAAGCAACTAATCCTAGCCTTGACTCTATAGTAAATACAATTACTATTCCGCACAATCTATTTAATTGCACTGTGACAGGGACACCTTAACATAAAGTTTTGGATTCACTACGTCTTTGTTTGTTTTGGTCCTCCAGTGTCTTTAAATGCTATGTACTAACAAGACAAAGAATCATTTCATACAATCACTTATTGTATACATAGATACATAACATTGGACTTATATTTAAAACAAATACCTGCATGTAATTACGTCTGTAATTAATTTTTGTATTTTACTGTTTTCTCCATTTCTGTCACCAGTGGAGTTTGCCACGGTCTCCTCTGGCTTGCGTAGATGGGGACTCTTAATATTCAGAAATATGATTGAATTGTCTGTACTGACATTATTGGATGAGAGCTGAACTGAGCTGGATGATGACATCACTGTTTTCTACAAATCTGCTTTACAGCTGAATTGAACTACTTTAATTTATGATATTTACACAGTCATTGATTGGAACTGAATCAACACTTATCTGACCCCAGCTGAACAATGACACAATGGTTTTTCACAAAAATTGATCTCTGTTTGCATCATTCCCTCACAGAAAAAAAGAACAAAACAAAAGCTGTTACAGTGGTGGTACCCTTTTAAAAGGTACAAATATTTTGGTACTAATATGCACCATTTAGGAGTAAATAAGGTACAAAATTGTAAAGTGACTGAGACCTTTTTATGCCTGTAAAGCTGCTTTGAAACTATTTGCATTTTGTAAGCACTTTATAAATAAAGTTGACTTGAAATCTGTAATTACACTGTTGACCCAACCCATCCTTAAACATAATCACAAAAACTTGTAGTACTTATGAATTACTGTTACGCAATAATTACACTGTAACAATGACACGATATAAAGTATAACAAAGTTATGCAACATACGTGAACAGAGTCATTTTTATTTTACATTTATTGATTGATTTTCTTTGCCTCGTTTAGGTTTCATAAAGTTAATCTTTAAAAATTCTAACAATAATCTTGAGCAGATCTCAAAATGAATATTGATTTTTCATGATGTACTGAAAAATTGGCTTCTAATGGTATAATAATGGTGTGATGCTACAAATGCTAAATTTAAGTGTTACCGAGTGTTATATTTTTTATATTTACACAAAATTTAATAAAAAAATATTTATTAAAAAAAAATCAGTTTGGCCATTTATTTGTTATAAAGCCATGAAAATAATTATATGCTCTCTGGTATCAGCCAGAATTATAATATCTGTGAGTACCTGTAAGAATACTTTAATAATAATCTAATATTGTGCAGAGGCAAACACCACTCACATTAGCTTAAAAAAAAAATCTAATTTCCCCTTTAGATTCCCAAATATGGGCCTGAAAATGTCATTCATGTTAAAAGGCTATCCTGTTTTGTTTTATTCCTCTACTAAATTTTCTTCTTTTCAAGGCTGAATATTTCATGATTTATTTAAAACAATTACAAATGTATTATTTCAGATTGTAACTGCTGATTTCAAATTCCCTTCGTATATATACCAGAACTTCCCATGGGAATCTTGATTAACAGAGTGTCTTAATAGTCATGTTTTTCTTCCTCTCATAGTTTTTAAAGTAGATTTAAAAATGCTCCGAGTTGCAGTAAGTGAATGAGACATACATTTTGATAAGGTGTATCGAATGATCCGACCATTGCCAGATCACAGCTGAATAACTTGACACAGATTCCATTGCAGGCATCTATTTAGATGCTCTTGAACATGGATGAGTTCAACCTGCATTGCCATACTTTATAAAGCATCATGCAGGCATGGAGGAAGTTTTTTTTGGCAACTGTATTTTTTTTCTCCAATGAACAACTTTGTGTAAACAATCTATCAACTTTGACCTCTAAACTTGATTAATTTAGTTCATTTGGAAACTGATTGACATAGCTCAACATGGAGAGTAACATGGAACATAATTGTCAGATGTACTAACAAGCGTTTATGGTGTTTAACTAAAATATATTTTAATATCATTTCTATTGAGACTTTTGAGATTCAACCACCCCCCACACCTCCATCCCACGAACACCTTGCAGTGTTCTTTTCTTGGGTCGACCCCTGGGACTTGGTGCTGGGCAGTCAAGGAGCCATTGGTGGAACTCCTGGATCAGCAATGGATCCAGTATATCCCTCTATGCCATCCAATATCTACTCTGGTCTGTAGCCCTCCCAGTCCACCAGATATTGCAACTAACCCCTTCTATGGCGTGAATCCAGGATCTTGTTAATCGACTAAGCAGGTGTGCTGTCAATCTCCAGGGGAGGAGGAGGCCCATGTGACGGTGGATTGAAGGAAAGTCAGGAAACAGATGCGAGTTAACAGTTTTAATGAGATGAGATAAATATAGAGACACAAGTAAACAATGTGGCTGAGAAGACGACACTCCGTGGTGGTGACCGGAGTAGGCAAATTAATACGTGCATAAAACACGGGTTTAATTTTGGACACATGAAAGGCGGGGTGTATCCTCTTGTATGCAGGAGGTAGTTTGAGGCAGACTGTCACCGGACTAATGATCTTGGTGAAAGTGAACGGCCCGATAAATTTGGGAGCTAATTTATTAGAAACGGAACGCAGAGGAATGTTACTAGTAGAAAGCCACACCATTTGACCCACGACGTAAACGGGAGGCTTTGACCGGTGGCGATCGGCCTTGGCCTTAGTGCACTCCCTCACCTGGAGCAGAGTCTCGCGGGCTCTGGTCCAGGTGCGGTGGCACCTCTGGACAAATGCTTGGGCGGAGGGGAACGCGACTTCAGATTCCAGACTGGGAAAGGCTGGTGGCTGGTACCCTACACTACACTGAAACGGAGAGAGGCCCGTAGCTGACACTGGCAACGAATTGTGGGCGTACTCCACTATAGAGAGTTGTTGACTCCAGGAAGAAAGATTCTTGGTGACCAAACATCGCAACGTCCTCTCTAAATCTTGGTTGGCTCACTCAGATTGTCCGTTGCTTTGGGGATGATAACCCGAAGACAAGCTAACTGACGCTCCTAACAATTTGAAAACTCTTTCCAAAATTTGGATATGAACTGAGATCCCCTGTCTGAAACCACGTCTACCGGGAGGCCATGAAGCCAAAAGACGGGATCTAGGACAGTGACTGCTGTCTCCTTGGCTGTCGGTAATTTGGGCAAGGGAATGAAATGTGCCGCCTTCGAGAACCGGTCCACTACGGTCAAAACGACCGTCATGCCATTAGAGGGCGGGAGGGCGGTAACAAAATCTAGAGCGATGTGGGACCAGGGTCTCGAAGGGACAGACAGCGGTTGAAGAAGATCATCAGGAGGTCGGTTAGATGACTTACCACTGGCACAAACTGAGCAAGCCAAAACAAAATCGCGGACGTTGCGAGCCATACGTGGCCACCAGAATCGTTCTACTTATCCCTGGGTGACAAGCTACATTCGAAAAATGAGCCCACTGGACAACTTCGGACCTTAACTCCTCCGGCACAAATAAACGGTTCGGTGGACAACCAGACGGAGGCGTTACCCCTTATAAGGCTGTCTTGACCTTCGACTTGACCTGCCACATGAGTGCTGAGACCACTAATTTCTCAGCTAAAATACACTTGGGAGTCACCGGGTGGAGGGATCAAAAAGCCGTGATAAAGAGTCGGGTATGACATTTTTGGAACCCGGGCAGTACGATAAGGTAAACTCAAAATGACCAAAAAAAAGTGCCCACCGAGCCTGCCTGGAATTGAGTCTTTTGGCAGTTCTAATGTACTCTAAATTCTTATGATCGGTTCAAACAATAAAGGGAACCCCTGAACCCTCCAACCAGTGACGCCATTCCTCTAATGCTAATTTGACAGCCAACAACTCTCTACTGCCAATGTCATAATTGCGTTCAGCAGGAGATAGTCCATGTGCGAAAAACGTGCTAGGATGTACCTTATCGTCCGAAGCAGCACGTTGGGACAACACTGCTTCTACCCCCACCTCTGACGCGTCGACCTCCACCACGAACTGCCGTGTGGGATCAGGGGCCACAAGGATGGGAGCCGAAATGAAGCGGTTCTTGAGGTTAGTGAACGCAGGCTGTCAGAGGTGAGGTTGGTTGGCTGAAATTAGGTACGAAACGCCTTGACAAAAAGCCCATTCTCAAGTAACCTATGGAGCACTCGTCTGACGTGTTGAACGTGTTCCTGGAGAGATGAAGAAAAAATCAGTATGTCATCCAGGTAAACGTATATAAAGTGATCTACCATATCTCTCAACACGTCATTCACGAGTGCTTGGAAAACCCCTGGCGAGTTGGAGAGCCCGTACGGCATCACCAAGTATTCAAAGTGCCCTCTAGGGGTATTAAAAGCGGTTTTCCATTCATCCCCCTTCCTGATGCGGAACAAATGATAAGCATTGCGTAAATCCAGTTTTGTGAATATGGATGCTCCCTGCAACCTCTCGAAACCTGAAGACATGAGTGGTAAAGGATAGGTATTCTTTATCGTGATGTTGTTCAGCTCTCGGTAATCACTGCAAGGTCGCAGAGAACCATCCTTATTACCCACAAAAAAGAACCCCGCCCCCGCTGGAGAAGAGGTAGGACGGATGAACCCAGAGGCTAAGGAATCAAAAATGTATTTCTCCATGGCCTCCCTCTCAGGAATAGAAAGAGAGCATAACTTGCCCTTAGGCGGAGACCTACCTGACACTAAGTCTATGGCATAGTCGTAGGGACGATGCAGAGGGAAAGAAGCAGCACGGGACCTACTGAACACTTCCTTCAGGTCAAGATACTCAACGGGCATGTTTGGTAAAACAATGTTCTCCTTCTGAAAGACAGAAACAGGGACAACAGGACAAGCAGAAACCAGACAAGACTCATGACATCTTTCACTCCACAATGTGACAGTGTTAGAATCCCATTCCACTCATGGATTATGCTTGGTTAACCAGGGGTGACCTAAAACAATGGGAGCAACAGGGGAGTCCATGAGAAAAAAGGATATGGTTTCTTGATGGTTTCCAGACATGAGCAGTGTGATGGGTTCAGTATGGTGTGTGACGTGAGGCAGTTCCTGGCCATTGAGTGCGGTGACATGGATGGGGAGAGACACAGGAATGTTCAAGTGATGTGCAAGTGAAGAATCAATGAAATTACCTTCGGCTCCGGAGTCCAGAAGGGCGTGACATTCGTGATGTTGATTCTCCAGCGCAGTTTCACCGGAAGGAGGGTTGATGATGTAGATGAGGACTTCTCACCGGAGATCCCACCCGATAGTAGCCTCAAGTTTACTATCGGGCTGGCTCTTTTACTGGGCATGAGTAGCTGTCATGAGCAGAGCCTCCACAGTACAAACACAGTCTTTGGGACATCTGACGTTCCCTCTCCCTCCGGGACAGCCGAGCTCTACCCACCTGTTAGTCGATGGATCTGCTGGGTAAGCTCGAACACCTGTGCCATCAGCGTTTGGACAGCGCGTCCGGTGTTCGAGATGCTCTCCTGCTGCTGATCCATTCGTTTGACGCTGTGGTGCATGAACTCCGTGAGGGTATTGGTGCTCGCTGCTTCCATGGTGGTGAGATCGTTCTGTGATGGTAGATTGAAGGAAAGGCGGTATGTAACAGGGTTGATTTGTTTCAGAATCCTGAAAGGACCTACATACCTCAGGGTGAGCTTCGGCAGTCGTACTCTGAGATCTCGAGTGGATAGCCAGACTCTCTGGCCTGGTTGATAGTTGGGGTCGGGATGCCTCCTATGGTCATCTTGGATCGGTTGGGCCCTTATGGCTCTCTTAAGATTCACATGAGTGCTGTCCCACACCCTTTTGCTACGCTTGATCCAGTCATCCACCGCCGGCACCAGACCAGGACAACATAGAGGGCTGGTAGCCTAGAACACACTGAAAAGGGGTTAGATAAGTGGATTAACAGGGGAAGGGAGTTTTGAGCATATTCGGCCCATGGGAGGAAGTCACTCCATTTGTCTTGTTCTTTACTACAATATGTTCTGAGGTAACATCCAATTTCTTGATTGAGTCTCTCAACCTGCCCGTTAGACTTGGAATGATATCCAGAGGTGAGGGTGACATTGATGTCATTAATGACATTAATGCCTGCCATACCCTTGAGGTGAACTGAGAACCCCGGTCAGACAATATGTCCTCTGGTATTCTATATATTCTAAATACATGTAAAATTAGTGTGGGAGCAGTTTCCATGGTTGTAGGAAAACCCTTGAGTGGTATCAGTCTGAAAGAAACAATCTATGATAACCAGGATAGTAGTATAGCTGTTGAAGTTGGCTAGGTCAGTGATAAAGTCAGTCGACAAGCTTGACCAAGAATGTTGATAGATTGGTATGGGTTGGAGCAGACCGGTAGGTAGTTTATGAGGAGTTTTAGACTTTGCGAAAACAAAGAGAGCAAGCTTTAACATAGTTAATGATATCCTGGTTTATGTTCGGCCACCAGAATGCATTGCGTACCAAAGTCATAGTTCGTAGAATCCCATGGCCTGATGCACAGTCTTCCACAGTGAAGGGAAGGGTTCTGGATTTTTCAAAATGGGCTCTGTCATAAAACTGGCTTTGAGATCCTTGAATTTGCATTTTAGTTTGGCTGTTTTTTCCTTTAGGAGGGAAGTCATTGGGGCGGCAATCAAAGTGTAGTTGCGAATGAACCAGCAGTAAAAGCTGACAAATCCCAGGAATCATTGGAGTTCTTTAACATCTTGTGCAGAGGCCATTCTGTTATTGCCTGAACTTTTGAATCGTCCATCTGACTGACGATATACCCCAGAGATTACATTTTAGAGATATGTAATTCAAATTTTTCTAACTTTGCATAAAATTGCCGTTGCTGTGGCTGTGACAGGACTGTCTTGAAATCTTTGATGTTCGGGGAGTAGATCAAGATTACAATGTAGGCAACTATGCACTTGTTCAATAGATACTGGAAGATCTCATTGCTAAAGTTAAGTTGGCTAGCCCATAGAGCATAACAAGGTATTCATAGTGCCCCCTAGTGGTCAGGAAAGCAGTTTTCCACTCATCTCCTTCTCGGATGTGGATCAGGTTATTGGAACTTCTAAGGTAAAGCTTGGTGTAAACTAGGGCCTTGTGCAACTGTTTCAAGGCAGAGGGGCATAAAGGCAATGTATACCACTACTTGACCATTACATTATTCAGTCCCCTATAGTCTATGCAAGGATTAACCTCAGGACTCTTTATGCTGGTGGTCAGGTAGGGTAGAGACAAAGTGTTAGTGAAGCACTGGGAATGACAATATGCTGACCATTGGGTGAGTCGTCCCTGGTTCCAAGAGATAAGAGGATCATAAATACCTAGCCAAGGGTGACCCAAAATTACCTTGGATTTACATGATGGAACGACGTAGAAGGTTAAAGTATCTTTATTGATGAGTCCAAAAGCCTGAGTAACAGGCTTGTGGCTATAATTCCAGAGCTAATAGGATAAATCTACTGCCTTACAGAACAGCTATGTTTATAACTTTACAATCACCCCCCCCCCCCTTAAACACTGCCTTGAGAGCTATGTTGTACCATCCACTCTTTGCATCAAACGTTCAGAATTCAATAGCATAGTCCTCTGTTTAACATTCAGTAGTTGGTCAGAAATATCCTGCCCCATCTCAGGATTTTCAAACACTTGGTAAAGCAAGGAGATTAAATAGTCAAACAAAGACTTGAGAGTCACTCTGCCACACCGCACATGCCCAGTCTAAAGCTCATCCAGTTAACAACAACATAAGCACCGCAAACTTCTTAGATTGTTGGTCATAAGTCTCAGGTTTACTAGCAAATAACATCTTGCATTGAAGAATAAACCCTAAACATGGTTATGGTGAGCCATCAAAACTTTCAGGTAAAGCGAGTCTTAAACAGAGAGCTTTGAGGAGTGGGGAGAGATTGGATGTATTGAGGAAGGCATTTCTAAGATGCACCAGCTGTTCCTAATATCCACTGAGTATCTCACTCTCATAGGCCAACGCTGAGAGACTTCTGCTGGATCGATCTAAAGCGAACTATTCTTTAAGGAAGCCATAGGCAACAATAGGGAGGCAGTGTATGATTCAAATGCAAGACTTTTAATAATACTCAGTAACAAATCAAAATCAAAAGGCTGAATCTTAGTAGGTAAGACAGGCAGGTATTCAGTAAATGTGAAGACAGTCAAGCAAGGCAAACTAGGCAGAAACAGTAATCCAAAAGGCAGTGGTCAAATAAGACAGGCACAATGGTCACAAAAGTAAAGCAAAACAGGTTGAAAAACACTTGCTAAGGAGTGAGAACTAGCAATAATTTGCAGTGATCAATAGGGACTGCATGGTTAAAATATGGTACCAAACATAAATTTACCAATGGAAAAACAGACAGCTAGTATTCAAGAGAGGGCTCCCTCTGGTGGTTGGATGGATGGCACCAGCCCCTTTCATTACAAGTATTTTAGTCAACACATCAATTGTACTTTAAGGCTCAACAAAAGATTTTTAAAACAGGAATTAATATATATATATAAAAATAAAAAAAGTTAGACTATTTAATTTGTTATTATTACAAAGTGCACTTTTTAAAAGTTGTTCTCAACAGTATGTGTGCGAGATGGTAGGGGATATATGCAAAAGCAAATGGGGGAGTGTCTCTTTAAAAAAAATCGTTTTTTTGTTTCAGGCTATTTGTTTCAGCTGCAAGCTTGTACTGTAGAAAGTTTACATATGGACCACACATCCCTCACAACTACAGATATTGTAAAACCTAAAAACAACTCTTTTACAGTACTATGTTTTCTTTTAATTTTATACTGACTAATTTCCCTTGAAATACAGTGAAGGCAATTTTGAAGGTCCTGTTTCTTCTCTGTTGTTCTAATTCTGGTGACTCCTTCACAGATGTAGGCCACTATGAATTTAATGATATCTGAATAATCGAACAATAAATTCTTGCATGTGTGCTGCAGGGAGTCACCTTTTTTCTAATGTTTGTACTCCACTGGGAGAATTAGATTGAATTATTATTGTTGTTTACATTTTTTGCATCATCTAATGAGCAATACATCTATTATACAGCAGAAAATATAACTGTTGGGATGCTAAAAGCTGTAATTTATGTTAAGGATGAAAATATGAATTTTAGGTTTATTTATTCTGGTCTTAACAGTAAAAACACACTTAAATCTCAAACACACACAGTATACAATCTATTTCTCTTTCCTTGCCCCCTAGTGATTTCACTAATTATTGTTGGATATGTTCCAGACCCGACCACCAATGCTCCACCAAACATTGCAAGTGCCTGACTAAACCTTGTGCAGCACCTCCATTCTTATCTTAATCTGTCACATTATGTTGGGAAAATATTGCTCTGTCTTTTTAAAAGGATGTTTTGTCAAAACAAATCAAACTTTAGCATGTCAGTCTGATATCACATGCAGTGGCCTCATACAGGGGAATGTCATTCGATAACTAACAAAAGTAAAAACATTTTTTTTTAAAAGAGGTAGAACAAGCACACTTTTCAAGAACAGTAACATTGTTTTAAGAGGTTTTTGTTAGGTTTTAAATTATAAAACAATACTGTTTAAAATTTTGATTTACTTACTTTCTGCTGCCTAGGCAGTTGCCTTCTAGGGCAGCATCCCGAACCTTATTAGTGAACAGTTTGGAGCACTCTACATAGGCAGCAACTCCTTAAATGAGCCAAAAGTGGCTCGATTTCAATATAGTTTGACAGTAGTAAAATTCTAAGATAATGACATAATACTCTAATACTGGGTCAGACAGTTCATGTTTAATTAGAATGGGCTATTTTTAATCAAGACTTTTCATTATTAAATAAATAATAAGTGCTTTTCTCACTTCTTACTCCATTTTGAATGGATTTTTTGTTGAGGTTGTCAGTGCAATTTGTGGTTGCCTTCTATTTTCTAAGGAAGCCTTTTTAAAATTAATTATCAAAAAAATTAATAAATATAAAGGTTTTTGTGACTTCATATCTGACAATTGTGGGGGGGTTTTCTGGTGTGGGGGGGGGGTCATTAAAGTGTTTCTTAACTATGAACTATTCCTTAGATTTCATATGTATATAAACTAAACTATAATGCATTTTCATTCAATTGTAAAAAACATGCGAAAACACTGAAAGAATACTTCAAACTTCCTTTCTCTTTGGAGTGTTACAAGCTCTTGGTGCATAAAGAAGATCTGCAAAGTTGCAAAGATTAAAGTCTCAAACCCAAAGAGATATTCTTTATAAAAGTTAAGAGTCAACTTATGAAATTGTTCCAGAACAATTCCACCCAAATATTCAGATGTGTGCAGTGCATTTTAAGGAGGATGAGGACTATTTCCTGTGAGAGTAGCCTACAATGCCGATGTTTGTTTCTATAATTTGGGGCAATTCCAACTTTGCAAGGACAGTCTGACGCTTCTGACACAGTCTCCGAGTAAATATTTTTATATTTAAAGAATTTGCCACTGATGATTCAAACACGGGTTTTGAGCAGTGTAGAGTAGTGTTTGCTGTTTGTCATTTCTCCGATCACAAATGCAGACATGGTTTTGTTTATGCAGTGCGATACGCAACATGTAAAATCACAGTATAAGTAATTATAATCTGTAATTATGTCCCCACTGGGTGCAACAAATGCCTCGTTTATAATGGGTTTTACTGGTTTTGTCTCGTCTTGGGGGGGGGGGGGTCACAGTATGGGAAAAGGTGTAACATTTCTGTCACACGCTTGAGGTATTCAGCCAACAACAACGCACTGGATAGCTGGCCAAAGAACAAAGACCTTTGTAAAAATCGAAGTGTTTCAGAAGTCAATAATGTCCATAATGCGGGAAATGTTTTTTTTTTTTTTTTTCTTAAACCACATAAACACATTGCATTACACCAAAAACACCAAATAACATTCTTTTTAGCAACGTCATATGACCCCTTTAAGTATAGTATTTCTGTAATACATACTAAAGTATAAACGTGGTCTTTTTGGTGTCTGACAAACTGATCAGCTTTATACAAAGGGTCTGTCAGGGACAAAGTTGATAGCTTAAACTGCTGTATAGGCAGCTCACTAGGTTTTGGACCAGAGCCATGGTCTCAGGATGGTGTATCACAGACTGCAGACACAATGAAATAAGCCCAGTGTGTGGAACATTATCACACTGGCAGCAATGACAGATTGACTGTGATGTCACAATTAAAACAATGTTCCTGTTCAAATACCATGAACATTTTCAGGTTCAGGCAGTGAAGTCATCCGAACGATCCAACCCAGACTTCAGATAACATAGTTGAGGTTCACTTCTATCTTGAATGAGCATGGGAAGGATATTTAGACGTTAGAGTGAATTACTATCACTGAGGCAAGCTGCATATTTCAGAGACATTTGAGTAATTGGTTCTGTGGTGACTATTATAATGATCATAATTCATAATTTAGCACAAAGCAGCTGCAGCGACTCAAATGCAATATCGCTGTCTCAAAGTTATCACAATGAACCATTCCTTGGCAAAGATACTTCACTGAACTCTTCAAATCTCATTACAGTTCATAGAGCAAATGCATCCTTGTATCTTAAGCAAGGATTTATCTTGTTTTATGTCTAATACTGTCAGAGTGTATTTTCGGAGGTCAGGCTTCGCTTAGTACAGAAGAATTATATATATTAAAAAAATGTTTTGGATGTTTTTTTTTTCTTTTTTCCTTACAATAGAAGTCCAATGATGATTTGGACCCCACTCTCAAAGTGTGAACAAAAACACTTAACATTTTTCAAAATGCCTTTTGTTTTTGCAAAAAAAGCAAATCCATACAAGTCTGGAAAGACACAATGTAAATGATGATATTTGTGAAAGCGTGAACTATCCCTTTAAGGTCACACAATACCAGATATTCTCCCTTTTTAGTTTAACTGGCATTTCATAAAACCATTCTTTTGTTCTTGAAATTGTCAAAAGCGTAAAACGTCAAGTCTGCCAGATAATTAATTGCATGTTTGCTTTACGCCTTTATGAATTAAAATATGCATCACATTTCAGATGTCAAAATCTGGTGTTTCTTCATCTAATGGACACTTTTGGCAATGTTGACTTTAAGAAAATAAACTCTCTTATAACTTTACTTTTCACACTCTCACTAGTTTATTTAATTTGTCCAACAAATGAATATACATGAATTACAGGAGAATTCTATCATTTTTGCCATTTTATTCTGATTGTCATTAACATTTCACCACCATATTTTTTCCATTGCATATCAAATGATGTATTATGTTTGATAACATAACATTCTGTTTAATTTCACAGCTTTCAATTAATGCAAAAAAAAAGCAAGTACATTAAGGTAAGTTCATGTCTGAACTTGCTCTCATGAGTTTGTTTGTTCGATTTTCATTATTTTGTAGATTGATCATGATGATGTTTTGTCATACATTTCATTTTGTCTATATAATTTAACTTAGTAGCTAAAATAAACGATGAAGGCATGGTAAAAATATTACCTAAACAGTTATGATGTAACCTTCCTATAACAACATCTACATCATTCATGCTTTTATCGAAAGTGACTTACATTACATTTAAGTTATATAATTCATTAGCTCATGCATTCCCTGAGAGTCAAACCAGTGACCATGGTGTTGCTAGCACCATGATCTACAGTTCAAGCTAAAGCTACAGGAATACCAAGAGAAAATCATCCTCTGGGACATAAAAGTGCCTCAAACTGAAGAAACACCTATATCCGTCTGTATTCTTGTAGTGTTATTTGCCTGCTAATGAAATCTAGGAACAGTTTGGGTTTTGAAGTCGAGTCCAAACATAGTTCCTCATTCTTAGTGTTGTTCTCTTAGTACAAAGTGAGCTTACAATAAAAAGTCTGTTTTAATGGGTAGTAAACCACTTTAATGATCAAAAGGACGACTCTCATTCTAACGACACGTGTTACAAACAAACTCAGTTTATCCTCTCATTTTACAGCACTGCGAAGGAGAAGACCGTGTACAAGGACAGCTAATAAAGGGATTTCTATTCATAGTCGCAGCATTAAGTTCTTGGCTTCCATACGAGCCAGACGCTCTAAATTCAATATTTATATCCCTCTTCTGTGATAAGTGCTGATTCTATGTATGGTAACAGCTCACAGGTATGAGCCCAAAAGAAAGCCTTCGCCTTAGCCAGAACGTTGATGGACAGCTAACCCCCCTGCTTCTTTGCTCCGTTTCGCTCTGATTAAATTCCCCGGCATTGTTTGTTCAGTGATTCACACTGTAAGCTCTAATGTTGTATATATAATGTGCTCACGACTATGGCATGTAGCATATTCACCACTCTCGTTCTACAGAAATATGTGTGTGTGTGTGTGTGTGTGTGTGTGTGTGTGTGTGTTTTATGTAATGACATGCTGGGAGGGCATAACATTTTTATCTTTTTATTTTTTATCTGACAGGGTGTTTTGCCAAAAAGGTGACACAAGACGGGTGTCTCGATTACTGTATGACTGTCTGAAGCCAAGTCTGTGTGCTTGCATATAGGCTATATAGAAAGATATGCAACATGTTTCATACAACATGCACCATTTTTTTTTTCACCAAAAATCATAATTTAAAAATCAACAACTAACAAATAATATGTGGAATTTCAATGCTTTTGTTACCAAATTGTGCATGCAATAGCGCATAGGGAAGTCTAGCAACCCCATGTTACATAATGATTTTAATTCAGCTCAAATTAAATACCAACTTGTGTTTTATCAGGGAGCACTTGCAGACATAATTGAGCTTATCTGACCGGCAACAATCCGCACCATAAATCATTCTGCAGAGCTTTGATGGGAGGCCAGAATCTGCTGTAATAAAGGATGCTGTTAATGAGTAATTATTATGTGATTAGCTTTTAAAACACACTTTGACTCTATAGACGTGGTCCACTGGCTCTGTATTTTCAATGGATCACTGAACATTGAGTGCTTGACTGAGTGATCAATTGGCAGGGATACAACTGAAGCGAACAACACCATGTTCACATGGTTTACCTATAGAGTACACATTTGGAGAAGTTTGGTTTAGCTGTAAAATCACAGTGAGTGACACATTGTTACAGTATAAAACTGCATCGTTATTTGAAGTTTAAAAGTTCAGTTTACCTAACTTCTCTCTTATCTTTGACACTAGATTAAGTTAAGTAGTCTCTTGCTCTGTTGGAAATAGTCCAATGCTCAAAAATGCTAACAAATGTACTACAGTAAAATGTGCGCTTTTCAAAATATGGATGGGAACATTATATTACAATGACGTCAGAAGAGAAACTTCCACAAATCTGATTTAAAGTGCTTCCAGCTGGATGATTTGGATTTGATGTTAATGATACGGATCATGTCTTTTTTTTTTGGGACAACTACAATGATCGGAAGATGACTTCAGAATGGGATGGGGGAATATGAAGTTTGAGGCACTGAAGCGCTCTACTTCTGGAGTTAGACGTAGTATGTGGTTATATATGCAAATACTAATGACAGTGAGGGTGAAAGGTTCAACACATTAATTAACACGATGAAAGCTGAAGAAAAATCTGATCCATGTTACAACATGACCACTACAGTATCAGATCTATTTTTATAACATTCTGTTTCATATCCTCCAGAGATGGTAAACTACAGTTATTACTTATTAGCTTTTATCTTTTAGTTCTTTTATCAGTGTGGGAAATAAAAATGTGTGATATATTTTAACAGTTTAAACTATTATGGATAAAAATGATACCTCAAATCATTTAACTTGGAGAGGAGAAATGCAGCATGTGTGCATGTGATTTATTTATTTGTTTTTTACTTTGGTTTTGTGGATCCGTTCTGGAGCTTGTGGTGAATCCAGGGGGGAACCACTCCAAAGTAATTTTGCTATCTGGGGTACTTACTGAACTTTCTGAATGATTATAATGATCATCAGCAATTTTTCATAAGATGTAGTCTCTCGGCAACTGTTGTTCCTATTTTTGCTGGCCACTTCAGCTCCTGGTAGGATCACACTATGCTTGAGTTACCCTGCCATATTTCCTGTCTCTGGCTCAGTCCTATTCTGCTCAAAGTGAAGCCTCATTTGCAGCAGACCTGAAATCATGTTCTTACATCAGCCATCTTTAGGGATGTGGAATGTAAAACATCTGCAATCCGACGAGGTGAAGAAATGTTCCTAAATTACGCCAGAACGTTGGCACATCTTATTTCCTACTGTTACTGAGCCAATCCATTTGTTTGTGTTGGGGGTAAGCATTCCTGCTAAACCCTAAAATTAGTTCTGGATTTAATTACTTATAGAACTCGAACAATTCAGCAGTTGTGACTAGGATTCTGTTTTTCCTTGTCAGGCTGTGAAAAGGAGCTGTTCAAGAGACACCGGTTCACCCCATTGTTTAACATCACGGTCAACCAAAAAAGGGAAAACATTTAGAATCAGAAATGGAATAAAATCCTCTCAAGATATTCAGGAACCACAAACTGAAGGAGAATTGAAGGACACTGTGGAATGTCATTCAAACTAGGGTAACACTTTATTTTAAGGTGTCCTTGTTACACATGCTACATGTTTTTAATGTTGTAACAGCAATTAATTATGCATAATTACATGCAAGTAACCCTAACACTGATGCTGCGTTCCAGGCAGGTTTTTGAGCCCGTACATCGACATCAAACCACGACTCACGATTTTGTAGCGTTCCAGGCAAGTCATGCCAAACTTAATGAGCGCAAGGAATTGTAGCTGGATTATTAAGTTTATTGCAACGTTATATTGTCCTAAAGTCTATTTCTCAGCGTGTACAACTTAAAAAAAACACTGAATACGTAGACAATATTATCTATAGGGGGCTGTCATAGTTGTTTTGTGTGCTATGTGATGTCAGAGCTCGTAACTAGAAGTACATCGATCTAGTATGAGTTCACGGGTGGGAAGTCATGGGTTTGACTGCCATTCTGGTGCACTTTTTACGGGTAGAAGGTTGGAAAAACGGTTACGGGTTGCCTGGAACGCCGCATAACCCTAATCCTAACCCTAACCCTAACCATGCATTAAGTACATGAAGTTAATTAATAATACTCAGTACTTAAATATATAATTGCACCGTAACAAGGACACCTTAATAGAAAGTGTAACCTAAACTAGTTTCTCCGTTTCTTGAGAAAACCAATAGGAACATGAAGAGTTCAGGGTTCTGCTTAGCTTTCCCACAATCCTTTTGGTCTGGCTCCTTGACTTTTGATTAATGGAGCCCTTCCACTGCAGTCCTTTAAATAATCTTCTTAAGACACAGTTATTGTTGGTTTACTGTTTTCGACCTCCTGAATCAAAGCCAGCACGGTACATTGATTCATGAGAAGAGGACTTGACATGGCAGGCGACATCATGCGGCATAACTCATATGACGTCAGACACTTCAACAGTGTTTTTAAAGCTGTGTCACAGGAATTTCAGTGTTGCCATTTCAGAAAATTATGTTCTTAGCAATGACCCTTATTCAACAAGTGTCTGACCTCCATTTATAATGACACCTCTCGAGATATCAGATCATATATGAAAATAATATATTGCTTTTGTTTGCCTTACAATTTGGCCAGTTCTATGTTTTATTCCTTTACACACGCATTGCTGTGAAGTCAAAAATGGAACAGACTTTACCTCATAAAAATCACAGTGTGTGTGTTTACTCAGTCTAAATCAATCAAACGATGTCCAGTCGAGTTCTCACATTATTCCTGTCACCAGGTTAAATCCTGGACAGTATACTGTTAGCTTGCTCTGGTGTTATTGCTGCCGTAACCAATAGCAAAATGATCACATCACTGGGAATCCGCCTGTGAAGAATTCCCAGCAGTCTCCCTGTAAAGTGCACATACATGAAGTATTCATTTTTGGAATTCATTTTGTGATTTTTTTTAAGCTGATGTTGAACCGATTTTAGGTTCTTCATCTTTTAATGTATTATTAATTAATGAATACAGCATTAACAATTTATTAAATTTAGACCATACGATTTTTGTTGTAAAGTAAGTTCCTCAAAATCAGAAGTGTACAAAATGCAGAGAATACAGATTTAAAAATGTAAATGTAATAAAAAAGCTAAATATAGAACATGAGAATTTTTTTAAGACAATTAAAAATTATGTACTTTTTTTAATTCAGACTCAAATTATTAATTGAATTATACGTTATACTTTTTGCTTATTATACTAGACTTAAAATGGTCAAAATCATTGGTGTTTACCATTTTGTATCATGCAAATCATATTAAATAGTGTGCAATTCCCTTCTTTAGCTAAGGCTTTTTTTATATTTTGATTAATAATACTCATAAACACAGAGAAGAATACAAGGCATTGATATATATTTTATTATGTATTCATGACAGTTAAAGCATAATTTTCCTATTCTTTCCATTACATTGACTGTGCTCTAAGCACCTGCTTGAACCGTAGTTTGTTTAAATATTCAGGCCCACCACATCTTTTGTATAGCCCAGACTGCAATAAAACAAGAGAAATGAGCTGAGAAATCTCAGCAGCAGTGCCAGCTTATCTGAAGGAGCCCTATTCTGATACCCCTCCTTGCTTCAAAAGCTGAGGCAGTCTCCCTCAGCTTGCCACAGTGCCGGGCCTTATATAGACAGCAGACATTAGGTAAACGCAAGGTAGACGTTAGGTAAACTGAAAACAGGCACTTTTCAGTCAACAGCTGTTTTCATAACTACGATATGCCTCTCTGCACTGGCACTGGAAACACCGCTGCGGGATTGTGTGCATAACTGTTTAATGCAGACAAGAGGGTGGTAGAATTTACAATGCACAGTCATAAGCAGCTGTTAGAAGACAAAGAAACTGCAGGCGATGTGGTATTGGAGATATTTGTTTTACTTGATAGAGCTTTAGGTCAGAGATCCACTGCAAAACAAATCACATGCCAAGTCTGCATGTGTTTTTATTAGATCAAGCCTTATCAATGGACACCGTGTTCTCAAGCGTTTCTTCAAATTGCTTTATCAGCTTAGGAGAGACATCTATCTTCTCTTGTTCTTTTTATTCCATGCATGTTTCACCACATAACTATGTTACTCCATCAAAGTATCCATGCAAAACCATTTCAGCCTGAAAAGCAGTAAAACACTTTCAGTCCAATTACGGACAGAGAAAACACCCTATTCCACTATATATCCACCACCTCTCTCTCTATCTCAAAAAAAGAAAAAGAAAAACACTTTTGACATTCGGCTGAATCAGCTCTCAACCTCTGAATCAGAGTGTAACTGGGTCAGCAGTAATGCAGATTGCAGGCTTATCGCTTTTCACCCATGCCAAATATAGCATTCAGCTTGTTTTTAAAACTGTCTGCATATTGGATATCGTGTTCTCATTGTGTTAATATGGGAAACCTTTTATAAAAGACAGAGGGGATTGCCTCTCATGAGCATCATGTAGTCATGTTAATTATTGCTTACTTTGTGCATCCATCACCATTAGTATTATATTCAAAGAAATTCAATACTCTAATAAGTAAACTATTTCTGCTATGGGCATGAGTAACAGCTCAAAATTGTGAAGCTTTTTGATTAAATGTGTACTCTTCCAATCAGGATTTAGATCGTATCATAGTACTGAGACTGTTGTGGTCAATAGCAAGTAAGGCAATTGCAGGTAATTTGTAACTAAGGAGTAGTTACAAATTACCTGCTCTTATCATCTGATCATGGTTGTATCTCTCTATTAGTTCTATTGGATCTCAGTGCTGCGTTTGACACAATTGACCACAGCATTCTTTTGCATAGACTTGATCACTTTGTTGGCATTAATGGAAGTGCATTAGCATGGTTTAAATCGTACTTATATGACTGCCATCAATTCGTAGCAGTGAATGAAGAGGTCATGCATTTACTGTGCACAAGTGCAGTATGGAGTACCTCAAGGCTCAGTTCTAGGGCCGCTACTCTTCACGCTCTATATCAGTGATCCTCAAATCTGGCTCGCGAGATCCAGTTTCCTGCAGAGTTTAGCTCCGACTCTAATTAAATGTTTGATTAGGGTTAGAGCTAAACTTTGCAGGAAAGTGGATCTCGCGAGCCAGATTTGAGGATCACTGCTCTATATGTTACCCTTGGGAGATATCATCAGGAAACATGGTGTTAGCTTTCACTGTTATGCTGATGATACTCAGCTCTATATTCTTCGCGGCCCGGTGAAACACACCAATTTGAAAAACTTATGGAATGCATAGCCGATATAAAAAACTGGATGAAGAATAATTTCTTACTGCTAAATTCTGAAAAAACAGAGGTGTTAATTATAGGACCTAAAAACTCTGCATGTAATAACCTAGAACACTATCTAAGACTTGATGGCTGCTGTGTCAATTCTTAGTCATCAGTTTGATCGCAATCTTTAGAAAGCCACATTTCTAGCTATGAGTTTCTAGCAAAACTGCATTTTTCCATCTCAAAAATAAACAAAGACCTTGTCTCAGAGGACCACCAGGACAAGACCACAGGAAACAGATGATTCTTCTGCACAATCTGACTTTGCTGCAGCCTGGAATTAAACTACTGGTTTCGTCTGGTCAGAGGAGAACTGACCCCCCAACTGAGCCTGGTTTCTCCCAAGGTTTTTTCTCCATTCTGTCACCGATGGAGTTTCGGGTTCCTACCGCTGTCGCCTCTTCGCTTGCTTAGTTGAGGTCACTTCATCTACAGCGATATCGTTGACTCGATTGCAAATAAATGCACAGACACTATTTAAACTGAACAGAGATGACATCACTGAATTAAATTATGAAATGCCATTAACTGTCATTTTGCATTATTGACACACTGTTTTCCTAACGAATGTTGTTCAGCTGCTTTGACAAAATGTATTTTGTTTAAAGCGCTATATAAATAAAGGTGACTTGACTTGACTCTGGAAGGTGCCTCGCAACACCCTAGTAGTACCTATAAGTTCAAAGACCAGCGTAGAAACTGCATCACCCTGGAACCAAATATCAACTCTATCTCCGAATGGCCTTAAACAACACCCTAGCAACAGCCCAGAACCCTCTAGCACCCTCTAGCAGGTAATATTTCTGAATGCCCTAAAAACTGAATAGCAACACCCTAGCAAGCATCTGGCAATGCTTAAGCAAGCTTTCAAAACAGCCTAGTAACTGAATCGCAATACCCTAGCAACCAGATACCAACTCCTTTTCAGAATGCCTAGCTTAAAAAAAAATCACAGCAACAAAAGAAAAAATAATCAAGCCTTGCACGAGAAAACACAACTTACTTTTTCAGAAAGAGTAAAAAATCTGGTCCTATATATAATGATGCAAATTTACAGAGACAGACTCATTATTATTATATATTTTTTACATCAAGCAGGTGCCTTTAAATGATTAGTTGTCAATGCTTTCTTCCAAGGATCACTGCACAGTTATGGACCTTGGTGTTGTTTATTTTTGTGGCTTGGAAAGTAAAGACCATCCACTCATTCTTTATTCTTAATTAGTGAGATATGCTTCTTGCCAACACTTCTCCTCTCAACCTCCAAACACACACAAACACAAAAAGGTATACACATGTACATAGTTTTACATTGAAATGAAAAAAAGTGTCTATCAGTAGAGGAATGACCTAATCTTATTCTTTGCCAATAGCCTGAAACACAACTAGTGCTTGAACGCAGACTTTTTGGCAAAACTCCTCCAGACCAAACAAGGAGTGCTAGACAATCTGGGTTTAAAACACAGCAAGGGGTGGGGAGGGGGATATGGTACCTTTCCAGAAAACCCCCTTGGTTTCTTTACAAAATTTTGACACAAACTGCCAGAATTGATGTATATGCAAGAATCCAGCAATCTAACAGGCAGTTGCGTACAGGCAGTATTACATCAAGCCATGAGTGTAAGTGACCATATGGAATGGTACCTCTGGAGAAGAAACCATTCCATAAAACATGGAAAAAATTATATCAAATAATAACAAATGACTGTCAAGATAGATGAACATTTTAAGCTAGTAGATGACGCTTACAGCAGCTTAAGCGTAATGTGTGACTCATACTCCTATTGTCAGATCTTCTGGACGTCATTCAGCCTAAAAGACTGTTTGAAGTTTGAAGTACATTACAATTTATTGCCTATTAAGGAGAGAAACAACTTAATTATGAAAAGGCCATTTCTGTATTGGTCCCTATTGTAAGCCTCCATTCTCAGAGGTCACATTGGACTGTTATGGATGCGCCATTATTTCAAATGTCTTCATGATCAAGCCGTCAACATCCCAGTTGGATCTAAAGGCTTTGGGGCTACAGGGGTTATTAAAATCTGTGTTGTCAACTTTCAATAATGTGTTCCAACACACACCCATTCAGTGTTTTCCATCACATACATGATTTCATGTGTTCCTCTGGGACTCATAAGTTAATAACAATAGAGCGATCCCTGGAGCCTGGCCAAATGACTTTAAACCTCAGAAGTGAGCAATCTTCCTTCTTGAATGACTGAATGATGGGTCAGGTCCTTAAATGTTACTTACACCCCCATAGCTGGAAACAATATATCATGTAATAACCTTATCTGGAGTGATTTCTTACTGCTTTTGATTGGATAAAAAAAGAAATACTCTCCATGAGAATATCTGGCAGATGTTTCTCTTGGTGAGGTAGATGTTAAGAGAGTGAGAGAGATTTTCTCTCTCCCCCTATCCTCAAATATCTGTCTTTATTTTTTGGCCAATGCTTTGACTCATGTTGGCAGAGGTGACCCAAATAAATGCACTAGCACCAGTCATTTAGGGGGGCTAGGGGTGGGGTTAGAAAAAAACAGAAAAAAAAACATAATGTACAAGACCCAAGTGTGCTAGTTTCCCTAATTACGTAGTGTTCCTCCATCCTTACTTTCTTTCTTTTTTTCTCTCCCTTTCATACTGGCCCCCCACCCCTTATCCTTCTTGTTCGAGACATGGGTGTGCAGTGATTTGCTTTTGGGGGATAAAACCCACAGTTTGGGAGTGGAGAGGGATATTACAGAGCAGGATGGCCTGGAGTAAGGTACCTCTGCTCTTGCATGGATTTCTCCTGCTGGTTCTGTGTAAACCCTCCCTTCAAGGAGGTAAGGTCTCTTCAAACTCATTTGGCTTTTTCGATCTCATTGCATTACAGGTGTATTGCAGTTTTGGCAATAGCATCACACTTTTTTTTATTTAGTTGCACACTGCTGACAGTGTATGCAATTAGGCTGTACTTTGTTTTCTGTGTTCTGAATGTTCTAGGTTCAGGTAAAGGATGGATTATAAAAAGTAAGCAACTTGAATGAAAAGTGCTGTACTGAGTGCTATAGTGGATTTTTGCAGGATGATTTACTGTCAATGAAATTTGACTCAGGTCTCGTTCTTGCATTACCTTTAAATCTTAATACTTAAAAATGTATGATGATGAGGAAACATTGCCAACTTGTAGTTTAGTAAAATTAGAGATTGTCCATTAAAAATGAGCTGGGATAGCATTTTATATTACTTTGATTTTCCATTCATTTTTTATTGGTGGATAAAACTAAATATCAGTGAAGTATGTCACATATCAGTGAAACATGATGCATTTGCATTTGGTTAAAGTTTTCAATTTGTTTTCAAGTTTAATTTGATACAATCACAAATAGTACTCCATAAACCCAGATGGATTTTGACTAAAATAAATTACTTTTTTTGTTGTTGTTGAAAGATTTGAAGTCACTGTTTATGTTTATGGGAATGGTTTCCACTTGCCATCTTTTATACATGTTGAAGGAATGATCTGAGAAATTCTAATCCAGATCATTACATCATATACTAACAACCTACAAGCATTTCCCAGTGGGTTTGTAGAACAGAGGACTTCAGCTTTTTAGTTCTAAGATCTTGGAAGAGGTAATGTATAAGATGTTGTTCTTCATCTGAATCACATCCATTCTCTGTTCCCCTATGCCTACAAACCTTAAACAGCAAGGCAGGAGGTCACAGAAACGTATGTGGTAATGCATTTGGTGCTGTTTGAGGTTTCACATGAAAGACTAGATGCAAGATTAGTTAGAACCCCCTGGGTAAGTGGCATCATCACTGAGTAAAGGACAAGAATGGTCCTCATAAACTGGTAATGTGTTGCAGGGGTTAGATCCAAATATGCATTGTCAAATAAAAAAAGTATGAGTTTGCAGTGCAAACAGTGATGTTTGCAGAAATTTGGTACTATCTACTCTATATTGAATAAAATAATGTTTTAAAAGATATTCTCCTTATTCTCCTCTTCGGGTTTCTCAAATATATACAAAAACATGCCATTAAATGCTTGGTTATTTCTTTATCTGGCATGCTAACATGAACAGGACACATTAATAAGGGAGTTTATTAATGTTCACTTTCTCTCTCAGGAATTTATATACCAGCTGGTGCAGGGGGAGGAACTGGAGCTGGTTTAGGGGGTGGCCTTGGAACTGGAGCTGGACTTGGTGCTGGAACAGGTCCTGGAGGAGTTGGAACAGGATTAGGTCCGGGTGGTCTTGGAATAGGGCCAGGAACTGGAATCAGACCTGGAACTGGTAACAATTTACATTTATTCTTAAACATTTCACGTGCAACTAATGTCCATAACTTCCATATCAGTGCACTGTAAAACTGAACATTGAAAATTATTATTTTTAAAATTAAAGTTAATTTTGCTCAATTAATAATGAAAGTTCATTGGACTTAATTGAAATAAGTTCTGTAAACTCAAAATGCTGTTGTAGTAAGGTGAACTTAAAATTATTGCGTTTTCTAGTTCCCATCATGCTATGCATCAGCCAACAAGGAAAACAAATGTTTACATTAAGTGTTATTTTGTGTGTTTTTACACAAGATTAACATAGAGAGAAATAAATTAGTACTTAAATGTTGTGTTATGTTAGGATTTACATATGTTTCTGTTATGTTGGTTTTGTAGTGTTACCGTTCTGGTGAAGAGTAGAGCCTGTGGTTAGATTGAGGATGGAAAGCAAAACTTAAAGGCTAAATATACTGCATGATGATTGAATATTTATATGCAAGTATTGTGAGTCTTCTTTGATAACTACATTAGTACCAGTGTGCTGTTGTTAACCAGCACAGAACTATAATGATCTGAATGAATATGTTTTTAATGGAAGTAAGTTGCATATGTTATGATTATCATTGTGATGAGTGGGGTGGGATCATGGACCGAGGCTTGGCTTGGCTCCCATGGCTCTGAGCCCCGCCCCTCTTGTCATTACAATGTTAAGTTTTATTAACTTTAAAAAATGAGGTTGTTCACTCAAATATTGTAAGACAATAAGTTTCCACAAATGTTTTGAGTATTCTTAACTTACCAGGTTTTACAGTGTGCTACAATAACCTTTAATAAATTAGCAACTAATAAAGAATATTGTATTGTGCATTGTATTTTATTCTGTATCTAATACAATAATTTTATTTGTTTACCTATTTTTTTTATTTTCTTATCAGGAGTTGGAGGAATACCTGGTTTCAAACCAGGAAAGACAGGAGGTGAGAGGTTAAATTTCTCCTAATTATTCATTTTAAGTTTAATGAATTTAATATTTACTTGTCTAACTTGTAATAGGCTTTGGAGTAGGCGGTGCTTGGGGGCAAGGTGCTGGACTGGGTGCTGGAGGCCTTGGGGGAGTTGGGCCTGGTGCTGGAGGTCTAGGGGGAGTTGGGCCCGGTGCTGGAGGTCTAGGGGGGATTGGGCCTGGTGGTGCAGGGCTTGGTACAGGAGGACTTGGTACTGGTGGATTAGGCACTGGAGGCCTTGGGACAGGTTGATGAAATTTATTTTACATATTATGGTACTGTAATGTAAAATAAACTGTAATTAACATAATAATCATTTTGTAATTAACATATTTAACTATTTAGAGACATGCTATCAAGGCACAAAAAATATTATATGAACTTGATCTTTTCCACAGGGTCATTCGTCAAGCCACCTAAAACAGGTGCGTTGTAAAGCATGCTAAAAGTTGAGATTAATTTTAATAGTAAAGATTGGCAGAGACATTGGCTTTATCAGATAAGAAATTCATTGTGTAAACACAGGAGGATATGGAGGTCTATCAGGAATTGGACCAGGTGGTACAGGTGTTGGCCCTGGATCACTTGCACCTGGTGGAGTTGGTCCTTCTGGCATTGGTCCAGGAGGAATAGGACCTGGTGGCATAAGACCTGGTGGCATTGGACCTGGTTCCATAGGAACTGGACCAGGAAGTTTCGGACCTGGAGGAATTGGTACTGGTGTTGGAACTGGAGGCCTTGGAGCAGGTAATATTTCTCAGAATGCAATCAAACTTAACTGAACTGTTTCATATAAGGTTATGCTAGTCTCTGCTAGGAACTGTAGAATAACTCAGTGAAGCTGAGCCTAATAAACACAAATAAACGCAAATCTCAAGCATTTTATTTTGTTTTGTTATTTCATCTTACTTTATTCTGTCTGTAGGTGCTGGTGGCAAACCCCCAAAACCAGGTAAGTGGGAGAAAACTGCAGTCAATGAAGTCTTCTCGTACATTTGCAATTTCAGCCACATGCATTAAATTGAGCAAAGAATGTATTATTTTGATTAAGACTTGCATGAGTCTTGCTTAATACAAACAGGTTATGGGGGTATTCCAAGCACTCTCGGAACTGGAGGTCTTGGTGGCCTTGGACTCAGGCCAGGGGGTGCTGGTTTAGTACCAGGTGGCTTTGGTGTTGGTCCTGGAGCTAGTGGTGTTGGCACAGGAATAGCTGGACAAGGTAGAGAAACTGGTAGAGAAACTCTAAAAGTAAAGCAATCTTTTATTGTGATATTTCTTACAACAGAGAATTCTATAATTGTTATTGTCAGGTGTGGGCACTGGTGTGGGAGGGTTTGGCCCTGGTGGAGCTGGTCCAATAGGTGCTGGAAGAGGTTAGAAAATTAAAACAAATGCTAGTAACTATATATGGATATTTAAAAGCTAAATTTGAAATATTTCAAGTTTTGGTTAGTGACGTTATTTTTTTCCCTTTCCTGCTTCTAGGTGTGGGAGGAAAACCACCCAAAACAGGTAGGCAATCTTTAAGATGCAGTGTTTCATCTTCACTAGGGAATTTAAAGGTAGCTTGACTTTAAATATTTAAATATATACACATTTTTTTCAGGTTACGGAGGTCTTGGTGGTTATGGCCCAGGAGGTGTCAGCACTGGAGGTATTATCCCTGGTGGCGTTGGACCAGGTGGCATTTTCCCTGGTGGGGTTGGACCAGGTGGTATTGGACCAGGTGGCATTTTTCCTGGTGGTGTCGGACCAGGTGGTATTGTCCCTGGTGGTGTTGGGCAAGGTGTCTGGAGTCCTGGTAAGACATCTTTTCAATCAACAGTAGACACAACAAGTTTTTTCTATTACTGCCTTTGCGATTCTGTTCATAGCACTATTTCATAAAAATAAACAAAAAAATTGCCTTATCACAGGAGCAGGCAGAAAACCTGGGAAACCAGGTATGATCTGGATTTTAAAGTGTTCTGCAACTACAATAAAAAAGTGCATGCATAATTAAAATACATTGTTTTTGTTGTGAACATCATTATTCTTATAGCTATTGCAGTCAGAAAGTAGTATATTGGTTCAAAATGCATTTACCTCAGATTGTGTAAATTTAGGTTATGGTGGGCCTGGGGGTTTTGGTGGCGGACCATTTGGAACAGGAAGTCTTGGAGCAGGTGCTATTCCACTTACACCTGGAGGTGCTGGAACAGGCTATCCATCAGGTGGTAAGAATATACTTCCATTCCTTATGTGTTGTAGCAATAAACAATAAAAAGGAATACATTTAAAGGTGACTAGTTAAAAGTGAATTCTGAAGGGGTTAAATTATAAAGTAATATTATCTGCTGCTTTAAAAATTGAATTTGTTTTTAGGTAGCTATAGTGGATATGGTACTTATCCTGGAGCTGGAACAACTGGTCAGAAACCACCAAAACCAGGTAAAGCTAGATCTATGGACATGAGTATTGGTTTGAATTAAGGTGTGAAACTTGATTACACTTTTTAAAAATACATATTTAAATTGTATCAACACATGCTGGATTTGATTAAATAGGATTTGGACCTGGAGGTGCAGGAATTGGACCAGGTGGTGTAGGAATTGGTCCAGGCGGCACAGGAATTGGTCCAGGTGGTGCAGGAATTGGTCCAGGCGGCACAGGAATTGGTCCAGGTGGTGCAGGAATTGGTCCTGGTGGCACAGGAATTGGACCAGGTGGAGCTGGAGTTGGGCCTGGAGGTGTAGGAATTGGACCTGGTGGCACTGGAACTGGAATTGGAGGAGCAGGAGTTGCACCTGGTGGAGGTAAGTTTTGAGGTGTATCACTGTTAAATTACTGCTGTTTGCATTTACTTGCAACTTTTAACCTTTGCAACTTTTCAATCCGTTATCGCTCCTAGCACCTTTTCTACCTCAAACTGGCTTACCAGGATCTGGAACTGGGATAGGTGCTGGGGGCAAAGTTGGAAAGATTGGGAAGGCACCAGTGCCAGGTAACTGTGTCTATTAATGGAGCTCCCTTTTTGTTGGAATATTTTTAATCAAATCTTTGACAAGAAAGAATTGTTTTATTTTTCTTTCTCCAAACAAACAAGGTGTTGGGATTCCTGGGCTATACCAAGGGGGTATAGTTCCTGGACAAGGTGGGAGACTGAAATTTTTGACAGTTATTAGAAATTCCATTGTTTCTAGAATATTTGGTAACACTTTATTTTGAGATGTCCTTGTTACATGTTACATTTACTTACTTTTATAATAACATTTATTTATGCATGATTACATGCACGTGCCCCTAAGCCAACCCTAATCCTAACCCTAACCATATAGTAACTACAAGTAGTTAATTAATATTACTCTAATTTTTATATGTGTAATTACTAGGGCTGGGACTTTAACGCGTTAATTGAGATTAATTAATTACACAAAAAATAACGCGTTAATTAAGATTAATTAGTTACAGAAAAAAAATCCCACATTTTTTATAACTTATTTTTGCACCGCGGAACGTTTCTCACTGGATGAGTTTCGGCGGGACCGATTATACTGGAGCACCAACTAGCGTTCGCATATCACTGCAGCACATCGAGCCTCAAGTATCACCTCAACGCAAAACATATAGCAGCTAGCGTGGACTTTACACTTTATGTTGAACTATGTATTACTTTGTTGGTGCAACTGGCAGTTTATGTTGAACTCTTTATTGTTTTGGCCAAGGTTATTGAGAGTTGGACTTAGTATGTTATGGCCTCTGAAGCAACAGAGAGATCTTTTCTAATAGTCAGGTTTTCCAATGTTCTGAATGTAATTGACAGTATTGTGTTTTACTTAAAAAACACTTTACAGAAGGTTCCAGCACCTATAGGCTACCTGAATTTCTGAAATGTACTATTTCTAAATTGTTTCTAAATATGCTATTGCTACACTTAATGGCAAAAATTGCACTGGTGTGCTAGGCTTGGTTGAACAAAAATAAACAATATTTTGTTGCTTAAGCTTATGTATTCAGTCATTATTCAATGATATACTATAAATCCATGTGAAAAAAAATTACTTCTCACCGTTCTCAGGTCAAATATTTATATGCGATTAAAATGCGATTAATTTCGATTAATTAATTACAAAGCCTCTAATTAATTAGATAATTTTTTTTAATCGAGTCCCGGCCCTAATTACATTCTAACAAGGAACCTTAAAGGGTTAGTTCACCCAAAAATGAAAACGATGTCATTAACGACTCATCATCATGTTGTTCCAAACCCGCAAGACCTCCGTTCATCTTCAGAACACAGTTATGAACGTGCTCACAACAGACCAGAGGAGAAGACAATGCTGAATAAAGTCGCAATTTTTGTTATTTTTGGACCAAAATGTATTTGCGATGCTTCAACAAATTCTAACTGACCCTCTGATGTCACATGTAGTACTTTGATGATGTTTTTTATTACCTTTCTGGACATGGACAGTAGACCGTACATACATTTTCAATGGAGGAACTGAGAGCTCTCGGACTAAATCTAAAACATCTTAAACTGTGTTCAGAAGTTGAACGGAGGTTTTACGGGGTTGGAACGACATGAGTCATTAATTACATCATTTTCATTTTTGGCTGAACTAACCCTTTAAAATAAAGTGTAACTGAATTTTCATATAGATATGACATTCACATTTTTGTTTTAATATGTAGGTTTTGGAGGTAGAGGCGTTCTGCCAGGTGTAGCCACAGGATCTCAAACTGGTAAGATTTATGTGGTTTATAGTTTTATAATTTATAGCTTTATCCAGCAATTAAAATATTTTCTGAGACTCTCTCTCTTCTATTTTGTGTTTATAGGGCAGCTTGGTCAAGGTGCACTTGGAGCTAATGGTAAAATAAGTTACTAAAAGAACAGTCCATTCAATAAAAGGTATGAAAACTAATTCTAACAGAACTCATTTATCTTTTAACTTTCAGGAGGTCGTGGAGGATTTGGTCAACAAATACCAGGCGTGTTCCGTGGATATCCTCTTATATCACCAAAGTCTGGAGGTAGCATTCAGTTAAAAATGTATCCCTTTATTCATTGTAGTTATTTACATTTGAGATCAACGAACACAAATTATACTTGTCAGCCAATGACATTAGCTTCTCATTATTTAAAATCAAGTTATTTGCCATGTGATTCCAGAGTATGTATGGAAATTTACTTTCTTACTCCATTTAAGGTATAAGCGCTGCTAAGTCTCAGGCTAAAGCTGCTAAGTACGGTAAGTCATGCAGGAAAAAAAAATGAGACTTTCTTCAGAGAAAGAATTTCAATATATATCTATACGACATGTTAGATATTGCTGACTCTCGCAAGGGCTGGTGGTGTTCCAGGTCTCAGTGGTGGGCTTGGAGGTATACCTGGTGCAGGTGGTGTTCCAGGTGCAGGTGGTGTTCCAGGTGCAGGTGGTGTTCCAGGCATAGGCGGTGTTCCAGGTGCAGGTGGTGTTCCAGGTGTTGGAGTCATTCCTGGAGCTGGCGGGGGAACTCCTGGTGTCCTATATCCGGGAGCTGGTGGTTTCTATCCTGGGGGTAAATTTATGATTTATTACAAATAGAGAAATGTTTCAGGATTATCTAAAACACCGAAATGTACTTCAGTATTATAATATATACCGATTGTCTCTCATTAGGAGCTGGGGCAAAAGCTCGGAAGTATGGTAAGAAAACTTCTAGATTCATGTTATATATAATCACCTGGCTGACAACTGTCTCTTTCGTGGAAATTATTACAGTAGATATCAGAGGGAACCAAATTTTAAATATTAAGCCTGGTAAAAATAAGTTAAAGTAGAAAAAGCCAAATCAAACATGAAAAATTAAGTTGATGTTTATTATGCAACATATATAAAAATGGAGTTTCATCTTAATTTGTAAGCAATTTTGGGTTGTTTTCTCTCAAGCTTCCGGGATAGGAACTGGTGGAGTTCCTGTTTCTGGTTTGGGAGTGGGTGGCCTTGGAGCTGGAGGACTTCCTGGTTCTGGTTTGGGAGCAGGTGGCCTTGGAGCAGGAGGACTTCCTGGTTCTGGTTTGGGAGCGGGTGGCCTTGGAGCAGGAGGACTTCCTGGTTCTGGTTTGGGAGCGGGTGGCCTTGGAGCTGGAGGACTTCCTGGTTCTGGTTTGGGAGTTGGTGGACTTGGCACTGGTGGAATCCCTGGAGTTGGTCCTGAAGGTATCCTGATAATTAACTTGTTTTGTTTTCAAATTGATTATCATTAACAGCACAATGATACATACTGTTCTGTCATGTTTTAGGATATGCTGCAGCCAAAGCAAGAAAATATGGTATGACTTTACATTTTGCATTGTACAATGAAATACTGTAGTTCTTGATATTGACAAATCAATATTAATGTCACTGTAATTGTCTTAACTGTGTCCATAAATATACAATTTAGCTCTAGCACAGGGATAGCCAACCCTGTTCCTGGAGAGTTACCTTAGCTCCAACTCTAATCAAACACACCTAAACCAAGGTGCTGAGAATTATAAAAAAATTGCAGGAAGGTGTGTATGAAGAGTTTTTATTTATATTTCCCCCATACAAAATAATTTTTTAAAAGTTTCATTAAAACTCCAGACTTATTTTTGTTTCTCTATTGTTTGGCTTCTTTTATTATTAAATTTTTTTTTACTTTAACATGCCTCTAAATGATTTAGTATATACTGTATAACATAAGGGCTCCTCTACTAGTTTCCCACAGGAAAAACCTAATCCTAATAATATAGTATAATATGATATAAGAATACATTACTGTTCTTAGATTTGATTGTTTTATTTCATATATAATTTGTGTCATTTTACCACAGTCACAGAAACCTAAAGAAATGTAAGATATTGATATTCACTGATAAATACTTCCTAGCTCAGCTTGGACGTCCTGGTGGGACTTTAGGTACAGGAGGATTGCCAGGTGGAGCAGCCGGTGTTGGACTTGGTGGACTACCTGGTGGAGGTCTTGGGATTGGTGGACAACCTGGAGGCGGAGTTGGAGGGCTACCTGGAGGTGGACTTGGTGGATTACCTGGTGGAGGTCTTGGGATTGGTGGACAACCTGGAGGCGGAGTTGGAGGGCTACCTGGAGGTGGACTTGGTGGATTACCTGGTGGAGTTGGTGGTCTACCTAGTGGTGGTGCTGGGGGACTTCCCGGCTCTGGAAATGGTACCAAATCATACCATCATATTTTATGATATAAAGTTTGCTATAAAGATTTGAGGTCATATTTAATAATAAATATTCTGATGCTTTGCAGCATATGCAGAGGCAAAGGCTCGTAAATATGGTAAAGCAACCTTTAATTCAATGCTTCAACATATTGTACTGTTAAATGGATTATGTTGTTTTATTGATAGCATTTATTATCCAAACTTTACTTAGCTTTACAACATTAAATATAATTTTACTTAGCTTTACAACATTAAATATAATTTTTATTTTTCAAGGTCTACTTGGTGGAGGTGCTGGTTTAGGCCCAGGCACTGGATTAGCTGCAGGTATTCCAGGTGGATTACCAAGCACTGGTGTTAGACCATTTGGGGCAGGGATTATACCAGGAACTGGGGCTGGACAAGGAGGGGTCCCTGGTGGGGGTTTTGGTCCAGGAGGTGTACCCGGTGGTGGGCTTGGACCTGGTAGTGTTCCTGGAAGTGCATTTGGACCTGGAGGTAAATCAGAGTTTCTGAAGATTTCAAACACTGGGCTAAAAAACAATGACACTGTTGTCTTCTGCTCTATAGCTAAATCAGATTTGTTCAAAATTGATGAACATTGCAACTTTGACACTGGTTGGTTATATTGACATTTGTTATTGAACCAAACTGACAGACAGGCACAAAGCATCGCTAATAACTCACCAGGCATAGTAATGCAATGTCATAAGAAGATGATAGCTTCAACCTTTTCTGTATTTTAATTAAACCATAGCCAATCTGGAAACCAAAGTAGCATGTCTAGCCAAGTCTATTCCCAGATGACCTTTCTTTTGGTTGACTAAACATAGCCATTGCATTCTTGGGCACATTCTAATGTCTCATCAGTGTTATCCAAGAGGATTACTGTATCATTCAAGCACACAGTAATGTAGCTTTAGTGTGGTTAGAGCACATTGTTGATTATGTACCAGATGATGATTTTAAGCATAAGTAGTATTTCGATACTCTGCAGCTCATCATTGAGCAGTTATGCCTCATAACACTTATCTAGCTAAGGTTTTTTGAGGCAACATCTTGAAGTTGTTAGACTAGACTATTTTTATCAGCAGGTGAAAAGAGGTAAAGATTGGATCATTGGAGGTTTTCCACAGAAGCACAAGCTATAAAGATTTTGCTGTGCTCATATTTATACACTTAGTAGAAATATGACATTTAAAAGTTCATAACAAGTACGATACATAGCTTTAACCACTGCTAAATTGTATTTCTCTAATATTGACTTCTTTTATTTTAGGATACGCTGGGGCCAAAGCTCGCAAATACGGTATGGTGAAATTAAATAATCTCCAAATTTTAGTATCTATGTAGAGAAAGACAAAGTATAAATTACAATATTTTTGGTGGAACAGGATTGCCTGGAGGATTAGGAGGGTCACTTGGTAGTGGAACAGTGTCAGGTGTTGGAGCTGCTGGAGGAACACCAGGTGGAGGAATTGGACCTGGGGGGGCACCAATTGGTGGTTATGGACCAGGGGGAGCACCAATCAGTGGCTACGGACCTGGAGGGGCACCTGTGGGTGGTTATGGGCCAGGAGGAGTACCTGCTGGAGGATATGGACCTGGCTCTGGAGGTATGCTGACAAAGACTTTATTACATTTATGAAGTTTATGCTTTCTATTTGTTTCCATATTTGCATTAATAATTTGTATCAAATGCAGCATATCCAGGTGGACCAAAGGCCCTAAAATATGGTAGGATATTTTCAATTCATTATGCCATCATGTTTTTTTATTACAATATGGCATTAACACTTATTTTAATCCTTGTTTAGGTGCTGCTGCTAGTGGAGGAGCTCCGGGACTTGGTCTGCAGGGTCAGGTAGGAACTGGTCCAGCAGGAGGATTTGGCACGGGGGCATGGCCAGTTGGTGGTTATGGTCCAGGGACTGTAGGAGGCCAGGGGTCTGGATTACCTGGTGGTGCTGTCGGAGCAGGAAGCAGAGGAGGGCTTGGGCCTGGCTATGGAACAGGTGCTGGAGGTAATTTAAACCAGTCAGAGTAAGTCATACACAGGAATTAATAAATCTGTATTATTAAAACTGTACCTGATCAACTTATCCTTCAATTAATTACATGTGTCTTATAGGATATGGACCTGGATCAAAAGCAGCTAAATATGGCAAGTTGAAACACACTACATACATATTGCAAATGGCTCTTGATCATTGATTAATATATATTACACTTATAGTACAGTAATATATGGTACACAAATCTTTAATTGGTAACAAAAATGTTACCAAATCTTTTTTGAATATAATGTATTTGTGTTTAATGCACATTACCAATATTTGTTAAGTATAAATATAAAATGCTTGCCTTAAAATGATACAACATTAACATGGTCTAAACCCATGTATATCTTGAAAGGTTTACCTGGATCTGGAGGTGTCTTGGGAGCAGGAGGTGTACCTGGAGCTGGAACAGGATTGGTAGGAGGTACTGGCGGTATGTGGGGACACTCCATCCAAAGAAATCTTTTCTTACCTATATTTACTTGTTTTAAAGAAACATGATATTCTTTCTTCAATGGAACAAAAAGCAATTTGTGAAATGTTTTAAGTACTTTTTTTATACAATTCAAACAAATAAATAAATACATACATACATACGTGTGTTTTAGTTCTGCCTGGAGGAGTTGGGACCGGTGTTGGATATGGAGGTAAAGTTTTGAAAACTTTCATTAGATGTGAAATACTAATTACTAAAATTGAAGTATGTCATCTAAGCATGCTGTTTTGCACATTTCATTCTTAAGGGTATGGAGGAGCACAAAAACCACCTAAATATGGTAAACCACTTCTGGTACTTAACTTTTATAATAAAAATATCACAAATATAGAAACTAAGATTTGACCCCATGCATTCCCTCTAGGACAACCAGCTGGTGGGGCTGGAAGTGTGTTGGGCGGGTCGGTACCAGCAACTGGTGGAACTGGGGCCATAGGAACCGGAATTGGAACTGGTGATGATTATTGCTAAAAGACGACTTAATAACAGTTGATAGATGCAAAAAGGAATTTGTTTACATGCTCAGTGTTTCATCACAGGTGGTGTAGGTGGGGCTGGAGGCACACCAGTTTCAGGGACTAAACCAGACAAATATGGTGAGTTGGCAATCTATGGTTATATGATCTAACCATCCATTTTCCAGTACCGTATTGCTATTGCAATTTTCATCATAGGCATCATAGGAGGAACAGCAATTCCAGGAAGTACAGATGCTACCGGCACAGATCGTGGAGCAGGACCTAAACCTGGAGTTGATGGAGGTAATGCAATTCATTTGGAATGTACATTAAAATACACATACTGTATGTAATGTCCATAATAGTAGACCATCACTCTTACCTGTTCCATGTTAGTGATTGGCAGTCCAGATGGTGCAACCCGTGGTGCTGGAGAAGGTCAAGATTATTCCCCTTTTTCCTTTACTCTATTACAGATATTTATTGCATCTATTATTTAGCTGTTAATTTGTTTGTTCCTGAGTTGTAATTTTAACATTGTGTTGAACACACAGGTGGAACAAAAGCTCCCAAGACTGGTAAGACAAGTTTTTTTTTATTTTGTTTTGGGGGTTTTTTCTTCTTCTTTTTTTTACATCCCATCTGATCCCATCAACTAGAATAAAACAATTGTCCCTTTTGACAATGTAAGAAAAAATGAGCAGGCATTTTCACCTTTTAGCCACCAGTTTTATTTTGTGATTATTTCAGAATCTGGCGGACCAATAGAGGGATCAGGTGGGTCTATTGGAGTTGATATTTTAAGTTGAATTTCCAACTTTTTAACAGGATAGAAACTAAGCAGCATGTAATCTTTTTCAGGTGGACTTGATGGGGTTGGTGGGACAGGAATACCCATTTTAGCTGGAGAAAAACCAGGTAGACTCTTCTTTTTCAGTCCTTTTCAGTTTGTCATCTATTTTTTATCAATGTGATTTCTTTTTGTAGCTCACATTTAATGTACATAGAATAAAAAGCATACATTGGATCTTCTGTGACAGTCAAATTCTAGACAAGCCTACAGTACAGACATGAAAAGTTCACAAGATTATGTTTGTTCAGACACAATCTTTGGCCAACTACACAATTCACGATTCACTGATACGATTTTGGGTTATTGAGCTTTGTTCCAAGTTTGAAGCATGAATTAAACTGCACCATAAAATCATGCTTTTATTATCTTTAACACTGGATGGATGGAGGAAAAGAGGATGTACTTGATGGATTTTAAGATGCCAGGTCCTGCCGCTCATAACTTCTTTTTCACTTTAATGATACTTGTATGTTTTGACTGAATATTCTTTTAAAATTTTGCTCTTTGGTCCACAGAAGTAAGATGGTTGTACATATTTGGAGTAAACTGTGTCTTTTACTATGAATAATAGTAGTAGTGGTAGCAGGCCTAGTATTGGCAAAACTATTCTTAAAATAAGCTATTCATATTTATACTTGAATTAATTACAATTATTTCCATTTGTGTAGGCTACTATGTAACAGCTGGTTATTAATGAAGGCCGTAATATAGCCTGGAAAAACCACATAACACACACAAAAAAACCCATAAATTGATATCAGAATACATTGCGTCTTCAGAATGATTTGTAATTGCTTATGAAGTGTTGAAAATGGGATTTGAAGAGATACGTCAACACAAAATTACTAAATGTATGACCTTTTTTCATGTTTTAGGTATCACTGGAACTGTACCAGGTTTGTATTTATCTTTTATTTGTACTGTAACAGTAATTTATTAAGTCTGACCATTCCTTTTTACCTTATTGACGTTCTCCCTTTTTAGGTGGAACGGGAGTGCCACGACCCGACGGTAAGATCTGTCTTCGTAACCTGAAATAAATACTGACCATAAAATAACTGAATTCAAGATTATGTTTCCTGTTTGTTATTTTAGTATTCGCTAGTGGTAGGAGTTCAGCCAGTTTACACGAAATAATCCACCTACGTCATGTTCAAATCTTGCTAATGTTACGGCTCCCTCTAGTGGTCGAGGAGTCTCTTGCATGCCCAAGTGGAAAATAAAAGTACACTTCCATTGTGTACTACTTAAAGCGCTCTATTTTCACGTACTAATTTCGTACTTAATATACTAAAAAAATATATTTAATACTTTTCGTAAAGGTACTGTATCTAAATGTTTGACTCTACTAAAGCATAAAAATAACATAATATGTTTGCAGATATTTAAGAAACATGCTAAGTTAACACTTGTTTATCTTAAAGACAATGCTACAGTCAGTTATTCTCCTTTGAAAATGTGCTTGGTGTTAATCCTACATACAGAACCTTTAAAATAAATTTAAGATCATCTAAGGGTTCTCAGCTGTGCTATTTTGGGACACTGTGAATAGAAACTAGAATGTGCTTTTAACATACTGTATTAAAAATGAATATTTAGTCACCACTTGCACTACACTTGAGTGTACTAGTGTATGAAAGATGGTTCAAGTGTACTACAAGTGGTAACTAAATACATATTTTAAATACAGAGATGTATTTAGTACAGATTTGTTAAACATTTTTAGTTAATATTCATGGTGTCCCAAAATAGCACAGTTGAGTACATTTATATAATGTACTTAAGTTTATCTTAAAAGGTACTTAAGAATAATTTTTGGTACATTAAATTCAAAATTACTGTGTGAAAATAGAGCACTTTAAGTACATTATGGAAATGCATTTTTTTTTTCTTCACCAGGGTGCGGTCGTAGTAGCTTTAATAAAATGGCATTTTACTAAGCTTGTTAATGCTTTTTTTAATGCAAATATAATTAGCAGTGAAAATTCACAATATAATCTGTATAAGAGACAAAGATAATATTTTTTTTCCAGAGTCAGATACAAAAAATTAGTCTTCTAATGGTTCCCTTGAAAAGTTCTTATTTTAGGTTTTCAGAATGGTGGTTTTTGATTGATTTTAAGTTTATATGAAAATAAGGTTCGTGGTAAACATTGCTTGAAGAGGCTTTAATATTTGTATGTCCCTGTATGAATAAATCACTTAAAATAAAGTTGTTCTACCTTAGGAGTTGGCGATAGCGGAACACTTCCAGGAGCCAAACCACTAAAGCCCCCAGGTACTTCATGCCATTCACTGTACTCTTACTGTCTCTAAATATTTGGGCAAGCAAAGCGGGTGCTTTTTCATTTGCAAAAAGGTTTATTTTATTTTTCTTACTGTAGTCATTGGAGGTGGAGCCATTGCTGGACGTGGAGATACCCCAGGCATTATTGAAGGAGGACCTGGAAGTGTAGGCAGTGGTGTAGGTGGGGTTGGTGGAGTTCCAGGTGGAGCTGGTGGAGTTCCAGGAGGAGTTGGTGGAGTTCCAGGAGGAGCTGGTGGAGTTCCAGGTGGAGTTGGTGGAGTTCCAGGAGGAGTTGGTGGAGTTCCAGGAGGAGCTGGTGGAGTTCCAGGTGGAGTTGGTGGAGTTCCAGGTGGAGTTGGTGGAGTTCCAGGAGGAGTTGGTGGAGTTCCAGGTGGAGTTGGTGGAGTTCCAGGTGGAGTTGGTGGAGTTGGAGGAGGAGTTAAACCCCCTAAAGGTGATTTACCATGAAAATCTTGATCTGTAACGTCTATTAGCTGTGTTTTTTTTAGGATTATAATACAATCAATCTGTTTCCTGTAGTTTACAGCGGTACAGGTGGAACTGGAGCTCTAGGAGTTGGGGGTGTAGGTGGACTGGGTCCAGCTGGAACAGGAGGAGCTGGACTTCTGCCTGGAGGCGGTGGTTTACTACCAGGAGGTGGAGATGAATAAAGTGTACTCAACATTTACATTAGAATGTAATTTGCTTGTGCCTTAGCTTATGAGTTTGTAAATCTATTGTAGGTTATGGAGGAGCTGGAGGTTTAGGAGCCGGAGGCATCCTACCAGGGACTGGTAAATATTTTTCAGATTGAAATAAAACACCATATTCATGAAATTTTATGTACCAGTTATGACAGTTGTTGCTTTGTTGAGAATTGTATGTTTCATTTTTTGCAGGCCTCAGGTTCCCCAGTGGGGCTGCAGTGGGCAGCAAACAAGGAAAAGGTGCCAGAAAACATATTTGCTAATCCACAATTCTTATGATGAAAGTGTAGTTTGGTTGTATTTTACACACTGACCTGGAAGCACTGTTAAATGATGAATTTATCACTTTGATGAAAGTTTATGGGGCAGCAGGCACACTTGGTGGGTATGGAGGCCCAGGCGGATATGGAACAGGACCCGGTGGTTATGGTGGTGGCCCGGGCAGTGCTGGGGGACTTGGAGGGCCTGGAATTGGTGGTAAGTATTTGAAGTGTTATTTGGGTGTTACGCATCTCATATTCCTCTCACAATTTTAAAAATGCTTAATAAGGGTAACCTGGAACATTGGGTAATGTGGGACACCCAAGCAGCTGTTAACAATCCAAAAGAGAAACTGCAAAAATCACCCAAATTCTAAGTTGAAGTTTCAGTTTTTGATGGTGTGATCAAAGAACTACAAGAAAAGGGACAACAGAAATTATGTTTTTACTTCTGAAATTTGGACTACTGACACTTTTTTTACATTTAATTATTTTTTTTTAAGGGCTTGGTTATGGTTATGGTCCTGGCGGGGTAAAACCACCTAAAAGTATGTAAAACCCACAAAATCAGCACTTTAATACTACAATAACCTATCCTTTGTAGGTTAGACAAAAAAAAATTATCACACATATTTGTTTTTGTTTCTGTTTTTTTTTTTCAGGCTATGGAGGAACTGGAACATTAGGTGGGGCTGGAAGAGGAGGTCTTGGTGGTGGTCTAGGAGCAGGACCAGGAGGTGTTGGTGGAGGTCCTGGAGGAGTTGGAGGGCTGGGTGGAGGTATGATGTGCTTTAATATACATTAAAAATAAGTTTTGATAGTAATGCAATCAAACTGAATGAAATTTGTTCACATAGTTTGAACAGATTGAATAAAATTAAAATGTGTTAATTCGTATATAAAAGACAAGATCTATTACAAATGCAACAATGCATTAAATACTCAAATATACAGTACATGTGCATCTTAAATCACATTAACAACAAATCTGTGCCATAAATAATTATATTAAAGTTTTTTTGTTTGTTTTAGGTTTAGGTGCCAGATATCCAGGTGGTGGCCTGGGAGCTGGAGCTTTGAAACCTGGGAAATCAGGTGTGTTTTAAAATATAAATATAATTATGACTTACTAAAATTATCATTACATTAGCTTAGGAGCCTGAATGTATTGATAACTCCTAGTCTGGCTTGGGTGATGGTAGAGAGAGTTGTTAACTGTATTGAATATGCACTTGCAGTGTTCTTCACATCTTAAAAGAACCTTATATTAAAAAACTGTTCTTGGAGATTTGTTAATGAAAATAAATGACCACTTAGGTGTAATTACATATAGTATGCTTTCTTTACATCATTTCTAAACACACTTTTGAAAAGTGCACTTTGTAATAATGTAGTTAAATTTTTTTTTAATATATAATCTCAGAGAAGTACAATTATTTTGATGTTAACTGATGTACTTACTTGGTTATTAATTTTAACTGTAGAGTTATATTGCATTAATTTACAAATCAATATATTTTATCTGTACTAAACCTTCATCACTGCAAATGTGTAATTAGAAATATATTTAAATATGTGACACACAATTTTCAATAGAAATGCATTAAAGTATAGTGTAGTTTACCATGAATACTTGTCAGTATTTTCCACAATGTAGTCACATTATTTATAAATGTGTACTCAAGTCCTACTTAAAATGGTCAAAAAAAGTATTTTAAAGTTGCATTTAATATATATTTAAAATATAATACATTTTGATTTAATAGTACATTAAATGCATTTAGGTGTCAGCTTGCAATTTTACTATATTCTTTAAAAGTGTGTTTTTCCATAAATAGCATTGTTTTTAAAACTTAAGTAAGTATTACATTTGTACAGAAATGCTCACCTCTGTTCATACTTCAATCAGATATTGCTGTGGTGACATTAAATTGAATCACTACTGACATCTTTGCCATCATATGATTATAATGTTGACATGTTGTTTTTATTGTAGGGTATGGAGGTTTAGGTGCAGCTGGAGGCGTGGGAGGTCTTGGAGGAGCAGGTGGAGGTCTCGGAGGAGGTGCTGGAAGCCCAGTAGGAACTGGTAAAGTTATATTTGTTGCATTGCCATTTAAGATTATTTATAATAAGGCAAATTCACTAAACTTAGAGCATGGTTTTTGTCAAATTCTTCTCATTCATCTCACCAACTAAATGAGAATACTGGATGTAAACTTTGGATAGATTAAATTGACCTGCCTTTGTCTCAATGTCCTGAAGGCTTTGGCACGGGTGCACTGGGTGGTCAAGGCTATCAGCCAGGTGAGATGTTATATCCTTCCTCAATTCTTCTTGTGCCTCTTGGGGAAATTCCTCATCCACACCTATTTTTCTCTCAGATGAATTTATAAAACAGCAGAGATCGGGAAACAGAGTTAAATTGGATCTTATTATTTTCATCCATCCATTGAAAGTCAAAACCTACATGCGTAAAAACAAAATCAGATGATTACATTACTAGAGGAACATTTTGGTGGTGTGTAAATAAACAGTGAATGATATTTTACTGTACCAGTGTGTTACAGTGATTAGTGTAATTTGTTCAGTGTGATTAATGAAGAGTTGTGATTATATTATATTGTATTGTAGGTTACGGTGGCACTGGTGCAGGGGGACCTGGAAGTGCTCCACTTACACCTCAGCAATGTAAGACGTTCTGCTATTTCAGCACACTCTTTATTAGCTAATATTACAAATGCAGCACATGATAAAATTATAGTTTGGTCTAGACCTGTACATTATCTACAGCCAATAACAAGTATTTATTGCTCGTGTCTTGTGTGATTCTTTATAGCAAAAGCAGCCAAATATGCAGCTCTTCAAGGCTTTCTAGGTGCTGGAGGCTACAGAGGTACGTAAGCAGACATGAATGCACTGTTTTTTTCTATTGTCCATACAGAAACCTGAAATAATGACTTTTGTTAATTGAAATCAAATGAACTTTAACTTAGATATGCTAAAATATGAAAATATAATAAAATATTAAAAAATATATTTTTAAAACCCTTAAACATTTGTTTTTTTCTGCCAAAGCAACATTTCATTTAGTTTAAAAAACTGAAAACAGCAAGTATAGAAATAAAATAATTGCAAAATATTGATAAAAAAATACAAGTACAATAGTTTCTGAATTATTCTGAAATAACACTGTTTGTATTGAGAATAAACATGACACGCTGTTATAGAAGTAGTGGTGGTAGTGACAGTGTCTTTTCCTGTAGGGGGCGCAGGATGCCAAGGCAAATACTGCGGAAGAAGGAGGAAGTGAGAAACCAGCTGATAAAAGTGACCTCATAAACCAGTGGTGCTACTGCCTGATCTCAAATGCACTTTTTTACAGTTTAAAAGTGCCTCATGTAATATGTGAGCGATTTGGACTTACACTAAATAATTTTTCAGCCGTATGATTAGATGTGATGTGAACCAGGCACTCTTTGCACTGCCTAAACTCCCTTTACTTATGTCACTTAAGTTTAATATGATTGTTTGATTTTTTATCTTTTTTTTTCAACCATTTTATCATTTAATGTTAAAATTCTGCAGTTCCAGCTGTGCATCTTTTCTGGTTTTGCTGCAGTTGTTCACTTACACTTAGCTGTGTATTTAGACACATGCAATCTAAGGACATGTCGCTGCTATTTGAGGCTGAACTGTGTCTCTGGGGAAAGCGGCGTCATTAGGCTTCATGTTCTGGCCACCTATCATAAAGTAAAGGGAACCTGTTTTCTTTCTAGCTGTATGCACTATATGCAGTTCATGAATCCATATTTTGTTTTTTTTCCAGCATCTTCGGTCATTCAAAGCATAGTCACATGAAGGAACGGGATCTAGGCTTACCAATTTTAGTCTTATAAGAACAAAATGCTTGTCGTAACTGCAGTAGACAGCATCTAAGTACTGAGGATTATAAGCTGTCTTCAACGATACCTCAGGAACTTGAAGCGGTTTCTTTTCTAGTATCCTGACCTTAGTAAAACCTTGTTTTTGTTTGTTTGTTTTAACGTAACTCTTATTAAATTAAAATGTTGGGTTTTTAAGGATATCTATGCATTTAACCTAATCGTTTTTTTTTTTTTTTTAAGCATCGTGTGTTGTGAATGTTGTATATGTGTTTGTATAAGTGCAACTATTCAAATGTGACATGAAAGTATGATAAAGGCAATTCATCTAGTGAATCTTCTCGCATTGTTTACCTTTGTTCTTCATGTTTATGCACTTGTACTTGTGAAACTCCAACACATTTTTGTATGACCTTTAATTTTATTTGGGCCTTTTATCTATCACAAATTTCTGAAAATAAATTAGTAAAAACTAAATCATGTGTTTGTATGTTTTTTTTTTAAGGAAATTGTTTTAAAATAATACAAACATTATATATATATATATATATATATATATATATATATATATATATATATATATATATATATATATATATATATAATTAGTTTTTATTGGTTTACTATTTTAAAACCAAAGCATTTAGGCCTAAATTTAAGATATTTGAGTTCTATATCAAATTTCCTTCCATTTGGATCACACAGTTTTAACATAAACTAATAAACTAATTTATTGTGATGCACAATTTAGTACACCACTAATGAAATGCAGTTAGCAACTAACCAGAGGTGCAAGAATATAGTGTTTTATATACATATAAGTGCAGAGTAAGTGAAGCTTTACAAAATGTACAGTGGAGTTGCTATATACAGTGTTCAGCAGAGAATATAAATAGGAATGCAATGTAGGATTATATATACATTAATAACAGCAGCAACATAAGACAGTGGTAATAAATACAGTTGGTTGAGTGTACAATAGTATTGTTAAACAAAGTATTCTATGCAAAATATCAGTAATGATATTTTGATACAAATAGTTTACTGTAACTAATAGCTTGAACAGTAGTCTGTGCAAAATATGAGAAGTGCAAATACATGTTTGTAAAGTACTGTGACCAGTAAAAGCAGTTGCAGGTTAGATTGGTGGTGTGGCGTTCAGAAGTGTCACAGCCTCGGGGAAGAACTCTTCCTGAGCCTACTAGCGCGAGAGCGTAGGCTCCTGTAACGCCTGCCGGATGGAAGGAGGGTGAAGAGTCCATGGTTAGGGTGAGAGGCATCCTTGGTACAGCGGAAGAATTTCACTAGGATCCTGGGACTCAGGTGAAATTTCTTAAGGATCCGTACAAAGTAAAGACGCTGCTGTGCCCTTGTTAAGGGACCAGGTGAGGTCATCAGAGATGTGGGTGCCAAGGAACTTGAAACTCGACACGCGCTCCACTACAGCTCCGTTGATGTAGATGGGTGTTTGTGTATGAATCTTAGTCCACCTGAAGTCCACAATAAACTCCTTTGTCTTCTGGGTATTTAGTTCCAGATTGTTGGTGGCACATCACACAGCCAGGTGCTGCACCTCATCCCTGTAGGCTGACTCATCGTCATCCCTGATCAGACCTACCGCCGTAGTCTCATCTGCAAATTTGATTATGGTGTTGGACCCATAAACAGGAACGCAGTCATGGATGTATAGAGAGTCCAGGAGAGTGCTCAGTACGCAACCTTGTGGCACGCCGGTGTTCAGAGTGATGATGGAGGATGAGAGGCTATCTAATTCAACAGATTGAGGTCTGTTAGTCAGAAAATATAGAGTTCAGATGCAGAGGGATGTGCTGATTCCAAGCTGGCTGAGGTTGAAGATCAGCTTGGAGATGATTACAGTATTAAATGCAGAACTGAAATCAATGAACAGCATTCTCACATGTGTATTTTGACTGTCCAGTTGGGAGAGGGCAGAGGGAAGTGCCATAGAGATGGCGTCCTCTTTTGATCTATTGTGGCGATAGGCAAATTGTAATGGGTCTAGTGTAGCAGGGAAACAAGATTTTAAGTGGGATGCAACCAGCCTTTCAAAGCCATTGTCAATGATGTGGGTGAGTGCGACAGGACAGAAGTCGTTAGAGACCGAGGCAGCGGAGTGCTTTGTTACTGGCACGATGGTAGGGGTTTTGAAGCTAGTGGGGACACTTGTTTGGGCCAGGGACAGATTGAAAATGTCTGTGAAGACCTCATCCAGCTGCTCCGCACAGGCTTTAAGCACACGACCATGTTTCCCGTCAGGGCCAGCTGCCTTCCGTGCATTCACCGTACACAGAGTGGAGTAAACATCTAAGGTGGAGAATGTGAGAGGCAGTTCACTGGGTTGATGCTCAGCATCGAGGGAGATCTCCTTATTATTATGATCAAACCGAGCATAAAAGTGAATGAGCTCTTCAGGGAGGGAGGCAGAGCTGGAGGGAGGCACAGAACTGGGTTGTTTATAATCTGTGATAGTTTGTATGCCTTGCCATATATGCTGGGGGTCTGAAGAATTAAAGTGTTCATCAATCCTCTGTTTATGTGTGAGTTTGTCCTGGCAGATACCTTCCTCAAGTTGGCTCTGGCTGACCTGTAAGCCTACAATCCAACTGGACAGAAGTTTTAATAATCAATTCATGATTCATTTATTATAATTCAAAAACTAAATCTTAAATTTAGGCCTAATTCTTTTTTTAAGCATATCATCCAAAATAAAATTTGAATATATTCTTATATTGTATTTTATTTATATACTATTTATTTTCTATGTAATGAAGCCAGAGTTTAACTTAAACATTTAGCCTTTTTTGTTGTTTTTTGTTGTTTTTACATAAATGTCTGGTCAGGACAAGTCATCACACGTTTTATTGTAATTTTTTACAATTGATTAATGACATTTTCTTTTGGTCAAAACAATCGAATACCTTTTACATTTTTCATGTATCATGACTTGTTTTGGCTTTTATAATTGTTTTACTTTTTTCAGTATAGCCTCCACACTATATATATAATTCTGATAGCAAACCTTCTTTACAATATAAAATGTTTAATTACTTTTGCAGTTCCACTCTGGATGTAAGTAACCCTCAAACAAATACGTGGTGAGCAGTTCCTTTCATAACTTCTCTTGCATGAATACACTTACACAAACCCTCCCTTCATGAATCAGTGGCATTTAAATGCACGTCTCTGCCCCGTCATGTAGATCATGGGGGCTATCAGTAGGTGACACAGGTCGGTTAACTCCATATCCTCTGACAGAATGCATTCTTTCTGCTACAGATTAAAGCAGAAGAAGGTGGGCTAGAGTTAGGAGTGGGAGGGATCTGTGTCTCTCTTCTTCAGACTCTTGGCAGGAAGCAGCCTAGTGAAGCTCAGTATGAAAGAAAAACTATTTGAGCGAGTATGTAACAGTTTTGTCTTCTCCTCCCACTTCACTCCACCCCTGAAATGAGTGGAGGACAGTAAGAAAACTAGCAGAGCTTTACTACTGTTGCTATGCTCAAGTCTTGTCAGGACCTGTATTGCCGGAGAGGAGGGAAGGCAAGGTAAGTCACATCGGACTTGTTTTGTTAGCTACTTTACGTTTTCTCTTAAGTTTCAATGTCTTGCTTCTTCCATTTCCTTCCTTTCTCTTCATGTTTTTCAGTTGTCTGTACATTTCTTGTAAAGCAAAAACAGGAACTTCTTTGTCAACAGTTTACTTTCAGATTGTTATCGTGAGATAACGTAATTATAGAACGTTGTTAAATTAGAACTTTTACTTTGTTTTATAACCTCTCGAAGTGTAGAAGTGTGTGGTCTTGTGAGTTGGGATGAGACTCATTTGGGATAGTCAACACTAGGATTGTGTAAACAGAAAAATAATTCATACTTTGTTTGTTTCACAATAGGTCTGTTCACTCCCACTTCTCTACTGAGAATCTGGTTTTATTAAAGTGATGCAGGACTATGATAACATTGGCATTTAGATAGACTTGTACATATGTTCATTACAATAACAGGCAAACTTGTACAAAGAACGATATATGAGTTTGTACTGAATCCTGTCTCTAATAGAGTGTTATTTTCAGACTAGTGGATGAAATGTGCATTTAAGTGTATTTAACTTGGCCTAGAGGCATATCAAGTATATTGAAATTGTAATCATCTTTATTGTATTAATATTAAATTCTCAAGTACCTAGACAAAACCCTAAAAAAAAGTAAGGCAAAAGAGCTTTACATTCATCTGAACTTGACATAATCAATGTAAAAGTGTTATATACTTACAAAATAGACTGTTAAAGAGACATGCTCAAATGATGCTTTGACAGATTTTACACTGAAATTGATTTCATTCAGAAAATAAAATTTGTGAAGATGGGCTGCTTTGTTAGGTTTATTTAATGAAGTTATCCGTCCATTTAGTTATTTTTTTAATTCAAGAAAAGGTTAATGAGATCAGTATGTTGTTGGTGTAATGAGTAAAACGTATTGTTTTAAGTAATGTAATCTGAGTAGAAGTGCAAGTTTCAATAACACAAGTAAAGCTCAGATTCACCAAAATAATACTTAATTATAGTCATGAAGGACAATACTGTACTTTACACCCCTGTCAACCATAGAATTAAACAACACTTTCTTGTTATTCTGCTTTTCTGCTGTTTGTTTGCTAGTGTTTAAAACTGTGTACACTGTGTACATTAGTGTGTGTGTATAATGTGCATGTGTTTCCGTGAATGAAAGGAAAAGAGCAGATAACCACCAGCTGTGGAACACATGACATGCATCCTGCTCAGATGCAGCAAGAAAGAAAACGCCCCTGGCTCTAGCATTTAATATTCACTTCAGCATAATCTTACTTCAACAGTAGTTACATGACATAGTACATGTATTCAAGTGACCCAATTTAGCACAACATTTGAATGTGACACCTCTTTAAGTTTTGTAAAAATATGCAATAAATAAGTAAACAAATATACAAGTTTTCTTATTTGCCCCCCTCTCTCTCTGTTAGGTGTTGTGTATGTAATTCGGTTCTTTCTCATTGGTACTATGAAAGAGATGGACAATTCTTCTGTAAGAAAGATTACTGGTCAAGATTTGGGGAGCAATGCCACGGCTGCTCAGAGTCTATCACCACCGGTCTCATTATGGTAAGAATACAACATTGACAAATCAGTTCATAACATTAAAAATGAAGGGGAAATATTAGCTTAGTAAAACAAACTTGATGCTCAATATTTTGGTACTACATAAACTGAAAAAATAGTCTGAATTTAACATGACATTTTGAAGGTGAAAGACTGTTATAGAAGTTTCCAGAAAAACATGTTCCAATAATGTGTATTTACATAAACTTAAAAAACAACAACAACAAAAACTTCTTTTAGCTTTTATCTGCATTGGCCAATATTGGATATTTACGGTATATGTGCATGTATTTTTATATTTCTGTTTACTTTTGTTTTCATTTGCTGCTCAATTTAACTTAAACTAAAAAAAAACATTAATAATTTACAAAAAAAAGTGTTAGAAATTTAATATATTAAATTTAAAACAATTAATTTAATCTTCATCAAATCTCAAAAAGAGATTTAAGCATTTTTGTTGTGAAGCTTAAATTGAATTATGACATTTCAAATTACTGATTTAAGTTTTTAGTATTATATTTTTACTTTTTTTGTAAAAAAAAAAAAATGTATAGAATTTTAAAATCGCACATTGCAGCAATTATCAGCTGTTGTAAATAAAGCATGGAAAGCAGCATGGCCATCTTTGAATGTCACTGATCACTTACACTAACAAGACGTTTGTGAAGAATGTGTTAAGCAACAGAGCATTTTTCAACAAAATGTGACATTTCATTTTTTTTAAGATACTGACTAAAAAACTGGATAGTAGTGGATTCATGAATACATGCATTCCTTTAGTAGACTGCACAACCAAACAACAATTCACTCACTAAACGGTTAAAGCAATTTGATCTTGAAAAGGTTAGCTTGGAGGTTTGTGTGTTTTGTCACCAGTTCCTGCTGTGACCTGAGGTCAGGCGACGCCTCCCACTCACAATCTTGCTTCCTTCCATTGTGCTGCTTCACTTCTGCAGAATGATGTCATCCACCTTGTACCACTTCTCAATTCCTCCCTTACTGTTTCAGCTGAATTCAAGATAAACTGTACTAGAAAATAACCTCTTCATTCCATCTGTGCAGGTTGCTGGGAAGCATAAATACCATCCCGAGTGTTTTCTCTGTGAAAGCTGTGGCATGGTTATTGGAGATGGTGATTCTTTCACTCTAGTGGATAATGCCAATTTATACTGGTTGGTTTTGTAAAAACATTTATTACTTGCCAATTGCCATGCATTTTGATGGGAAAGTAAGTACCTCAGTTAATGAGATCTCTTCTTCTCTCATAGCGGACAATGTGGACACCAGAAGGTGTCAATGCAACACTCTGCAGCAAAATGTTCACGGCTTTCTCATACTGTGACATCGATGTCATTTCCTCCTTCTGCAGAAAGCAGACAAGGTTTATCCTTCACGGTGGAGCAGAAGGACACAAGCCCTTTGATCACTGTATCTCAGTAAGTTGTCAATTTAGACACAGTCACACCTGAGCAAAAAAAAAACAATAAATGTCATTTTATTAAATAAATTGTTAAATTAATGAAAGCATTCAATTAATACTGATATAAAAAAATTCAGATTGGACATGCACAACCTGAGCCCTGAAGTTAAGCCTTTGATCCATGTTGGAGACAGCATTCTTGAGATCAATGGAATTTCTGTCCAGAACATTCCACTCAATGAGGTCAGTCCTTTACCTCAGATAAGATAACAACAATCTAGAGCTCATTTCATCTATTACCCTTTATATTTTGTTTTTCTTTCACAGATAGATCAGTTGATTCATGATACAGAGCACTGGTTACAAATCACAATTGAACATGATCCTAAAGAACTCACAAAACAAGAAGACTTATCTGGCCTACTGGGAGAAGAACTGGACCAGCCTGGAAAACTAGGTTTCTTTCCCCTTCCCAGCAGCAGTCGAATAAGCCCTAGATCCAGAAATATTCTGTAAGAATTATGGCCCTATTAGACTTTATTACATGTAATGCTACACTGCAAACAAAATCATTTTTTCTTGTTTTAGGTAAAAAAATAAAATCTAAACATCTAAGCGACTTAAATTTTTTGAGAGGCTATTTTTTTTAATAGCAATCAAAAATTAAGCTTTGATATATGTACGGTAGGAAGTTTACTAAATATCTTCATGGCACATGATATTTACTTAATATCCTAATGATTTTTGTCATAAAAGAAAAATCTATCATTTTGACTACAAATATACATGTGCGACTTAAGACTTGTTTTGTGCTCCAGAGTCACATATCAATATTCTTAGGAAACAAGTCTTGAAATCATGTTATGTTTTTTAAGATGATTTTTAGAGGTTTTACTGGATAATAGGACTAAAATTAAGAAACTGTATAAAATGTTATTTGATAAAGAAATCTGAAAGTCATTTTTGAGAACTGCTTACAGGTTTCTTATAGGCGTCAAATGTTACACATCAACATTTTCCCTTTGAAGATAAAACTGGAATTTTTAGTTCAAAAAAAGCACCAAATAATTTAAAAGGTCGTATTTCTGTCAGGCTCTTACTAAGATTATTCATTTCTGTTTGTCTGCCTCTGTAGGCGCAGCTGCAGCATTGATAAAGGTCCATGCTCGCAACGGCATGCTGCACTTCTTTCCCAAAGAAGAGACATTAATCGATCAGAGTCTCTGCGTTTTGACCCCACTGACAAAACACAACGTATCTTCCGACCCTCTGACCTCATATACGGTGAAGTTTTGGGTAAAGGTTGTTTTGGACAAGCCATAAAGGTAAAGCAGTATGTCTGAATGATCACTCAGAGTATCACCTGAGATCACAGACTGATGGAATGAAGGAATGAACTGCTTCCTTTGGGTTTTCAGGTGACGCATTCGGAAACAGGTGAGGTCATGGTGATTAAGGAACTTCTTCAATTCGATGAAGAGACTCAGAAGACATTCTTGAAAGAGGTTTGTCATAGTTTTTTCTTTCTCAGACTGTTATGGAGCAAATGGATTGTTTGCTAATCTAAACGTTTTTTGGCTCCAGGTCAAAGTTATGAGATGCCTTGAACATCCTAATGTCTTAAAGTTTATCGGCATTCTCTACAAAGACAAACGACTGAACCTGATCACTGAGTATGTGCAAGGAGGAACGCTGAGGGACACCATCCAGAAAAAGGTTTGTTCTTTCCTTACTGTATAAAATTTCCTCTCGTGAAGTCCATATATTCTTGTCGAAAAGCATGCTGTTATGGTTCTGAGTTAAACTAAATTTTTGTCATAATTTGTGACAAGGATCACCCTTGGAAAGTTAGAGTGAGCTATGCCAAGGACATTGCCGCCGGAATGGTACGTTATAAAGAGCAATCCAACAATGCAATAAAAGATGGAAATCTTTTCATTAGATCTTCAAACCCTTGCTGAATTGCTTAATACAAAGACATGTCTTGACAAAGAATATGAATCTGAAGCTATAGTTAGCATCCAAATACATGTATTTTCTCTGCCCAACCCAGGCTTACCTTCATTCAATGAATGTCATTCATCGGGATCTGAACTCACACAACTGCTTTGTCCAAGAGGTCAGAATACGTCTGAATACTTCTAAACGTAGAGCGTCTCCAACTGAGCTGAATTGTGTGACAGTACTGGTTTTCCTCACAGAACCAAACAGTGGTAGTTGCAGACTTTGGTTTGGCCCGGCTTGTAAAGGAAGAAAAGAGCTCCTCTCCGGGACAGGTGTCCAAACTGAACAAGCTTGGTCGTAAAAAACGGTATACGGTGGTGGGCAACCCCTATTGGATGGCACCAGAAATGATCCAAGGTGAGCCATATGAATTAACAATCAAAGGATTTACCTTTTTTACATTTTGTGATTTTTTTTTCTTTTTTACATGTTATTTCTCACCTGCAGGAAAAATCTACGATGAACATGTTGACATTTTCTCATTTGGGATTATCGTTTGTGAGGTGAACTTACATATTTCTCTACCTTAAGTCCAAATTTTTATGTAAATATAATTTAACAAACAGTATGTGTATATTCCATCCTTATGGCAGATTATTGGAAGAGTATATGCCGATCCGGATGACCTCCCTCGCACACAGGAGTATGGACTAAATGTGAATGAATTTTTGAAGCGATGCTGGTCTGAGGATTGCCCTCCGGCTTTCTTTCCCATTGCGGTTCTTTGCTGTGCCTTGGAGGCTGAGAAACGGTGATTGTCATTGGTCATCTACATAACCTTACCATAAACAAAATCTCATATGCTGAAACGTGGCCTTTTCTCCCTATTTATTTCTATAGTCCCAGTTTTGCTAAATTAGAGGAGTGGCTGGAGAACCTAATGATGCACATGGAGATTCGACTTCCTTTGATGTCAGAACTAGATAAAATCCGCCAATCGTTTTGGGAGAACCACAGCCAGCCAAAACAAACTTACGGGATTCCATCTGCGAAACAGATGGAGAATTCAGCCTTAGGCAGAAGCTGAAACTTCATGTGATCTGTGGGCAGATGCATAAAAGACTAGTCTTACAAGTTCATCTGTTACGTTAAAACCTAGATTTTATTATTTTGATTCAGAAAAATCAAGCATAGCGTCAGTTCTGGCAGGCCAAGTAGATCAAGCTAGCGTCAGCTGACTCTCAGTTGATCCATGTCTATAGGAATGCGACAACTATAACAGCACTCATTTATAAGGTCCTTCAGTATTATCACCAGCTTTCACATTGCTCAATAGCCCACCTCCATCCCCAACTCCGTCTCTCGTCATTCAGGATTCAGCCTTTTGAGGCTCATTGAATCAGACTAAGATCTTAAATGTTACATACAATTATGAACCTTTATGATATCTACATTCATGTTTGTTATGTTCTGTTTAACATGGGGGGTCATTGCTGCTCTCCCTGCTCTGATCCATTCTAGGCTGCTAGAATAGAACCACACCGCCAATCCAAACTGTACGCTAACTGTGAGTCATCTTTGACTATAGTGGTCCTCCTGACAGAAATAAGACTCATTACCCTTTGCTAACTGCTAGTTGGTCAGACTAGTTCTTAAGACAAAATTTTAACACAGAGGCTTAGGTTATGCAACTGACCCCAGGTCATTTAAAAATGTATGAATGTGGTTAAATACTTTTTCTGAGCCATTTTTGCAGTGACCCCTCCTTTTTTTTCTTAGCTTTCAATTTTCATGTTTTGCTTTGTAATGCAAAGACATTATGTAGGCTACATTTAAGTGTCCAATTACATTTTAGGGTCACTGTATTTATTTATTTTATTTTATTTTAGTTTTGGTAGTACAATCTGCTGCAGTCATTTTGTTTTATTTGTTCTCAGACACAATGGTGCTAATAGATTGTTAGTATTATAAATGTAAGCTAAAATAAAAGACCTTATGTGTACTGCCTGAAAGTTAACTGAGACTTGTAATAGCACTTGTATATCATTGCTCTTTTGATGATTTTGATTGCTTCCATTGTCCTACTTGCTTTGGATAAAAGCATCTGCTAAAAGACAATTTAAATGTAAGCAAAAATGCTTTAAATATTTCTAGCGGATTTAAATTAACCAGTTTCCTCCAACAGTTAAAATTATCGGATGCTAATATTGTCTTCCATGATGTGCAACACAAACACCTCTGCTAAAATCTCAGAAAAAGTAGTCTGGGTTTCATTACATTTTAAATTGTCTTTATAGTTTATGATCGATTGTAGACTTGTTTTATTATTATTAATATTAGGCTATTATTTTACATTCATGTATGTCTAATTTTCTGTTAAACGTAAGATACTGTGAAACTCCAACTGACGGAACGAATAAATGTCATGTTTTCATTTGAATTCACTGAAGCCAGTTTGACGGTTTAGTTCACTCACCGAAACGGATCCTCTTTAAAAAGTAAGAAATAAAAAGATTTTCATAGATTTACTATTATTTTAAACATTCACCACTGTCCGATGGATATTTTACAGTTGATTAACTCTTGTATTTTTTCAACCGTAATTGTGATGAATGTGCTAGTTGACTAGAGGTTATTGATGTATTTATTTGTCTAGGCAAAACTAGCATTTATCAACAGTTGAGGAGCATAATGGATAAGCACAGTGACAGTGAGTATTTATTAATATCAATAAACGTGCGCTATGTAATAACTATTAGTTTCAACCGGGACATTAATGTCATAGCTCATCATAGCTCGAAGCGACGACATATCAGGATATCTAAATGAACAAATATTTGGATATCGGGCTGCAACTTACCGGTAATCACTTAAGAGTAACTTACGTTACTATACTTACTATATTTAAACCACCTTTCGGTTCCTAGAAGGTCCAGGAATTAAATAAAATGTGAATATACTATTAGCCTCAATTCGTTCTCTGATGTAGGCTGTTGTATTAAGCGAACGTTAAAAGAAAACATCCATCACTCACTAGGGTCTCTCTCTCTAAAAAAAAAAAAAAAGTCTAACAGCATCTGTTGAATATTTACAATATCTAGCTATCACTATAGGTTTACAGATTGAGGACATTGCCTTTCAAGGTAAAGTTAACATGTCAATTTTTATGTTTGTGAACAATTTTTTTATCTTTATTCTTAGCAGTAAATTGCTATTGTTATAGAGAAATATCATATAAGTGTGCTTTATACAGTTGATGTTGTCAAGGAAATTACTTTTAAAACTGTTATTAATTTTTTTTTGTCTATTTCCCATGCCACTTCATATTTCATGAATATCTGCCATAGTAGGGGAGGTAGGTTTTATATTTAATAAAACAATCAAAAACAAAAAGTAAAAAAAACAAATAATACAAATTCAGTTTACACAAGCTGCCAGTCATCACATTCAGTCACATTATGCTTTTTTTGCTAGTTTTCCATAACTCTGAATGACTCTGGAATGGAAAGTCTCCTCAGGGATCCTGACACTTCTCTTTGCGACTCCACTGAAGCGGAGGACAAATATGAAAATATCCATTCGTCTCACATATTCGGCTCATCCTCTTCTCTGGCTGAAGATAAGACTCATCCCGCTAATGACAAATCACCTCTTAGGCCCAAGAGTCCAGGGGGCAGCTTTGACCCTCCTGGCTGTTTAGAGGTAGTGTATCATGCTGCCCACCTTCAGTGGCCAAAGTGTGATGAAGTCTCTCATGTTTACAAAGGCTGCATTTATTTGATCAAAAATACAGTAAAACAGTATTACACTTTAAAAAGATGTATGATGTGATATATTGTACACAAACCAGATTATTTTTCACTGTCCCTCTCAGAAATATGTTGGCATTGTTACATTGCCAAACCAAGTACAACAGAAAGCAGTGAAAAAGGGATTTGTGTTCAATTTGATGGTTGTTGGTAAGAAACATGTAACATACATAGGCCTACACACACACACACACACACAGCTATTTTTTTTTAAAGAAATCTTATTACAAATTAAAACTTTAATGCATTAAAATGTATTTTTTTTATTGGACTGTAAATAATCTTAAAATATATCATTTATATGTTTAGGTGAGTCTGGCTTAGGCAAATCCACTCTTGTCAACAGCCTTTTCCACACAAACCTCTATATGGACAGATGCATGCCCGGTGTTTCAGGTAAACCTAACATTATTGAACAACATTTGTATACTACTTATAAAAGTAGTATAGCTACCAAACTGCAGAGAAGATTAGATTGTGAAATGTATTAATATCTCTTTCACAGAGAAGATAGCTCGGACAGTATCAGTAACGAAAAACACTATAGACATTGTTGAAGAGGGAGTAAATCTAAGACTCACTGTTATCGACACCCCTGGTTTTGGAGATGCCATTAATAATCATGAAAGGTATTTGAAGTTTTAAATGTGTACTCAGTCATTTTTTGTTTATGTTCCACTCATTAATATGATAATGGTCTTGAACTTATTCTGACATAGTAGTCAAGATATATCTTGCAACAGCAAAGACTTTTATTATTCATTTATTTCCCTATAAAACTGTCAAATAAAAGATGGTTATGTGATATTTTTGGGAAATACAGCTCATCATATGCTCATCATAGGCAACCACACAGTAACACTAATTTGTTTATTACTCTGAAAGTACCATTAATGTTAATGTTAATAAAAATATACAAACTAAATGAGGAAGCAGTTACTACAAATTGTAGGCCATTACCGATTACAGATTTTTAACGAAAATTAAAAGAGAAAAAAATAAGAATTAGAGAAAATCAATAAATTATATACATTTTATTGCCAGTTTGTAATCGGAGTACGTAATTCAGATTGCACTAAAGCCATGGTGGGCTCGCTATTTACATGGCAGAATGTAATCACTATGAGCTGTTGTGTGTGTAATAAGCAAAGTGTACGCTTGTTTTGCACCCGCATATAGGCGCATAATACTAACGCGCTATTTAAATAACAAAGAAAATATACTTTATAGTTTCTCAAAAAAGCAACGCCCCAACAGTGCGCCTGAACACACCACTCTTTTAGACCAGTACACCCATGGGCACACAAATGGGCACAAATGCTTTTGATATTTAAACAGCGCGGCGCAGGACTTGAAAATGAAAACTGCGTGTGGCTGAAACTAGCAAAAGCACTAGCGCCGTGCTTTGTGCCGCATTGTGCCAGATGTTTTATAGGGTCTTAAAAATGCAAAAAGTTATTTCGACATGGTTTTTCTTGCAGCTGGAAGGCTGCTGTTCATTATGTAGATCAGGAGATGGAGAAGTACCGCAAAAATGAGATTGGGCTGAACCGTAAAAACATAACAGACAACAGAGTGCACTGCTGTCTGTACTTCATTTCGCCTCATGGCCATGGGTAAGACCTCTTCTCGGCACAGGTGTTTTTGTGTCTATTTCTATCCCAGGATTTTAGTAACCATGAAAACTGAGATCATGTTCAAATAACAGATTTCCTTTGTGCTGTCTCAGTCTCAAACCAATTGATGTGAACTTTATGAAAGCCCTGGATCAGAAGGTCAACATTGTACCTGTGCTGGCTAAAGCAGACAGCCTCACTCCAAAAGAGACCAGCAATATGAAGGCAAAGGTGAGAAGGCACGTGTACTGAAAGTCTGATTAAACTCACATACAGTGACAGATGTTTCTAAAGTGTATCATGTAGATATTTTTGAGAACATGGAACTGTCAACAAAAACCACCAGATGAGCTAAACAAATCCCATTTGTCTCCCTAGATTTTGAGTGAAATTGATAAATTCAAAATCAGGATCTTCCAGGTCTCGGAGTGCGACACGTATAATGAAGATCTGTTTAAGCAGCAGACTCTAGAGATAAAGGTCAGGACTACAGGTTTCTTTTAGAAAAGAGTCACAGATTTTGTTTTGCTTCTTAAAAGTTGTAATGACATATTCTTTCACCAAGAATCGGAGTACTGTCAAATGTACTGATTTAAAATAGGCATTTATAGTAAACTAATGTAATTTTATTGAGACTTGTGTGTCATGTACTTAAATATATTTGTAATTACACATTTGTAATGATGAAATTTAGTAAATAAAATATATAGTAAAGGGGACACACACCGTTTTTTAAAAATCTTTTTTAAATGTTTTAATCTGTTTTTTAATCATTTTAATCTTGAGTACCTATAGAGTAGTACTGCATCATTCATATCTCCAAAGAGTGTTTAATTATATCACATTTATAAAAGAAAGATACAGTTTTACTTTTCTCTGAAAACAGCCGAGCTCCTGGCTGTTAAAATAATCAATACATGTGCTTTAGTATGTTAGTCTACATAAAAATGACTGTACTTTAAAGCACACTAGATGGTTATGGAAAGTATTTTTTTTTAAAGTAAACTTTTAATTTGAAATTATTAGGAAGTTAACTATTTAAAAGTGTATTTACGTGTGTTAAAAACAGTCATGAAAGTGTACTATACTTTTATTTAATTGGTATTATATTATTTACAAGTATAGTTTTATAAATATACATATACAGTTTATATAAATATAAAATATTAAGTATAGTACAAGTGCACATTCAATATAAATAAGTGCACTTTTTATTTACTCATTCATTTTTTTAATTTTTTATAAAGATTTATCTTGTTGCCTATTTGTTAATGTTCTAAAACTTTTGTGACAACTCTACAATGTTTCTATTTCCTCCTATAGAGAAGTATACCCTTTGCTGTTATTGGGAGTAGTACAGTAGTAGAGAGAAATGGCAGAAGAGTTCGAGCCCGTGTCTATCCATGGGGCACTGTAGAAGGTATGTTTACTTACTGTCACGCTGTCAGTCTCTGTTTTCCTGGGTGTCCACTAGTGAGCTCACTTCTCCTTAGGCACTTCACCATAGGCACTATAATTCCTCTAGTCTGGTCCTATCTTCACAGTAATTGCACTCCAGTTAATTGCACAGGTGCAGGATATCTATTGTCATTAGTCTCCTTATAAATACCTGTCTTTCCCTGTTGTTTGGATGGAGTCCTTACCCTTCGTGTACTATGTTCTCGTCTTGCGAGACTTACCCTTGCATTCTCGTCCTCCGAGTTTCCTGTCCGTTCCATCCGGTTCCCTCTTTTGTTTTGTTTGTCTCCTAAAACTGTTTGTGTTGGATTACCCTTTTTGTCATCAAACATACCGGCAATTGGATCTCTCCCTCTCCTCGTGTTTTCCTAGTGCACGATCATCACAGAAGGACTCCATCACTAAGATCCAGGGGTATGTCCGCACCGAATTTCCTCCTCAGCCATCAAGTGGGAGAGAAATGGTTTTGAGGGTACACGCCAGGTTGTGTTCCGTGGAACCAGGGGAGGTCGCTCCGGAGCAAGCAGTCGAGAGGAGGTCCGGCAGCGATCTCCACTGTGGGCTCCTGTTTACCCGGGGTTCGGTTGGGAGCCGCCATTTTCCCATTATGACCATAGAGGGGAGAGGAGACGCAAATCGGCTGAGTCAGCACCACGGGGCAAGATGGCCGCCAGCACAGCGCCAAAGCACAAAGTGGCCACCAGTCCAGCGCCAAGGCGCAAGATGGACGCCAACACAGCGCCAAAGCACAAAGTGGCCACCAGTCCAGCGCCACCGTGCAGGATGGCCGCAAGCTCAGTGCCAAAGCATAAGATGGCCGCCAGTCCAGTGCCACAGCACAAGATGGCTGCCAACCCAGCACCAGGAGGCAAGATAGACACCAGTCCAGCGCCACAGTGCAAGATGGCCGCCAACTCAGCGCCAACGCCCAAGATGGCAGCAGAGATATGTTTGGATTATTTCTCCAGGCTGTCAAAAATCCTAGAGATTCCCAAGACTGTTCACGTCACGTCTGCGGAGCCAGCACCACTGCACAAGATGGCCGCCAGCCCGGAGACACTGCAAAGGAAGGCACTTACAGTGGGCTTTCCTGAGTTGAGTCAGATTCCTGTTGACCTTCCAGAGTCGAGTCAGGTGCCCGTTGACTTTCCAGAGTTGAGTCAGTTTCCAGTTGACCCTCCAGAGTCGAGTCAGGTGTTCATGGACCCTCCAGAGTCAGGGTTAGTTACCGTTGACCCTCCAGAGTCAGGGTTAGTTACCGTTGACCCTCCAGAGTCAGGGTCAGTTACCGTTGACCCTCCAGGGTCAGGGCTAGTTCCTGTTGACCTTCCAGAGTCGAGTCAAATTCCAGTTGACTGTCCAGAGGCAAGTCAGGCTTCTGTTGACCATCCAGAGTCGAGTCAGGTGCCCGTGGACTTTCCAGAGTTGAGTCAGTTTCCGGTTGACCCTCCAGAGTCGAGTCAGGTGTTCATGGACCCTCCAGAGTTGAGTCAGGTTCCGGTCGAACCTCCAGAGTCTAGTCAGGTGCTCGGGGACCCTCCAGAGTCAGGGTTAGTCACCATTGACCTTCCAGAGTCAGGGTTAGTCACCTTTGACTTTCCAGAGTCAGGGTTAGCTACCATGGACTCTCCAGAGACAAGGCTAGTCACCATTGACCTCTCAGAGTCAAGTCAAGTCACTGGTGATCTTCAAGGACAGAGTCAAGTCACTGGTGATCTTCAAGGACAGAGTCAAGTCACTAGTGATCTTCAAGGACAGAGTCAAGTCACCAGTGATCTTCGACGACAGAGTCAAGTCACCAGTGATCTTCGAGGACTGAGTCAAGTCACCGGGGATCTTCAAAGACTGAGTCAAGTCACCGGGGATCTTCATGAACAAGTACGGGTCACCAATGGTCTTCATGAGCAGAGTCGGGTCGGCACCGGTCTTCTGGAGTCCAGTGGAAACGCCATGGGATTACCAGAGGTTCGTCCTCCCATTGGTCTGACCATACGGATGTGGTGGTCTTCTGCTCCGCGCTGGGGGACTCCGGCCTCGACCACAAGGATGTGGTGGTCTTCTGCTATGCCCTGGGAGGCTTCTGCCCTGACCACACGGTTGTGGTGGTCTTCTGTTCCACCCTGGTGGGAATCACGTGATGTCCTTCATGGACCTATGTTTTTGTGTTTTTGTTTTCTTTTGTCTTTCTGTCTGTTTTCTTCTTTGGACCTTGCCCTCCGTCCCTCCCCCTGATCCTCCACCAGTCTACCACCCTCCTGGACTCCTTTTTTTGTGTTACACTTCTCCTGTCTCTGTTTTCCCATTCTACCTGGTTCTCCTGTCTCTGTGTACTATGCTTTCTGGCCCTCCGTCCCTCCCCCCACCGCTCCACCTCCCTCCTAGCTTCTTTATCTGTTGGGTTTCCCTGGGTGTCAGGTGGAGCATCTGGCAGCTGCTCCATGGAGGAGGGGGTAATGTCACGCTGTCAGTCTCTGTTTTCCTGGGTGTCCACTAGTGAGCTCACTTCTCCTTAGGCACTTCACCATAGGCACTATAATTCCTCTAGTCTGGTCCTGTCTTCACAGTAATTGCACTCCAGTTAATTGCACAGGTGCAGGAAATCTATTGTCATTAGTCTCCTTATAAATACCTGTCTTTCCCTGTTGTTTGTATGGAGTCCTTACCCTTCGTGTACTATGTTCTCGTCTCCCGCGATACACCCTTGCCTTCTCGTCCTCCGTGTTTCCTGTCCGTTTCATCCGGTTCCCTCTTTTGTTTTGTTTGTCTCTTAAGACTGTTTTTGTTTGATTCCCTTTTTGTCAATAAACATACTAGCAATTGGATCTTCCCCTCTCCTCTTGTTTTCCTAGTGTACGAACCAGTGGCGTAGCCACGGGAGTGCCAGGGTGTGCCTGTGCCACCCAGAGTGGCAGCTGGCACACCTAAAAATAGATGCAGAATTATTTTTTTAGTCTCAATAAAAAAATTTACTATACTTGGGCTATTGTTGTTTACTTAGAATATATATATATATATATATATATATATATATATATATATATATATATATATATATATATATATATATTTAAATAAATCCTTTCATGCGTAAGTTACGAATATTTTAACTGACCCCTTGTTTCCATGGCGACGCGTCATGATTGTCACGTGACACTGCAGCCACTAACAGATGTATCGGTATTCGTTTAATTTAGTTTTTCATTTTTTATTAAAATATATACACAAACTTGCTTACCATGTCAACTATCTGATATTCCGATTCTTCGTTTAAAAACCTTTGTAAATTATCTTGATCTATAACGAGATGAGCGCTGCAGTTCAAAGTCCTGTCAGCCGGATTTAACACACAGCACTGGAATTCCCCAGTTTCTCCCAAAATACATGAAAGTAAGTGGCTGTTGAACTGGACGAAGAATAGAGTAAACTTTATTGTTCTGCTATTGTGTGTCTGATATATGAATAAAACACGTCGGCCAATTACATTTGATTAGATAGTTTTTGCTGCTTCCAAAGACATCAGTGTGTATTTAACAAACTACCAATATATTGTTTTACTAGTGATTATGTATATTTAAATGTATGAAACCTAAAATAAACATTATGTGCGTCAGTCTCTGGCTCAGTGCCAGCCAACGCGCGAAAGCAGTTTGAATCTGGCAGTTCTGTGATGCCACTGAACGTTCTAAATCATACTCTCAGGGGTACAGAAATAAGAATCCAATATATGGTGCAATAATGCTAAAAATGTTAAAATGTAATTTACATTTTAAATTATTTTTGTTAAAATATATCTGTAGACATTTGGACTGCCAACCAATAAACAAACAGCAGCTGACTGTGACCCCAGCAGTCTATGATATAAACAGATAATTTTGGATTGCACATTGCTAGCTAGCAATATGCTGCAGAGTTCCTTTCTTAATTTTTTTTTTAGCAAAAAACCTTGGCTTGATGGACAGCCGGACACAAGGCCTGAGGTTACACTTGATGAGGATGTTTCTCCCTCCCTGGGCCCAACATCAACAGACAGTGTTGTCAGATTGTAAATGTCCAAGTATCTTACCAGAAGTTCAAAATTATCGTATTTGGAAGAAAATTACTACATTTAATAATTAACTACATTTTGACACAACCTGCAAATTACCACTAGGAGTATGGTTGGACGGAAGCAGTGTGACAAAAATTCTATCCCATAATTTTGCACAGTAATCTGACAAAAAATGTGGCACACCAAGATTTTCATATGCACACCCAGAGTCTGGCTTTTCTGGCTACACTACTTGCACGAACGTCACACTTACACCATGAGATGTTACATTTATACTTAAGGTAACATTTAAGATGTTAAAATATAAAGAGCTTAATTAATTTTAACAGGAATACGTGACTCAAAAATGAAAAATTATGTCATTGTGTTGTTTCCTATCTACATGAATCTCTTCTGTCAAACACAAAATGAGAAGTTGCTCTAACATTGCTATTTCCCCTACTTTTCTTTCTATTAACTGAATATAGCACAGAGGTTATTTATGATTGGTATACTGTATGTAAAGAGCTCTTTAAACATCCCTTTTTTCTCTCTCTCTAACAGTTGAGAATCCATCTCACAGTGATTTTGTGCATCTGAGGAACATGTTGATCCGCACACACATGCAGGACCTGATACACACAACCCACTATGTGTTGTATGAGAACTATCGTATAAATAGCCTGTGCAGGAACCCATTCTTGGTATAAAAAGGCAACTTATTTATCCTTTAGTACTGAGAAAATTTCATGACCTTGTTAATAACAATAATTCTTTTTTTTCCCTTTTTTTATCAATAGGAGAATGTCTAAGGATTTTTCAGCAAGATGACAGATGAGGACAATGTGTGTCTCACTGAAATCTCAAAACGGAAGAGGCAATGAAAGGGCCTACTGAAGAACTGAAAAAAATATATATTTTAAAGTACTATTTTAAAAAGTTAACAAAGACAGAGCCATGACCCTATTGCATGTTTGAATTATTTAAATTGAAGTGTCAATTTTAGTTTTTTTACCATTTAGACCCACACATTTATTTGGGTTAAGACAAAAATAAATAAATAAAAACAGAAACTATGTAACTAAAATACAATCAGCCTCTTTTTACTGCTTACCTTTAAATTAGGGTACTCATATTATTACTTAGGAAACAAATCAATACTTTACATGCACATGTATTACCATTTATTGTCTCTGAAAAGACAAAATAACACTTTCTGTCTTTCTGAGAGACACAGCTGCTGTTTTTTGCTCAGGAAAATTTCTTCTGCAAAAAAAAAAAGAAAAGAAAAAACTGTCAAATGTATCCAGTAGTGACACCTTTAGGTGTTTCTTAAAATAAGATATGATGTGCTTATGTAAAGTTAAGTTCAAGATAAGGTTAGCTTTTTTTTTTTATGTCATATAATGGCTCCTCAAAAACTTCATATCTATGAATGAATGATAATATATGATAATTTATTTGAGAAAAAACAACAACTTGAAATCAAGATCACCTTGTGACAAGCCATCTTTGAATTGCTCTGATGTGCAAGAATTTGCAGAGTGACCTCCAGTGGAAGGAGTTTGGAAAAACCACCCTAGAAAACAGTTTTGATGGGTAGATGGAGGATTTAAACCAGTTTGTCTATTAGATTAGTCTAAGATTAATGTTTGGAATCAGATTTGAATTGCCAAATTTATTGTTTAAATATTGTAGAGCAACAGTACGCATTGGCTGCACATTTGAAATGTGACTTGTTTCCTGGCGCATGATAACCCATGCCACATCCTCTTCAGGTGGTCACTATTTGCCACAGGACAAACCAATTTAACTCCTCACACATCAAGGGATGCTGTTGTTAAGAATCCCTGTCAGTCATGAAGCTGAAAAAAAAGTTACAAATTACAGAAATGGCAGTTGTCTATTGAAAAATCATATATAGTCTATGATTAATGTTGATATGAGATGTTTGAAATTAAAACAGTGACAGAGGAGAAATAGAGTGCACAGCCTAGTTACAATGCTGATGAAGTAGTCTAAATGGTTAATATATGATATACCAAGAGTGCTAACAAAGGAAAGAGTTAGAAAATGATTATTATTGTTATAGGACAAAACTATCAGAGATATAGAAAAAATATTAGCTTTATAAACATTATAATACAAACTGATACTTAAAGGGCAACATCACTTCTTCATTCAGACAAATCAACTAAATCTTGTGAGATGCTGTCACTCCAGCCTTCATCAACTTGAGAGTGACGGTTGATTGCTTCCTCCAATGATAGGTGTTCGCTCCAGTATTTAATAACCATATTTATTATCAAATCTCAAATTTAACAACATTGTCCACTTATATTTCTCACAGCTTAATTTTCATGCCTGTCAAACACTAAATACGGTGCAATCCCTAAGGTCTATTAGCATTTAAATTCAGTTATCTGCCATATTCAGAAATGATACCATTGACCAAATTTATATAAAAAAGTAAAATATAAAATGTCTAGAAAAAGGAACTTGTATAGTCAGAGGTCAAAAGGGCAGCTGCTTGAGCACCTCTTGGGGTCTATCTGTGCAAGTGCCTATTTTCCTAAATATTAGATTTCACATGGCAATGTATAATGTATTCATATAATTCATAGCATAAATCATACTCGTTTTTTTTTTTAACTAAATTATTGTTTTTTCACATTGAATGCAGGCCTTTGATTTTGTATATTATATTATGCTAATTTCCAGCTGATCGAGTTTACTGTAGATTTTTTACATTCTTTTTAAATGAATTACATAGACCTACAGTTTATCTGTAACTGATCATTTGAAATGTAAAAATTATTATTTATTCATTTTTTCCATTGAGCTACTATAATGAAAGTAATCATGTATTTTCATGGTTATGGCGATTTGTTTACAGATAAAGACATTTATTATTTTACTTGGCATATTATATGTTAGGGTTTTCATTCTTATATTTTAAACGCATCATAAATATAGTAGTATTACCTACAAACGAGCGTTGGTTGGCGTCATTGCGCATCTTTAAGCTGGCGTTGGCACTTGTTTATAAACGCGACGCAACTAAAACGCTCCCGGACACCGCAAGTGAACGCGACGCGCTGCTCCAACTGATTGCACTGAGCCGTTGTCAGATTGGACAGTCGTTAGTTGTGCCTGCTTTCATCCGTGTGTAGGTTACCGAGCATTTTGAGAGTTAATTTTAGTGCGGAGATTAACTCCACAGATAAACCCCGCATAGAGGAAAATATCATTAGAAAAACACTCAAAGCATTGACAAGTGGATGTAAACTCCGTCTGGGAACATGGAGCACCTGTCGTCGACCACCAACAGGTTCGTGAATGCGATGTACAGGCAGCGCGAGCGCGGTAAGGCTTTTTTTTTTTTTTTAGATAAACACAATACATTTCTACATAATGGATTTGCTTATGTAGGTCATTGACGCATCCGACTAATTCTAGATTAATTTTGAAACTTGAATAATGTTTTTTTCTCTTTGTTTACACACTTTCATTGGCACCAGATCCTGAGGTATGGATGCAAAACAATTCATCTCCTCCTTTAAGATAGAAATGTAGTAAGAGTTGTGACAAAACAATCCCCACTTCTCCAGCATCTTACTGGAGATCAGAGCATTAGTGTGAGGTATTAATGTGTCTGGACTAATGAGCAGTGACAGGCTGAATGCAGGTCACGTTGTTTGCATTAAAGACTGAGCGACTTTCTGTAGTCAATCTGTACAGTGATGAACCTTGTGTCGTTCAAACTGCTCGAGTCTGTTCTGTTCATTTCTTTTTTATCTATGCGATATTGTTATTTTGTTTTGATAAAACATATTGATGAATTGGTCTGGAGCAGAATGAAGGGGAATTGAGTAAAGTGACAATAAATTAAAATTGTGTATGATTAAACGCCAGCGCCAATTATGATTTTCTGGCTCCAAAATAATTCCAAAACATTTCCATATAGCTAATAAAAGTAAATTTGGACTTGGTCGGTCAAGCTCTGAAATTATTAGAAAGATTATCAAAGAATACTTATATACATATCACTCTTTAATTCCCACAAAAATGCTTTAGTCATTCACTGTCAACCTGAATAAGTGGGCAAAACTCAAGTTACATCAAAATTGTTATTTTGTACTCATACCTGCAGTATTTGAGTAAACTAACTCATGCATTTAACTTAAAAATATCACACAATTTCAACTTGAAAAAGAGAACTCTGAATACTCATAAAAGTCCATTTGTTTGAAATTACTTAATTTAAGATAGCCCTACTCAACAGTTAATTATTTTGACCATTAAGGTTTACATTGTTTGTCTATTATTATATTATTGTCTAGTAATCGACATTACTGTAGCTATAAATGGTTAATGGTTAGATGGAAGAAAGAAAAGGTCAATCACAATTCAGTAAACAAACAAATAAGTTACAAAAAATAAAAAATAACAATTAATCGAATCCAAAATAAAAGTTTTTGTTTACATAATATATACTTTGTATATTTATTATGTATATATAAACACACACACAGTAAATAATTTGAAATTATTTACATGTAGCCATTTACATCTATATATTTATATTCTTATATTTTATACTATATATAAATATATTTAACATATAAACATATGTTTTGTATATATAACATATATATATAACATTTTTGATATATATATATATATATATATATATATATATACACATTCATGTGTTTGCATTTATATATACATAATAAATATACACAGGACACATACATATATTATGTAAACAAAAGCTTTTATTTTGGATGTGATTAATGGTGATTAATCATTTGACAGCACTATAAAAAAAGACAATAAAAAAAAAGACGAAATCAGTAAAAAAAAAAAAAAGGTCTGTAGCTTAGTTCTGTTACACTGAAACCTTCAGACTGATTAATTTATATATATATAGTGTTATTACGTTTATACATACAGAAACAATAGATTGTGTCCCACATCTGCAGTTGTCTAGTTTAGCCATAGAAGACTGTGAGGACGCTGAACTGGCCTATACCATGAGAGACCTGCCTCCTAGAGCCGCTCACACTTTCCCTGGATGTGAGAAGCCCATGATGGACAGGGAGCCGGATGGCAGCACCCGCCCTCATACACCAGGGACACCCACTTTCACCCGGCCGATGAACAGAAGTTTCCTGGGCTCTGAGATGGAGTTACCCCACCGTGGACAGCTCAGCTCCATGAGCTCTCTGGATTCTCCGCTGAGCCCCTCTTGCTCAAAAAGTCCTTGGGGCAGATTTGACCCCTATGACTCTGCTGAGGTAATGCCAGTCCTGTGTATGATGCATAATGTTGACACAGCCTATTTGATTGCTTGCTCTGGACCTGATTTTGAAAATACTTATTTTGAAATCACATCCCCATCTGAGACTTTTAGGATCAAGAAAAGGAGTATGTTGGCTTTGCAACGCTGCCTAACCAAGTGCATAGGAAATCTGTGAAAAAGGGGTTCGCCTTTACTCTTATGGTGGCAGGTGAGGTCATCAGATGCTATATAACACAAAGTAAAAATTATATTTGATGTCCAATGAAACTTTCTTTTGATCCGTCCAGGGGAGTCGGGTTTAGGGAAATCTACACTAGTCAACAGCCTCTTCCTCACAGACCTTTACAAAGACAGGAAGATGCTGAATGCTGAAGGTAGGATGTCATTAACTAAAACAAAATCATAAAAAAATTACTCAAACATTTCCTGGAATAAAATATTATTTATTTCAGCTAGTTTTCAATGCAACAAGTTGAAATACTACAATAAACGAAATAAACCAACAAAAAAATTGTGTAGAACTATAAATAATAATAAAAAAATGACAAAAATGACAAACCACAACACAATTACTGTAACTGTAACTGCTAAAATAAAAATAGAAGACATACAAATATTTAATATTTTTTAGAAAATAGTAAGAAAAACTGTAGTAGCATTTTAATTATACTAAAATAATATTGGTGTAGAGCTAATTCTTCTGTAAAACAACTTATAAGCATTATGTAGTTTAATCAATCACTACACATTTTTTGTTTAAGAAAACAACCGCAATTTAAAAATTACAGTTACAAATACACCATAAAACATATTTTTTTAATTAAAATTCATTTTGATAAAATATTTAAAAACCTTTGTTGATTAAATCAAAGTCATGTGGTGCGACCAATATGGAGGAACTAAAACGGCTCTTAAAATATCAGATAATTTGACTTAATGACAAGCCAAAGTTCAGGTTTAAAATGTCATGTGGTTATACCCCCCCCCCCAAATAAGTGTAATAATATTTGTTAATTAATACATTCATAATATGTTTTAAAAACAATTGATTTATTTTGAACAATATATATTTTAAACCATTTTAATAATGCTTAATATATGAACATGTATTCAAGTTGTAAGGAAAATATGTTATTAATATTACTTGATGGTTACACCACATGAAACTAACTTTTCTTGAAAATGGCATACATTTTCAAAACCACATGAAACCATTAATTCAAATATTACATTTGTAATAACTAGGCACACATTTTTTTACTTGTTTTTATCTGTATTGATCACTGACCCATCGAAGAGCGGATCTCACAGACAGTGGAAATCACCAAACACACTGTGGCTATCGAGGAGAAAGGAGTCAAACTGAAACTCACCATTGTGGATACACCAGGATTCGGGGATGCTGTCAACAACACAGAGAGGTGGAATTTCTCTCCGAATACATGTTGGACTTTGCTGATACAAATACATTTGCTCGTTTTCAGTTAAGTAACCTCAATTTATTTTTTTGTGAACTGTAACAGCTGGAGGACAGTTGTGGACTACATTGACCAGCAGTTTGAGCAATACTTTCGTGATGAAAGCGGCCTCAACCGTAAAAACATTCAGGACAACCGTGTGCACTGCTGCCTCTACTTCATCTCACCGTATGGCCACGGGTAACACTGCCTGACAACTAGCTACTAGCATTTAGTATTTGTAGGTTATCAGCATCATCTAAAGAAAAAGGTGTTTAGTTATTATTAAGTCAATCCCAGAATCATGTTCTATATTGATTTTTTTGAAACCTCTGAAATATTGCAATCGGCATGTTGTAAAACCCATATCAGTCAGCCACTATTTAAGATTAAATCAGTTTAATGATAATATGAACCAATAGAGGTGACACTGGCATTTTGTTCTGGGATGAGATGGGTGACACTTTGTTCCCATCTCTCCTCAGACTCAGACCGATGGACGTGGAGTTCATGAAGATGCTACATGAGAAGGTCAACATAGTGCCTGTGCTGGCCAAAGCTGATAGTCTCACCCCGCTGGAAGTCAGAAAAATGAAAATGAAGGTTTGTATGGAGTGTATAAAAAGTTATCTATATATAATATCTCAGTCCTCATGTGTTTTTTTGTTTTCTCTAGATTCGTGAGGAGATTGAGAGATTCGATATCAACATCTACCAGTTCCCTGAATGTGATTCAGATGAAGATGAGGAGTTCAAACTTCAACACCAGGAACTGAAGGTGCCCTGCCCTGCTCCATATTAACATCACACTTACCATAACACTGACCAAACTGACATGTGGATTTCCTTCTCTGTTACAGGACACCATTCCCTTTGCAGTAATTGGCAGTAATGTCCAAGTCGAAAGCCAAGGCAGGCGCTTCAGAGGCCGTCAGTACCCCTGGGGTGTGGTGGAAGGTACTTAGACCCCATCGTAGACTTTAATGTACTATTGTAGATACGCTTCTGTTTGTACACAGACAATGAATTAAGTGTCCCTGCAAAAACAGTAATAATCTGTACTGTATGCACTTCCCTGGATACATAGCGATATGTACTAAATAGCAAATCTCAAAATCTTGATTGTAATATTGGTGAAAAGTGTCAACTATATTTTTAGCCAGTGATTATTTATTTATTTATTTATTTGGGATGATGCAAGTTATTTAATTTGCAACAAAAATGTAGCTTAGCTATCGTTGGATATATAGAGAGCTGGATACAAAGTTCCATATATAGGTACGTCCCACTTTATAAACATATATACAGTACAGTAGTAATGAGAAACTAAGCTTTTCAAATCTTTGGATCAACTGAACCAATTGCTTCGCAAAATGATTCACTATTTCGAAGTGTTCGAAACCACACACTAGTGACACCTAATGGTCAAAACTGTTTAAATGCAATGAAAACTCAGGCCAAACATGCATATAAATGGGGTAAACTTAAATTAACTAACCATCCATTAAATATTAAGTGTCTGTATATGATCTTTTATCCATGTTCAGGGTTTGTTTTGGTTATTCAATGAATGTCTCGGCTAATCGGGACATTAAATGATTATTAACTATAATATTATTCCTTATAATTATTTAAATGCCTCAATAAAAAAAGTCTACAAATTTATCAAATCTGATCTGAAATCAGGAAAGAATTAGACGCTTGTTCAGTGGTTTGCCGTTATGGGGCAATCTCAGTGATCTTGTACGATTCAGGGGTTCTCCAGAGCTCACCTCTATCACTGAAATGCCGAAACATTTTAGTTTAGAAACAGCCTCGTTTACTGAAATCACGTCACTTTGGTAGTATGTGTAAAATAGGAGTAGTATAATATGATTCGAAACAAAAAAATTCATGAAGCAGTGTTTTGAAAGTGCTCATCACTTCTGTACAGCACACATATGTACTATATATTAAATCAAAATGGCTCTTGCAGTGGAGAACCCTGCTCACTCCGACTTCCTGAAGCTGAGGAACATGTTGGTGCGCACGCACATGCAAGACCTGAAGGATGTGACACGGGAAGCTCATTACGAGAATTACCGCGCTCAGTGCATCCAGAACATGACCCGCATGGTGGTCAGGGAAAGGAAACGCAGGTCAGAGGATGAACTGACATCATCAGACTTTATTCTGCAGTACAAATTAATGGCTTCATCACTGACCTTCCTGAGGGGTTTATGTTACCGTTTCTTTCATCCAGCCTGTGTAACCGGCTAAGAGACAGCGCCTCAGATCTTCCTGTGCCTCTGATGCCTGTGGACAGCGAGACTGAGCGACTTATTTGGGAGAAAGATGAAGAGGTAATACAGTTTTGTTTTTTAATTAGATGCATACAATGTCTCCAGTGCATGTTTGGTGCTTGTTAATTCTCTCATTTCTTTAAAGTTCTCTGATAGTTGTAATTAATCTTGTTTACTTATTTTGCCGTTACTTTCTCCTTCTGCAGCTGCGCCGAATGCAGGAAGTTCTGGAAAGGATTCAGGAACAGATGCGTCATGGATATTAAGACAGACTAATCAATTAACTGAAATGTTTACGATGTCAAATGTGCAGAGAATATTAACTATATAACTATATGATGTGTACGTCTTGTGAAAGTAGGTGTTTGAAGGAATGTGTCCTAAATTAGCCGTCTGAAAAGGTATGAATACATCTACAGAAATACTTTTATTATTTTAGATTGAATGTAAACACGACTGCTGTGATGCATAAGAAATAAGACCAATACAACTTGACTTGTAAATGTCATAAGATTTATTATGAATCGTCAATGTTTTTGTTTTGTTTTGTTTTTTAGTAATCTAGCATATTTTAATACGTTTTATTACTATTTTAGTTAAACATGGTGGACAATTCGATCTTAATGCAGCCCAAAATGTACAGGCGATATATAACTTAAACTTTCTCCATAGGGAAAAATGCACAGTTTTCATATATTCATATATAATATCAATGTAGAATGAGGTCTAACGGTCCCGCCCACATCATACAGAATGATACATGGTCCCAAAAAAAATGAAAAAAGGGGAGGGATTAACATTTAAACAAACAAACAAAAACAGCAATCTACATGCAAAACCAGGCATCAGTATAATCCTAAAATACATACACGTATGTGAATGCATGCACATACCTCACAAATATACATACATCCATACACATATATTTAAAAAAATGGAAAACGAAACACACTAGTAATTTCACAAAGTTTAGGCTATTTTTTGTGTTTTTTGAGTGTGAAGCACAGCATGTATTATTCCATCTTCACATCCCCCCCAAAATTAAAAGGAAGTCAAACAGAAAATTCAAACCTCAATTTTTTTTGCAGCAGAAAGAGGATGTTAAGAGCATGAATCACAGTGTTCCGTTTGAAAGTGACAGTAAAAAAGAAAACAACGTGGTGTACCTAACCATCGACAGAAAACCATTAGGTTCACATGGGTTAACTGTGCGGGGTCAATCAAGCGAGTGCATTGAGAATGACAGGCCGGTTTAAGAGAAGCACTGCTATTGATGTCAGTGAAACCGAAAACAGCATGTTTTAACCTCCTAAAATGCTTATTAACAAGCGATTATTTCACGACTGTGACTGTGCGCCGATGACCGTAGAATGGACACACAACAGCACCGATGACGCCACCGAGGAACGTGCGCCCGCGCGCGGTGAGGCGCCAGAGATTCATTCACGTTAACTATTTTAAGACTTCTTTCGACGTTTTTCATCCTTTTGCTTGCTACAAGCACGAGAACATCAGTAACTGCTGATTTGACTAATGCCCGACTATCACACGCCGTAAGTAACGTTTTTAATCATTTGAAACGTTAATCAAGTATAACGAAGTATTATTAAGTTAAATATCTGAGCACTTTTTATAAATGTACTTTAAAATACATGTGTTTTTTAGATGTTGACTTGTATATTAATTGAGTTTACTAACAACCCATTCGCTCGGACACTTTTTTTAAGACTTTAATTGCGGTGTCTGTGATTGTAGGTCAGGTCCTGGCAGTCTAATGCGCATGCGCTTCATATTCAGCAGTGTTGTTGTTGCACTGCGTAGGCAGCAGGTGGCGCCACTGGGCTTGAATTGGGACTGAGGCACTTACTTACATTTGCTCGCAAGTACAAAGACACTGAGAAACCTGTCCTCAGTCTGGATGTACCTGTTTGTTTGTTTGTTTTAGTCAAAAGCCCCGTATGAAGAGTTTTAAAAGACCCTTAAATATAGTTACACAGTAAACGTTTGTCTGCATGCTTTCAGTACTGACCTTTAAGCACTCGTTTTTTTTAAATAAAGAGTTTTTTTGGTAAGTGAATGTAAAGTGTGAGATAATTTGCACACAAGAAAGAAGGACATGAGGGAAAGAGAAGAACTGATTTGTTTAGCACTCTCACATTACTAAAGACTGACCAATGTCTTCAGATTTAGTTAAGCAAGTGCATTACACAAATTTCATTCCAGCGCTGCATGGCAAAAGACACGCAAGCCCCTTCTACAAGCGAAAGAGGACACGCTCTGATCCTGACAAGGTCCCAGCGTGCAGGAGCGACAGTAGTGATTTTCTGAACAGGATCTAGTCGTCCTTTAAGCTCTTCGTCTTTAGTCTCTCTTGCTCTCCATTCATGGAAGTCGTTCTGTGCAGCCTCTCTTTTCTTCAGGCCAGCTTTAGTGTGCTGACGGGAAAAGGAGGAACAGTCACCATAGTCACCGGATTGAGCACCGTCTGGCCCACCAGCCCGGTGTGATGGTGAGCGACCACAGCCGTTGGCTTCCCCACCATGGTGGCTTGCTGGCCTGTGACCGGCGTGCCATTTACATGGGCGTGAGTGTGAGGGTGGTGCGCCAACGTGTGTGTGATGTGGCCCACCATCGTCGCCTGCGAGACGGTCACCGACTGCGGGTAGATTGCGGCGGGGAGGTGGGCCACAGGATGCACGGTGATGTGTCCGATAGGTTGGCCGCCACTAGAGGGCGCAATGTGCGCCAGATGTTTGGGCCCAGCTGGGATGACGTGGTTGACAGCTTGGATGACGGACGCATGCGATACGGATGCGTGGGTGATGACCGTTGGCTGAGGAGGGGAAACGATGTGGGAAGGGGGCGCAGGGGCGATGGCTTGAGGGGTGACCACGGTGGGCTGGGGTTGATTGGGTGGTGTGGTGGGTTTGTGATGTATGGCGATATGCGTGGTGAGAATGGAGGGTGGAGGCATGGCAGCGCGGGGCTCTGACAGCGCCGGTGCAGACGGTTTGGCCGCAGAAGACGAGGGCGGGGAGGAGAGCATGTCATCATCTACATCTTGGTCGAAGTTGTCTTCACCCTCTAAAAAGAGCGGAAATGATTCATGGTAATTCGATTTTACCTGGTGTCTTAACTCTGATACACATTACAATTAATCATATCACGGAAAAAATTGATGCTTGATGTAAAATGACATCAGTGTAAACTTGGGAAGGAAAATGTCTGTTTAGTTATACACACCATGAAAAACTACAAAAACCTTTTCTGGTGCAAAAAACCTCAACATGGGGGGAAAGATTAATAAAAAAAAGGTAAATAAATTAATAAAATAATATTTTTTAGATCTATTTCTGGTGTAAAGATTAAAATAAACATTCTATTTTTTATCAAACACATTTAAATAAGTGATTGTGAAATATTATTAGAATTTAAAATAATGGTTTTCTTTTTAGTACATTTTTAAATACAACTTATTTCTGTCATGGAAGAGCTATATTTTCAGCAGCAATTACTTCAGTCTTCCATGTCATTCAGAAATTATTCTAATATGCTGATTTGCTGCTTAGGAAACATCTCTTATTATGAATAGCTGAATAGCTGTGCTGCTTAATATTTTTGTGGAAACTGTGATTTTGAGTGGTGTGTGTGTGATGTACCTGATGCTGTTGATGTGGAGGCCTGATCATCTTCCGGTTGAACAGTCTGTCGGAGTATCCTGTCGATCTCCATGATGTCTATACACTGGCTCAGCTCATTCTTCAGCTCGGCGAGTCTTTGCTGAGTGGCGATCTTCTCCCGTGCCAAGCGCTCCATCTCATGCTCGTACTCCTTTTCTTTCCGCTTCAAAGTCTGCAGGAAACATGATACATAACTCTTTATCATCTGCACTTGAAGCATCCATCACTGCGCAAACACTCAATCACACACATCCTGGATTCAGTGTGACATTTCTCAATCAGCCAACAAATGTGTTTAAACAATTAACTGATGTCTAAGCTTGAGAATATGCATTGGCTATAAAGTCTCTACTTCCTGTTTGCATTTAATAATGAAGAACTACTAGCAGATATAAAAAAAGAGAATCAATGTTCTCCCATTCCCTTATTGTTTGCAGTGGCCTCTGAACTGAACATGTTCACTGCCCTCAAAATATACATACAGAAATAACAGAGTGCACCTTTTTAAAAGAGAGCAACAGTTTAAAGTCATAAGGAAAGAGAAGAAGAGAGGAATGAAAGAAGGGATGTGGCAGACACACAGGCAAATGGTTTGACCCACTTTTTGTGTTAAGTCAGCTGACCACACTAATGGAAACTAACTGTTTAGACATTTAAACTCTTGAAGAGAAGCAGTTATGTCTATCCACATTCAAGAAATGTGAGTAAGAGAGAGGCTGGCCATGTGACAATGTTTAACATATGTGTTCATACAATTCTAAGAAACAAACTGTTCATGGAGCAAAGCAGTTTACACACCCCAGCCTGTCTGTCAAAGCCTTGTTCACGTGACGGCTCTGACACACTCACATCAGCCAGATTCCTCCTCAGTCCTTCCTCACCTATGCTCTTGCCAAAGAAAGTGTGCAACAACACGGGTGTCTGGCTCCTAATTATCAGGAGTCCTGTAGAGTCAGAGGACTGCGGTATACATGATAACAGCACGCTTCTGAGTGCTGAAGAATAGAAAGCGGTGAGACCGTGAGCGTGCACGAAGATTGAGTGATGTGCAGAGACGGAGGGGGTTTTTCGTGCGTGTCTGGGATTATATAACACTGATACAGTATTAAGGGAATATGAATGCGACTGGTGCAGTAGGTTGAGAGCGCAGGCAGAGAGAGAGAGAGTCTGTCCTAGTGAAGCCTGATCCAGGATTAGTCAGATTGGACTGTCTGGCCCTAAACCCCCTTCACACAGCAGGTCAACACCAACAGACACACACACACACACACACACACACACACAGAGCGATACGTACAAGCCAACACCTTCTGTTTTCTACACACAAACAGCGCTATTAAAATGTATCATATTAAATCATTAAACATTTTGCTAAAACAGTGTTTTTGAACCTTCAACTGATGATATTAGGCTGCAACTGAAAGTTATTTTAACATTGACATAAAATTACACAAACATGCACTAAATGTAAGGTTGCACAGATATTAAATTCTGTCTGATATTTTTAAGCCATAAACATACACAACACAAAAGTTTGGGTTTATAAAAATTTTTGGGAAGGTTTTTGCAAATAATTCTTATTTTGTCAAATAAAAAAACCTGTAATATTTTGAAATAATGACTTAAAATTGTAAATTTTTATTATTTATACCTTTTATTATTATTATTACTTTTTACTATTTATTACCAATTTAAATGTTCCATTATATATTCAAATAAATTAAAACAGATTTTGTTCCAGATTTTTTGACGAACAGAAAAAAAAGAACAGCATTTACTACTTTTACTTTAAAAGTGATGTATCATGAAAATCTGGCTTTTTTTTTCATGTTTTAAGTGCTATGAGTGCAACCCAAAAAGCATGAAAAGGAACAACGCAGTAATTATTATTTTTATAATATAAATATTATATACTTTCTCTGCAAGCTTGTGAAAAAACTAGCCACTCAAAATTTCGCACCCCTGTGTTGTAGAAGAAAGGGGATCTTATTATAATATAAATTATAAAAAGATATTATTACACTTATACCACCCCTTAATCTGAAAGTTTCCATCCACAGTGTACCAGTTCTAATGGCATGGCAACAGTTCGAGGAAAGCATACTAACTGTTCTGTCTTTGGCAGCACAGATGAGCACAGAACCGTGTTTAGAGTCCAAGCCTCAAGAGGACACGAGAGAGCAGTGGATTTATTGATTTATTTACTGTATATTATGCTGCTGTCACATAGATCTAATATAAACGTGATTATCTTTTCCTGCTGTTTACCTTCACAGACATAACCAACTGTTTTTGGAACTCGTGTGTTTTTAAACATAAACTATGTGTATTTTATAGTTTAAGCGCACTGACGAAAACGGCTCATTCAAACACGCCCCCACATCTCTATGTCACTATGTGGAAATATTTGCATAATGCCGCCCAAATGTTCACACAAAAAAAGAAGGCGTGGTTTCAGTAACACAGTTAGTGTTGAAGCAGACATGTCAGGGAGATTCTGTGTGTATCTAGGAGGAAGCAAAAGCACTTTATTTGGCTTTCCCAAAGTAGATGCATTTAGGAATCTTTAAGTTTACTTACAACAGAACAGTAATGCATTTTATGGACGACTGCTTTGTCAGCCTATGAAAGGAGGTAATTCTGACTTTGCTACGACAATCTGGCGCTTCTGAATCAGCTACTGTAAGTATGTTTTGTTATCAGTTTAAGTATTTGCTATTGAATGTTCAAATGCAGAGTTTTGTGTGTTGTGTGTGTATGTGTGAGTGAGAGAAGAGAGTGGGTCACACAGTGTAGACAGGTCTTAACCATCCATGGCTTGTGTACTGCAAACACATACGAGCTTCATCACTGTGTCTGTCATGTGACTCTGTTACTCTTTCGAGCTTGAACTGATGGTAAAACTAAGGACACTATGAACTGTCATTACATTTATTTTGAAAGATGAAGCTTGTGATTATGGAAAGTGACGTTACATTTCCAGTGCTTGCGGTGTTCGGCCAATCACAATGCACTGGGTCAGTTTAGCCAATCAGAGCAGACTGTGTTTGTCAGAAGGAGGGAATTTGTAGTAGACGATGTGTTTGAGAGAGGCGGGGAAAAGAGGACCTACAATAATGTACAGTATTTGAAAAATGTGTTTTTTGAACATTAAAGCGTTTTATACTACAGGGCCGTTGAATGCTTGAATCTGATTGGCTGACGATCGTTCTGAGGTGTGCAATTATTTTCTGGGAAACGCACGGCGAACGTAGTTCAAGCAGCTCTCTTGACCGCATTACAGTTCCATATAATTTCACATAGTAAAATTGTAATAACGGTCATGCAGTTTGCACAAAAAGGTGTTGTCAGCGCTACCCTGATGATTTTATCAGTTAGCCTGTATAGTGTAGCAACTTAAAGGCTACACATGACATTTCTCACTAGCGAGGTAATAACAGCACTGTTTAGAGACGCTGCAGCAGAAGAGTGTTGAGGGAGTAGGACGCACAATATGTAATGTAATGTCGGCTGATAACTTACACACTTCAAAATAGTCTGCAAAAACATAGGTCTCAAGAACTGCATTTTGGACTTTGTTGTAATTGTTAAATGACTGTTAACACCTTGTCAAAGATTCACAGAAACATAAGCGTGTTTTTGTGACAAGCAACTGAACTTACTGCTAGAAGAGATGCTTTTTCGAAGCGAAATGCACTTGAAATAAACAAGTCAAGATTACAAATCAGAATGACAACAAGACTGTGTCATCATAGTTCTTGTGAATGCGACACTTCAGTCAGTGATAAAGCACTCATGATATCATGGAAACATCAACCCCGGCCATCAACTCAAATCCTAATGTCTGTATAAACCCTGTGCTGACTGACTGACCCCAGGACAGTTTTGAACCCACTCCTTCTTTTGTGTGTAAAGAAACCGACTAGACATCCCTACAGACTAGATATAAGTTCCCACTGGATATCACCACGGCAACAGCTGGAACCCGCTATGGTCTCCTTGGCAACAGAGCAGGGAAGGAGCAACGTGGTGCTGAGGAGAAGGTGTAAGAGAGAGGCAAGGACTAATGCGATTGGCTCACATCGACCTCTAGTGTTTTCCAGTCTGATGGCTCTCACACTCCCTCCCTGTTTCATGTCTTCATGCCTCTCTACCTTTGTGATTAAAACATCCCTCACCTGCTCCCAGCATCCCTGCGCTTTCATGTTCACTTTTATCACATGTAGTTTGAAGAAGAGGGCGCTCAAGTAACACTGCATTTGAACATTCAAACAATAAAATAATGCTGCAATAATATTAGAGACTGATTTTTTATAATCGGCTATTAAACATCCAATATTTCATTTTTTATTGCCCAATTTACTGTGCCTCAGTTGCAGCTTCTTGTCAATAGATAATGCACATATTTTGTTTTTAAAATTATTTACATAAGAGTAAATTAAAGTGCATAGATGACTAATTGGTGGATTTAAATACAACACTGCAAAGGTTTGAGCAAAGCATGCTAACTGTTCTGTCTCTGGCTGCACAGACGAGCCTCAGAGGAGACGAGAGAGCAATGGATTTATTGATTTATTTACTGTATATTACGCTGAGGCCACACAGACCTAATGTAAACGTGATTTTTTTCCCCAGCTGTTTACCTTCACAGACATAACCAACTGTTTTTGTAACTTGTGCGTATTTGACAGATTAAGCGCAATAAGACACGAAAGAGAACTTAGCTGTGTACACTTAGAGAACAGTGTATCAGAAGTTTAAACTGATTTGACAAAATAATTTAAGCAAATACAAAATACGTGATTTTAATTTTAACTGTAGCCTAGTATGTTAAAATATAAACTAACATTGAATTATAAAACAATTCTAAATGTAATGTTAATATATATTTAAAATTTACTACATTTTAGCATCATTTCAAGTATGTAATTACAACTACATGAAGATATGACTTACAAGTTTCAGAAAAAATTGCATTAAAGTACACTGTAGTTTAACTTAAATGATGACGGTTAACTTCAACCACATTTCAAAGATAACAAAATTATGAAATTCAGTATGCATTCAGTTTGTTTCAACTATAATACTTTACCATTTAATTGCAATTGACTTGAAAATCAGTTTGCACTTCAATACATTCTTCTAAAGTACATTATTTCCATAAGTACTATTTTTAAAGTATGCAAAATGTTATATCATATGTATAGAGGCATTATATCATATCAGCCACCAAAAGAACAAAAAATATTAGTTGACCACAAGAGCAAATAACGTGTAATAAAATATCAACATTAGCACATAACTGGACCACCATAAATCAACACCAATGATGATGGTACATCACTGCAGCTGTTAAACGATCATGTAACTCATTATCTTGTATGAAAATTCATCAATGCTGTCCCTGTTATATATTGCTCCACAACCAGTGGGCGTAAAACAAGCAAACCATGCCTGGAAAAACCCGCAGACATTTGACTGCATCTAGAGCAAAACTGTAAAGAAACTCAATCTACAGACAGAGGGACCCCCTGCTGTTCACTGACCACCAGTCTCCCTGCTTACAACGATTCACAGCTCCACGGCCCAGAAAAGAAAGAAAAGAAAAAAACTCGACTCGAACAATGTAGCGTAACCTACTTTCACACAAACATGCCATACAGCACGCATCATGTGCTGCGACAGTGCATTGTTTGATTTGAACAGCTACGGTCGGCATGTGTGTGTCTGGTGTGCGCGCGCTGAGGGAGAGAGCGGGAGGGGAGGACGAGCACGGAACAGCAGTTGACGTCACCGGGCTCGCGCTAGCCATGTGCTCATGCCTCACGTGGACACTGAGCAGGCTCAAAGCAGACAAGGGAGGGAGCACTGTTGCCAAGTCCGCGGTTTTCCCGCGGAATTAGGCTACTTTAACAGATGCCGCGGGTTATTTTTCGTGTCCGCCGGTTTAAGAGACCCCAATAACGTGATATTTTTCACCAAAATGCGAATTTTACCTGGGGAACCCCGCTAAAAACGTATATTTTACCCCAACCGAATGCTATTTTTACCAGGGGATCGTTTTTTTGGGATAGTTTTGAGTAGCAATTGTTGTGACAACCTGGCAACCTTGGGAGAGAGCAACAGAACTGCTCTCAGAAGACCGTAGCGTGCGAGCGGGTGGCCAACATTCAGTCGCTTGTGTTTATCGTGTCTTTATTACCGTCGTCGGCTTCAGTTTTATAGCTTTTTGAGATCATAACTCAAAGATATGTCTTTTATAAATAGGTCACCTCTCCGCCCACACTATTATACTAACTGTTGCGGCTGAAGTCTGCAAATGAAACGATCGACCGTGACCTTGGCGCTTTTATGTCAGCTGTATCTACGTCAGTGTTCATGTTCTGATCCGGGTAAACTTGTATGCACTTTAACAACATGTCATTGACCTCCAAATAAATTCTTAATGTGCGAAATGTAATCTCCAGTAATTAAAATATATCAAGGTTTTCACATTCTCAAATACACATATTTAGGTGGCAAAGAAAGAAAAAAAGATGGATACAGAAACAGCCAAGTGGAAAAAAAAGTATACCTCTTAGTTAGAAAAGAACAGGGAAAGAGGGTAAGGAAGAGATCTAATGAGTGCACACTGAGAAGAATTCGCCTCAGAATGTTTCGGCCGATCCATATGAGACAGTTCTGTCAGCAGACGTGTGGAGAAGTGGATGTGGGAGGGAGGGTGAGAACGAGAAAAGAAGGAGAAAACATACTACAAATCCCCATCTTCTGACCTTTTCCCAACACATTATTGGTTGTCATTCATTATTACCATAAAATATGCTTTGGGAATAAATTAAATTATAATTTTTTTATGAATTCAAGTTGGCAGCGAACTATAATAAGTCAAAGGAAAAACATTCCCAATCAAAACTCCATCCTCACAGACGTAACAGTCCTCACCAGTTATTCTACAAATGGAATAAGGATGGATGTGTTTCTAGGTGATCTCATAAAAACATGTCCGGGTCAACAAACCTTTACCCTCAGAAATCAAAGGAGAAAAATTATATATTTTTCAATTTTAGTATTCTCAATGACCCTAAAAATAGGCTTCTTTTAATATGCAAAATATATTGATTATATTATTAAAATATAATTTATTTTCAATTGGATGCAAGTAAAACCTTTTACAGCACTCATATCCAATCCCATCGCTGATTTACCTGGATGTAGCGGAGCGCACTCCTCAAGACACTCAGATTGGAAGTTTTCTTTTCATCCACATTAGGAACGTTCCTCTTGAGGGTCTCAAAGCATTCTTTCAGATGTGCTCGCCTGTGATAGAAAGAAAAGCACCGATCATTCAGTTTCTATTCGTTTGTGCAAAGCAAGTGAGAGTTTTAACAGAAGTCAAAAAGCAATTTCTTTGTGATATAATATTTGTTACTGTGGTTACTAAAGACCTTCAAGCCAGTAAAAACAAATAGCGCATTAACTGCAAAGCGACAAGGGTTAATGTGTCTGTGATCATTCCAGCCACCATACAACTTACATTAAGGCTACTCAATGAGTTTACATGCTGAGCTTCTGTTCGTCAAAGTGAATAAAAACTAAAATGTAAACAGAAGTTAACCCACCTGTTCTTTTCCAGCTTGTTGTGAACTTCTCGAGTTCCAGCTCTGCGGGAAAAATATTGAATATGTTTCTAGGTCACTATATGTAAACGTTAACAAATCAACCCATTACGTTTTATATCATGGTCTGTGTCATGTATGAGCAAATGTCATCATCGCTCACTCTCATGTTATTTCTAACATTTTTTTGTCTTCTAGGGAACACAAAAGGAAAAATGTTCCTACAGCTCTTACACAAACAATGACATTAAACACTGTCAAAGCTCTGAAAAAACAAAAAGATATAAAATTACTATAATAAGTGGTCCGTATGAGTCTTCTGAAGCAAAATGATAGCTTCATGAGAACAACAGACCAAAACTTTTTTTGCCGATTTAAGGGATATTTCATCCAAAAATAAGTTTAACTGTCATTAATTACTCATGCCATTCCAAACTCATAAAACCTTCATTCATCTTCAGAACACAAATGTGACCCTGGACCACAAAACCAGTCTCGAAAAATTCTTCTTCTGAAAGCTGAATAAGCAAGCTTTCCATTGATGTATGGTTTATTAGGATCGGACAATATTTGGCCGAGATACAACTATTTGAAAATCTGGAATCTGAGGGTGCAAAAAAAATCTAAATACTGACAAAATTGCCTTCGAAGTTGTCCAAATGAATTCTTAGCAATGCATATTACTAATCAAAAATTAAGTTTTGATATATTTATGGTAGAACATTTGCAAAATATCTTAATGGAACATGATCTTTACTTCATATCCTAATGATTTTTGGCATAAAAGAAAAATTATTTTCTATAATTATTCAATCATTTTGACCCATACAATGTTTTTTGGTTATTACTTTAAATATACCCCAGCGACTTAAAAATGTTGTGGTCCAGGGTCACAAATAAGATATTTTGGACGAAATCTGAGAGCTCTCTGATCCTGCATAGACAGCAATGCAACTAAAATTTTTCCTGTCTCAGAAACATAGTAAGAATATCGGTAAAACAGTTCATGTGACATCAGTAGTTCAACCATAATTTTACAAAGCTGCAAGAATACTTTTTGTGCACAAAGAAAACAAAAATAATGACTTTATTCAACAATTCTTCTCCTCCAAATCACATCTTCAGCCATAATCGAGAGTATCTCTGCACATGAACAACATGTGTGTGAACACGTGCAGAGGAAAGCAACACACATACTCTCCATAATGGCAGAGGAAGAGAAGAATTGATGAATAAAGTTAGTATTTTTGTTTTCTTTGCTTCAAAAAAAAATGGTTGAACCACTGATGTCACATGGATTATTTTAATGTCCATATTACATTTCTGAGCCTGGGAACATTTCAGTTGCATTGCTGCCTATGCAGGATCAGAGAGCTCTCAGATTTGATCAGAAAAATCTTAATTTGTGTTCCGAAGATGAACGAAGGACTTACAGGTTTGGAACAACATGAGGGTGAATAATTAATGACAGAATTAATCATTTTTGGGTGAACTATTCCTTTAACCTCCTTAAAATTCGTTAACGTTCTCAAATGATCTCCTTTTGTGTTCCACATTAAAAATGTATATCAGAAATCACAAATTTAGTTTGCAATCTAAAAACACACAGCATGACTTGAGGGACAGCGTTATGTCTCCTCATGGGCAACCGTACAGGACAGTAGCCTACTTTTTAAAAATTGCAATCTCATAACAAAACAGCCAACCCAGTTTTGTTCAGTTATGATTACAGATGTGTGTCATACGGTTTAATCTCCTCCGCTTAAAAAAAAATCTCTTCAGTTTTCTTGTATGAAGTCACAAAACACAGCTCACCCTCCAGGTCTCCTCTTCCCATCCAGGCTGCGTGACTCTTCCACAGCAGCTCCGTTATGTCTGGGCTGTTGACCTTCCTGACCCTGGGCCGGTGTGGGCTGAGGTTGGGGTAGAGCTGGCTGGGGCAGGAGGGTGTGTTGATGTGGTGAAGGCTGGGCTGTGATGATGGGGGCTTGATACGGTTGCAAAAGTGCCTGTGTCTGTTGTGTCTGCGGCTGCGGTTGCTGCTTGGGACTGTTATTCGACAGGGGCAAGCTGTTAGCTTCTGCTTTCACATGTGCGATCAAGTGATGGTGTTGCTGCTGTGGAGGGGAGAGGGCATCCTTGCCATTGGGGCTGAGGAGGGGGACTGCTGGTGGGCACAGGGCTGTGGTCAAGGATGTGACCACTGGCATAGGGGAGACTGTGTGAAGGGACGACGCGGATTGAATGGGAGGGGCCGCAGGGTTGGCAGGGACCACTGGGATAGGAATGACAGCTATGGGAACAGGTGGTGGGAGGGGAGGGGGCGGGACCGGCGGGTGGTGCTGGTGGTGGCAGTGTGGCTCGAGCCGCATGTTGTCGGCCCAGGTCACATGGTTAACTTGGACAGACTGGATAATTGGGGCGGAGAGCTTCTGCTCCACCTCACGGGTCAGCAAGGCCTTCTCTCGCCGCCGCTCCTCCTCCTCTGTAGAGAAAAAAAAAACTAAAATTATGCACAAAGACAGATTAAGTGAAAGTTGCTATTCGAGAATAATACACTGTATATTTAAATGTGGGATGCTGTATAAAAAAAAATGAAATGTGAATACATAATCCAAAATGTGCAAGAAAAAACAAGTATGCATTTGCTTGCGGTGGATATATTTTTAATACATAAACTACTTGAAACACATTTACAGAATATATTCCCAGACGCTCATTAAAAAAGGCATGTGACTGATTACATCGCTCCTGATTGGTTAGTTTTACCCTTTAAAACTGCCTGAAGATTGTCAGAGAATTTGTGTTCGCACATTCTGAATAGCAAGTTTACATTTAATAACAATAAAAAAAAAACGCCTATAGCTTCTCTTTTCGTTTATATTTTGGAATTTCCTTAGAATTGACTGTTTTCTTGAACACAGGGAATGGAAACGCTGCTTGATCTGCAAATAGTTTTGCAGTATTTGTTGCATAAATTCAATTTGCAGCTTGAATAGAAATGAACTATTCTCTCACAGGAGATTCTAATCAGAAAGAGACCAAAACACTGCTTGATCCGCACAGTTTTTGTAGTTTTCTGATTTATTGAATAAAATATTGATAAAATTACATTTGAAGCTTTAATGGTAACACTTCTTTTCTTCTCGACTCTAACTGGAGGTTCTGGTTAGAGAAAGAAGGAAATGCTGCTTTATTCACAAACAGTTTTTGAGGTTTTCTGATTTCTCGCATGAATTCAAAGCAGAATCTTAATCGAAACCTAAGAACTGGTGTGACTTCTTTTTGAACAAAATCAAGCCAATACTAAATTAGCTTGGAGCTGTCAGTAGTTCCAAACAGCTTACCAAAGAAAATCTAATTCACTTTATACACCGGAGTTATAGTGATAACTGGCCAATTTTAATGTTTTAAAATGACCAAAAAGCCCTTGTGTTGCTCCAAAAATCTATGACACCCATGCATATAAATCAAATAGTATTTCAAATTTTTTATGATTTAAGGAAATATTATGTGAAATACTTCTACACGAAATTTCTAAAATTAAACAAAATCCAATTTGCTGCAATCAGATCATATCATGTCAATGTTCAAAATTCAACATTCAATTGGACACACAAGTCCAGGCCACTGAAGAAAATAAAAAATAAATTTGTTCTTAAGATTGTAATACACTGGATTATTGAGCTATACTCATTGACTGTCAAAATATAATACAACAAAATGTTATTTCTACAGATTCATTTCCCTCAGACTGATAAATATTTTATGAAACTCACATTCATGTGGTCGCCCGATTCGTTAATAGCTTAAAATAAATTATCACAGCACCGATTACAAAAAGTGATTTACTATTTATTATCTAGCTGTAATTGTATTACTCTGTTTGTACAAAATGAATAATACAAATAATAATAATGAAATTAAACTATAACCATAGCTAATGATTACCAGCAACAGTACTACAGAACAGTAATGGAACTAATCAGTGCTTTTCTAGGCTCGGACTAAGAAGCGCTCATGGTTGTGAAGTGTAAATTAATAATAAGAAGCTGCAGACTAAAGGAGTCATTTAATACATCAAGACAGTGTATGAAATTCATAAAACAGGGCTCAAAACCAGTTGTGTAGCCATAGTTTTCATTTTAAACAAGAAAAGCCAGGGAGCAGTAAATCATGACTCCAGTTAGGGTGGGTTGTTGGCTAGCTGTCCTGCGTGGTCTGTCTCTTTAAGAGAGAAGTCCAAGTAAGAGTCTTGTCTCCAGCTCTACACTGACGTCACACAGCAGTCTGCACGAAAAGCCAAGAGCTGGCGTGGGGAATCTGAGGCCATCTGACGATTTCCATGACTGATGGACAGATCTATTGTTTAGAGCATCGATCCATATTCAGTTGCATCTGAGTTGTGACTTCAGATCGATCTTTGAATTTTAATACAAGAGGAGGGAGGATTTCTGGCTGCTGTCCAAAGAGTCTTTGAGCCAAAACTGTCATTTGCACCACAAAACATTCCTGTGCAGGAGAAACTGCATCTTACGAATGCGAGCACAGTGCAGACAAAGGGGTGACCAGATGAAAAGCGTTCCTATACAGTTCAAACAACGCCATGCGGGAATCCTCCTGCATCAGCAGGACGAATAATATTGACTGTGAAAGACGTTCTCAGAAGCACAGAATGCTGGGATCAATATTTTCAGTGCTCGCGTATTTCTCCATTATATAACAGGAGAAGACAAGTACATACCAAAATGCCATTTCTCTTAACATTTAAATGCGTACAAAGAAATTAATAGCATGTTAGAAATGGAATCACAAACACTACTGTGTCACTTTGCAAATATTATACAGCCAGGCTAATAAGCTCAGATCCATATATTGCTCTCCATAAATGTAAAGCATGTAAAGCTCTTGAGGATATACTATGGTGGTCCGTAGGCTTTGTGTGCATTATCAACATGGCACTGCGTAAAAGGGACAAAGGAAACTACTAATGAAGATTACTCATGTCTAGAAACAGCAAAAATTCCATCCCGGTCTCACAAGCTAACGTGCAATGACGACCCACTAAAGAACAGCACAAAAGATTTTAAGAGGCTTTGCTCATATAAAACTGTGCTTGCATAAAAAGCAATGACAATAATTCATTTTGAACAATAAAATCAAATGCAAACATTTAACAACCACCTTCTCAAACTAACCTATTTATGACTGTATTACTCTAAGATAAGCAAGTGTGCTGGCTGGTACAAAGCTCTTGTACAATTATGAGCAGCTTGGGAAACCTAACAAATAATTAGATCATCTAGACAATTAGTTAAGAACCTTTTTCTGTCGTACCAAAGCTCAAACAGTAAGTGAAAGGTTTGACAGTGTAAAAAGCAAAAGGAAATTCTCCCTGCTTATGCAAATAATTGTTAGTTTTTGGTTTGTTTTTGTAATAAACATAGGGTTTCATTCTCACTTCCTTTAACATGAAGCCTCTCGTATAATTCAGCACATTTGAGCTTACATGCAATTTTATAGATCTAGTACAAGGTCAAATATTGTGTAAGTTTATTCAAAATGTGCACATGTGAATAGTCTTTAAAGAGAGGGACCTTGAAGAAATGTTAAAAAATATGTTAATTGTTGTACAGGTTTTTCATCTGCATTACCAAGATTTAAATAGTGTGCAAAAGAGTAAATCAGTCTGTCAAGCTTTTACTTAGAGATGCATGAAAAATGCACATTATATAACTTCTGCATTGAGGGAGGGTGGCGTTGCCCTATTTTCTCCCCAGTTGTGACCTGGGAGAGAAGGAGGGGGGCGGGGGGTTGGTGTCTGGCGCGCACGTGGCTGAAGAGGGCGGACTTTCAGCACGCGGTATTTGCTGTGGGTGTGGCTTTACTGACACGTCACCTCGAGAATGAAACAAAAAGCCCCCCCGCTGTCTGTGTTTAAAGCGAAATATAAATCGCCAGTTAAATCTTACACTGTCTGTTGTATGGAATTTCTGCGTATAGAAGGTGCGAAAAAATATATATTAAGCAGACGATAACGAATAAATTGTTGATGAAATCACACAGTGTCTTGAAAGTCAGATAACAACTCAGCAATGTCATTATGTAGGAGAAAAAACCCAATGGCCTATTGCCACCGCCCAACGGATAAGAAACACGACGTTCGCTACTTTCAGCTAACCTTTTTATAAATTAACTGGTCGGTTGTTATAATTTTAAGAATTCTACCGAGCCAATATAAGTGCATAAACGTGTAACTTTATGTGTATGACAAAATATGACGCGCCATGTACTAGGATCTGTCTGTATAGTAGCACACTAAATATAGCATGGATTTAACCCGGAAACCAAGGGAGAGAAATATGCCCAAATCACGTAAACTGCACCCTAAAAACAGTGCAAACCACTGGACATTACTACTGAGACAAGTATTTTGCAATACTTGTTTTTTTTTTTTTTATAAAAAAAAATGCTTTACAATTTTTTTTCTTTCTTTCTTTTTAAAGAAAGTGAAACTGTAGCTATTTATCTTGAAGTGTGCCGGCATAAAAATGCAGTTTGCTGGGTAAAATCCCAGTTAGTTTATACATCTCTAATTTATCCCATATATCTATGCAATCACCCAGTTCCCCCGCCTTACCACGTGTAATCTGTTGTTGCTGGGCTTGCCACTCCAAATACCTGGCCGCTTCCAATAGAGTATCGATACTCATTTTCAACACCGATACAATACGTTCCCGTTAAAATGTGTGCAAGCCCCCGGTACGGATATATGTGGTGGGTTAAATCACAATATAATCCACTGGCTTCCAAAGACAGTCATAAGACATCCAGGGCGCTCCCGAAATTCATCAGAAACACATTACTTCACTGGCAACAAGATGGCGATTGGAGTAACAGAAAACACAACAAGTCGAAAAGCATACAGTGCAAGGTCCGGCCTCCTCGCTGCTGCTCCTCCCTCATACTACCAGTGAATAAAAACTAGGGCACAACACGCTGTCACGCCACCATTAGGATCGGGAATCTAGACCGAACGAAATCTCATTATGAGATCTAAATCTTTAATTAAATGATCAAGACTTAATGGTGAGATTTATATGGCAGAATAGAATCTGTGTAAACTTGTTTCTGGTCGCTTATTGGAGCATAAAAGAAGGAAATAATGCAAAGCGTCTACGGAATCCACGTTCCGGGTTTTCGCGGTAGCCCTACCCTGCAGTACATTAGCACATGATTAAAACATGTCGATGAGAGGGAACCAATGGGCGTGGAGAACAACAAGGCATGGTGTCTGTCCACATGGGCAGCCGCTAAAGGCTGAGCGCGGCTCATTTGCATGGCGAGACCATGTATGGCAAGCCGTTTTACTCTCTTTAAAAATTACCAAATTTGAAAGATGAGAGCCCTGAGACCTTGTCTCATACCAGAAGTAACCTGCTCTGTCTTGTCTGTCGGTGTGTTTTCAGTTTCCTCTTTGCTCTGCAATGTATTTTTCAGGATGTTGATGTACAGAGTGGCATTGTAACTAAGTAGGGCAGGCCTTTGCGAACGGTTCATTGACCCTTTGCAGGGAGTTTGGTTGACATCATAACATAATTTTGTCTGACAAATAAACCGGACTGTAAAGCATAACATAGGAGGACTTGAACTTGAAAAATGGTGTGCAATGACATCTTTCCGCAGATGAAACAAGATACCTTCTGATGTTTATTCATGTTTATTTCGTACTATAACTAGTAGAGATGGGGCGATAGACGCTGCCATCATCAATCACAGATGGCACTACTGAATAAATACGAGATGGTAGGAAAATATATATTTCAATACTTTCTCTCACAGATATATAGTTGCATAATTATACTGTATATAAATTGCAAGTGTTAGAGTGCCACTATTAATATTTGGGGCATTGAAACCCCATTTGAGTGCATGATTGCTTTTTACTTTCACTTTTGGTTGTATGCACATGTCCGGCCCCTTTCGCTGGAGAGCCACTTATCTGCTTTTAACAGTCAAGCCGGGAAATATTTAAGCCTATCGTCTGGTTCCACTGACGCATGCGCACAGTTGTTGACAGCGGAGACGAATTGGTGACATCGAGTTGTGGTGTGTGCAAAATCATATGAAATGAAATTAGGGTGATAACAATGCGAAGGCACCGGAATACCAGTCAAAGCATTTTATATCGAACACAAATATGTTACCTTACATTCTAAGTAAAAGACACCGGCATTCTGGATAGAGATGTAAATGAAGTTGGTGTCATGAAACCTTGCACATGCGTAGTACAAGTATAACCTGTGGGGAAAAAGGCAAAACTGCAATGTTTTGAATGGTCTCACAACAGACCGGAAGAGAAGACAATGATGAATAAAGTCATAGTTTTTGCTATTTTTAGACCAAGATGTATTTTCGATGCTTCAAATAATGCTAACTGACCCTCTGATGTCACATGGATTACTTTGATGATGTTTATCTTACCTTTCTGGACATGGACAGAAAGCTCTCAGACTAAATCTAAACTGTGTTCTGAAGATAACCGGAGGTCTCACGGATTTGGAACGACATGAGGGTAAGTCATTAATGACATAATTTTGATTTTTGGGTGAACTAACCCTTTAAATGTTTCCCGGCTTGACTGTTAAAACCAGATGATTGGCTTTCCAGCGGGAGGGGCGGGACATCTTTGCCGTGTAGTTGCATTGAGGATTGAGGAAGTGGCATGTCTCTTATAAATTTTCTCCGGTGTGGCATGGGCAACTTACACATCTGGAAAGGCACCATCAATGCTGAAAGGTATATCCAAGTTTTAGAACAACAAATGCTCCCATCCAGATGTCGTCTCTTTCAGGGAAGACCATGCATTTTCCAACATGACAATGCCAGACCACATTCTGCATCAATTATAACATCATGGCTGTGTAGAAGAAGGATCTGGGTACTGAAATGACCAGCCTGCAGTCCAGATCTTTCTCCCATAGAAAACATTTGGCGCATCATAAAGAGGAAGATGTGACAAAGAAGACCTAAGAGAGTTGAGCAACTAGAAGCCTGTATTAGACAAGAATGGAACAACATTCCTATTCCTAAACTTGAGCAACTTGTCTCCTCAGTCTCCAAATGTTTGCAGACTGTTATAAAAAGAAGAGAGGATGCCACACAGTGGTAAACATGGCCTCCTCCCAACTTTTTTGAGATGTGTTGATGCCATGAAATTTCAAATCAACTTATTTTTCCCTTAAAATTATACATTTTTTCAGTTTAAACATTTGATAAGTCAATGTTGTATGTTGTATACTGAATAAAATATTTAAATTGGAAACTTCCACATCATTGCATTCTATTTTTATTCACAATTTGTACAGTGTCCCAACTTTTTTGGACTCGGGTATGTATTCACTATTGTATACTACTGCTATCTAAAAATTATATGTGCTAGTTACCAAATATATGCGTATTTTAGTTTTCATTTTACGTGTTTAAGCGGCTTGCCATAGAGTGTGAGCCTGCCTCGCTGTCTTGGTACCTGCCAATCATCTCGAACGAGTGATGAAATGACCACGCCCAGATCGTGGATTAGCTTTTGGGTAGGCGATGTTCACTGTGTACCGTCGAAATCAACGCAAGAATCTCTATGATTCAATGAACAAATGTTTATTATTTATTCCATATATCTGAAAATGTATTTTAGGAAAGAAACAGCTCTACACCTAACTAAAAGGGAAACCGTTTAGTTGTTAGAATGCAAATCAGACGCTTTTGAAACGGAAACTTCATTTCTGGAAAGCTGTAAAGTATTTAAAAATACTTATTTAAATAATATTTAATTTAAATAATACAACGTCTTATAGTATTTAAACACTTACTAGGCCTATGATTGCTTTAACTATTAATATACTTTGGATTTCAAGATTTTTTTTCTCTTCAAATTAATGCTACGTAATGCACAATGAAAGGACCTTATTGCTTTTAAGCAAGATATATGGCCTGAATCCAGAATTTGGCCAGTTGCAATGATAATCCACAACGGCTATTATTATTAGTAGTGATAATAATAATTAACAATATAAAGACTTTTTAATGGTCCTTGTACTATTTTAAATGTAAAAAATGTGAAGCAGCTTTTTTAAAGATGCTGTGTAACAGCTTGTGCATGCTGAAATCTCTATGAATGAGTGCTTGCATGGCAACAGACTGTGATTGGCTGATTTGTAGGGATACCCTAGATGACTAGAACACAGTCAGGGCCTCTCCTCCAATCAGCACTGAGCTCAGAGCTGCAACATGGTAATACACATACATACAAATACACACATAGACAGTCAACATTAAGTGCATGTCTGTGTATGCACACCTGTTTCACAAAGACAAAAATAGCAGATGTCAACACATACAGCTCATGCACACTTTACTAACAGTCTGACTGTCCTTCACAGCTCCTCCCAGAGACGTCTCGCAGGTTCACTGCAGGCTGGGATGATAAAGTGAGGTGTCTTTCAAGTCAACTGCTGAAACACGGTAACATCTCCATATTTGTATACTATATATAAATTAATTATCATTTAGAATATAATTATAATTACTCTTTTAAAATAATTTTTATTTATTTGATTAAATAATGTATTTGCATCTGTTTTGACATGGAAGAGACACACACAAAAAAATCTTAGTTTTTAGTACACAAAGCAAATTTTGCAAATAAGGCACAACTATACAAATACACATCACTTCTCTTTCTTTCTTAGATATAACAATTTAAATAAAAGTTACACATTTTGGGGCCTATTACAACTTGGGTATCAGCTGCTTTATGCTTAGGCTGATTATTATTATTTTTTATCTATAAGTTTGTTTTGTCTCAAAAATTTATTTGTATTATATTTTAGCCTTTTCCCTCCTCATACACACTTCTGGGACTGAATTTTGTTCTTCATTCACCCCCCACCCGGAGCTGCGTGAGACACTTTTTAAATTATTTTTACAGAAGGGGGCTTTTTATTTAACTTCTTTTGGACTGAAGCAATGCAATACCCACTGACTCCAACGATAGATCTTGAAATATTGAAGACAACTTTTATATAACTCTGACTGGATTCGCCTGAAAGCAGGAAGTCATATACTCCTAGGATGCCTCGGGGGTGAGTAAAACACAACCTAATTATCATTTTTGGGTGAACTAACCCTCTAAGGTACTATATGATCTTTTAAGGTAATATCCACAATTCATGCCTTTTGAAAAGGTACAACCACAATGACATCTTTTGTAAGTGTATAGTATACATGTTAATTTACTTGCATAAACATTCCAGAGTAACATTAATGTTGTTTTGTTAAATAAATAAAATAAGAGTTTGATATAAATTTGGACTGTTATGTTATTGGAGTAACAAGTTCATTTAATTAAATGATACTGGTAATTCTCAGGGATTATGTTTTTATTAGTGCCATCAAACGAATAATAACATCCAAAATAAATGTTTATTTTCATAATATATCTGTGTGTACTGTGTATATTTATGTATAAATATATAAATACACACACATACAGTATATATTTTGAAAATATTTTTGAAAATATATTTATATCCAAATAATTTATATGTAAATATATTTAATATGTATACATAGCATATTTTTCTTAAATATATACATGCATAGATGTGTATTTACATATACATAATAGTACACACAATAGTACAATAGTACACACACATATACTATGTGAATTTTTATTTTCTTTTGGATATAATTAATCTTTTGACAGCACTAGTTTTTATAAATTTCACAATGAAAAGGGATGGAAGAATTTAACAATAACATGGTAATAACAGTAACATTCAAAAAACTTTTTGTGCATGCACTCATCAATGAGAATTTATTCACTAGATGGGTTTTAATTGAAAAATGTCACGATTTATTTCTAATTTATGTTTTATGGTATTGTGATACTATATTGTTTTTCAATGCAAGTGCTCCATCTAGTGGTATTAAAAGCCCTCTTGAGAAAACAGTATTTACATGCTAATAACTTCAGACTTTTTTTGTCAACGATGCCACAACACCAAATTTTGCATAGCTTATTGTTTTCTCACAATTTATACTTTAACACAGACTAGTAAAATGTATCTGACACCGGATATATATATATAGAAAGAGAGCAGGAAATGAAGACATTGGCCAAAATGTCACATGGCTGGACACTGAATCCTTTACAAACAATGGGCATCTCATTGGCCGACTCATTAGAGACTCCATAGAGAGAACTGAGCCTTATCTCTCTCTCTCACACACACACACACACACACACACACACTGTTGCCAGGATACAGTGGCCTGTGTCTAAATGTCTGATGTAGTAGGCTGAAATATGTTATTGTTCCTAATATCCTCAACACTAGGGATGTAATGAGGTCTTAAATTAAACCGTATAATTTGCCCTTACATAAATGTTATTTTTTTCTATACCCATGTTAGGACCATTATAAGTTTATATGAAGTAGTTTCTGGTTTGTCAAATGATGTCTACAAATGCACAAGTGGCAGATAAACACAATAAAAATTCTTTAATGGTTTAGTTTTCAATTGTTGACTTGTATTGTATTATCTGCAGGAACAAGCAACAAATAAAAATGAACAGAAGCTGGAGTGAAAAAGAGAGCGACATTATTGACGTCTTCAGTGCTGCGTCCACGCTGCATCATCCACTGTTTCCATGGAAATGGCTGTTTTGGCGCCAGTCTGTTGAAGTTTCTCAGGCATGACATCATTAGATGTGCAAGGTCAGAACAAAGTCACTGTTGCAGATGACACAAGACCAGTGAACAGAATAAGCCTACAAACATGGCCCTTCTCAAAAATTCATCAACCACACAGTTCTGGTTTACATATTATATTATACATGATATCATATTGCTTATTTAATACACGGAATTTGTATTTAACGTGATCACAATTTAATAAAAACATTGTAATTGACTAATTGTAGACAGCATAAAACAGCAGCTATCTTCATTTAAATCCAAATTAATTCATACCCCCCCAAAAAAAATCATTTTAAATTTCAACATTTTACAACATGGATCTTATTTTAAGAAACCATGTACAGTATATGTTACTATATTATAATTCTTACACTGCAAAACAATGGCTATATAATATTTACATTTACTTGATTTAATAAACTTTTATATTAGTAAACTTTTTCTACAAATATTACTGAATAATATCGAATCCCCTTCACAGACCTGTTGAAAACAACTATTTTGGTTGAAATGTTGCATTATTCCCACAGAGAGAGAATGGCAATATTTTGGCCACTACCCTTGATGAAAGAACAACAACAGATTGGGCTGATGTATATTTACAGATATTTTATTATTTTAATTATGTTGCAAACAATGACATCAAGATATACTGATGGACAATTATTTATTTATGTGAGTGCACGAGTGTGTGTCAACAGTGAGACCACAAGAAGCAGAATGAAGTCCTCGATACTGGGGATTCTCAGCACATTAACAAGGCAGAGAAAGCGAATAGCTGGAGTCAGAGTCCGCCGTGTGCTCACAGACAGGAAGTGACGTCCACGCACACATCCATAGATTCTACATACACAGCTTTAGGATGGCAGTGGTTGGGCATACATGACTCTACTGTTGGAAACAGTACGCTGCGGACCAGCAAGCACAGCAATCTACTCACCACTGATGTAGTCTTATAAGTTGCTAATTGTTGCCTTGTACGGCAGCCAGTGGACTGATTACCTTTCAATCTCACGCCTGTCTGCCCTGTTAATCTGATCAGGAGGCCATCTTCCCAGAACTGTGTTCATAGAAAACACATACACACCTTAATAGTTAACACAGAGCAGCCTATAGATATTGCACGTTGACCTACGGTGGAGGTGTCACTTTAAAAAAAAAGCATCCTCTTCTGCAATGCCAAGAACCTGCCTGAATCAAGAGAGACTGACTAGATGAGCTCCTCGGCACATGGTCACTGAGCAGTACCACAGAGCACATCAGAAAGCCAGTACGGGCATCGTCTCCTGAAGTCTTCACAAACGCGTGCACAAGCGGACGGGCAGCAGATGGTGCAAGCAAGCAGCAGAATGACCAAGCAATGAAATCGCTATATCAATGACGCAGAGCGTTTCGCGAGGAGGGGTTAGTGAAACCTATGACCCAATGAAGTCATTTCAGAGAATAGGGAGGCAGAATGTGGGCGGTCAGAGAGAAATCTGGGAGGAAATCAGACCGTGGATGAGATGTAGCTGCATTTGTCCCGAAAGTTGAACGCAGTTCTGGAAATGGTGAATGTGCGCAGTTAAGGAGGAGTAAAACGACACTTCACTTGCCCTCTATCAGTAAATAAAGTATGTCAAAGTCCTCCATTTCCGAGACGTGGTGACAGAGGGTGTCAGAATGAGATCTTCTGTACAAAAAAAAAAAAAAAAGAGAAAGCAAAAACAAAAATGTAAACCCTATTTTCTCCAGGGACAAGTGCACTTTACTGATCCATGTCCTTTTAAAAGCTCATATCATGTTTCCTGCACTTAGTTTCTAATGGGATTGCATGAAGATTTGCCTGCTTTTTAAATGGAAAGGACTTCATGGATGAGAACGATTCAATAATGTGAACTGAAGTTGTTACTACTTCTTAAAGTGACGAATCTTTTGAGCATCCAGGTGTTCATACAGTTAAATTACATTACAGACCCCCGGAACAGACATGTCATGCTGTTCTTCTTCAGTCAGTTTAAATGTTTAAAAGTCTTTCTTTTCTGTAAAGCAGAATGTGACAAGCGTCAAAGAAAGAAAACGTAAATGTCCAACAGAAGGGTTTTGAGTGCCCTGTATCCTGAACCCTGCCTTCTGTTCATAAACGCTTGAGGCGAGAGCAACACCTGTGCTCCGCATCCCTACGGTACTTTAGATGAGGAGAAGCAAATAATGTACAGTATACAAGGTCTGGATTCACCATGCAAGAATACTTGTTTACTTTTTACTCATTTCTTTTTTTTTTTTTTTTTTACCATGTGAGTGTCTTGTGTAACATTTAATAAGCTCAAACTACATCCAGAGTAATTTACATGAAAGGACAATAGTTATTAGAAGAGAGCTGGATGAGGTGGTAACCATAGTAATGAGTGCTTCCTGAAGAGCAGGTGTGGGAGTGGCCAAAGTGGTGGCGTTGGGGGGGGGGGGGGGGGGGGGGACGGGGCGGATCCTGTGGAGATCAGCGACATTCCCACACTTTCACCGTTTGATCTACACTTCCTGTCACCACGTAAGGAGAAGTCTTGTGGAAATCTGTGGAAGAGAGGATGGATATTGCATTTATTTAATGGTGTATGGAGACTCAAATTTCATCATCTGCTTGACTTACCCAGAGAGGTCACAAAGTGTTCATGGGCACTCAGAGTCTTCATGCAGCGCTTGTTCTTATAGTCCCAGATGCGCAGGGTCTTGTCATCAGCACAGCTCACTACAAATCTCCCACCAGGATGGAACAGCACTCCACGCACCCAGTTATCATGACCGACCTGAGGCGAGAGAAGAAAAGATGAAAGAAGAAGGAGAAACGATGGATAAAAGCCCAGAATTTGCTGTATGATTCAATAGATCTAGGAAATGGGAAAAGTCACTTCAGTGTGTATTTGTAAAAGCAGTTTGCTAATACTTCAATCAATCAAATACAAAGCAGTAAATAGAGTATGATATATATACACTGGCCATGTTTAAAAAAAGTATACAACGATTGCAAGGCAAAATCTCTATATGCATGGAATACCATTAATACATTTCACTAAAATGTGCATTATAAAATAGAGGACATTGTATTGAGTAATGCAATGCAACTGTTAATTAATAGCATGAGAAATAAAGCAGAGGGAATCTGCTGCTACTTTAAACATCCTTTATTTAACTCTTTATTTAACTGGACTGTTACTAACTCTATATAAACTAAATTGGATTGAAAAAAAAAGTTTTCAGAAATTGAAAACACAGGATTCAACAATGACAGTGTAACAATGTAACACACAACGGTTTAAAATTGTTGAGCATCAAATAAATAAATGGCCCATTGCCACCACAAATAAGGAAAAAGCAATACTTTGAAAACAATAACTGTAACCATCTGAAATTAACATCAGTATGTGCACAGTAAGCAGACTACATTCAATACAAACACAGATGCTACAGACATCAGCATTTAGCTTTTGTTTCTGAATTGGGTTGAAACTACATAGAACTGGCCTTAAATGGAAAGATTAACTGTAATCATGTGAAATTAAAGGCAACAACTGCATAGTTCTACAGTCCAAACAACACAATCAACACACATTCTATAAGAGGTTTCTTAATCAGCGTTCAGTATTTGTTTTAGTTTTTAAATTTGGTTTTAAATTTAAAAAAAGCTTTACCAGTGAGAATAAAAAAGTATGCTATATTAGTAAATTATTCAAAAATGTTAAAATCAGCCAATGAAAAAATAAATAATTATTGTCTCCAGTTAAAAAAATTAATGTGTAAATGTGAATCATTACCCATAAATTTTTTAATTGGATGAATGAAAGACTTTTTCAGTGTGCTACAGCAGGTGATTTTTAAATCAAAGTAAGTCGATGTATTTTTAAGGTAAAATAAAAATAATCCTCCTATAAAGAACTGACGTTTAGGCTACTTCTGTCTTTTCAAACGTGTATGCAGCTTCTACTTTACAAAAAAAAAAAAAGCATTTCAGTTTTGTCAGTTTAGTCCGTTTCGTTTCTCATCCAACATGTGAGAAGTTGAGCTGAACATCTCTTCACGGTCTACTCGTGTTCAGGGCGCGGACCGGTACAGTATACGCTCGCGCAGCTAGTGCGTGCAGGAAAGGCTCTTATTTGAGCGCCAGTACAACAACGCTTCCTGCTATCTGTGCCTCAGACATGTAGCTCTGTATTTCCAGTGCTGATCGGCTGCCCGTGTCCTGCGCACAGATTTCAAAATACTTCCACACAAATGACATGATAGCGAATGATTATAATGTAATCTGTGCACGCGGCCTCACTTCCGGAAAAATTGGCCAGAAAAAGACCAAAAACCGGCCGATTGCTGATCGCGTATTTTAAGCAAAAACCGGCTGGTTCCGATTTATGGCCGGTCAACCGGTGCATCCCTAATTACAACAAAGTCATAATTATAAAGGAAAAAAAAAAATTCCAACTCTCCAGGTATGACTTAGTGTCTCATAATCACAACTAATCAACTTCTCATATTTATGACCGGTGCAGTCACATTTCAAAAGGAATCCATATAATCAGGAATTCTATACAAATTTCCCACTCAGATTTCACAACGGGTTCAAGTCACCGTGCTAACAAGCAGAACATTGCTTGGTTTGACAGAGACTTCTTTGTGAGCAGTGCTTCATACATTTTTACACTATTGAACATTTTGTCTTAACAATTGGACAAATCTCGTAATTTAGTATCTCATTTTCACATTTTTACTGACTTCTGTCAATATCAACATTCGATCTCTAAATAACAACTTAGTATCTTAAATTTCAGTTTGATTTCATTATCATGACCTTCTTTTTTGAAAGTGAAAACTTGAGTGGAAACTTGTTAACAGCTAAAAAAAAATTTAATAAAAATTAGCCGAATGCAGTGAGGAGTGTTTTCTATTCTGAACACAGGCAGTATAGCTATAGATATAATTCAATGAAGCTGCCTGAACTATAGCTTAACTCACCAGTGTCATGAGGCACATGCCAGTACTTATGTCCCACATTTTAATGGTCTTGTCTCTGGATCCGGATAGCAGGAATGGCCCAGGCTTTCCACTCTTCTTGTTCTGGAAGAGAGTAAACACAATAAATTATTAACGAAAGACATTATACCATCCTAGAGGATCATGATGATGATGCAGAAAAGGGAAAATGAGGCTCACATCAACCAACACAATGTACCTCAGAACCTGTAGCCTCAGATATGGTGGGGTGTGCGCTCTCAGGGGCCCAGGAAATGCACTCCACCACATGCTCGTGCTCCCGCAGCTCCGCCTTGCACTCCTTGGTGGCCACCACCCACACGCGCACCGTCTGGTCATTAGAGCAGCTGGCCAATAGTGTGCCGTCTTGATTGGGCCGGACCATACGCACCCACTCCCTGTGACCCGTGAACGTCTTCATACAGTAGCTGTGGCAAGACCATGAGAATCATTATACATTGATATGCATATGCTAACACAGAATGTTTTTATTGCTATGTAAAAAAAAAAGAAAAAAGACAAATTATGTAATTACTTGGCTTGAGGCAATAACATGGCAAACACTACAAGACATTCAAAGCTACATGTGACTCACTCAAATTCTTGAGTGTTCAATATTCGGATCACAATGCACTTTAGTATTACTCACCCAGTGGCCACCTCCCACATTTTAATGGTCTTATCCCTGGAAGCAGACACTATGTGATCACCGTTGGGCATGATGGCAACTGACGACACATTGTGATCATGTCCTGAGGATGTGAGGAGGAGGACGAATGAGATAAAAGGTGCAGGGGAAAGCTTAGTTACAGTTAAGATTCAAGCAACTGGTCTTATGGTTAGAAGCATTTATCCAATGTCAAAAAAAAAAAAAAAAAAATAAATTAACCAGAATCTTCATTTTAAATATCTAGTCATTTACTGACAGATGTAAAGGACAGGACTTGCGGCATATGGTTAAAAGAGGAACCTTTGTTATTTGAGAGAGAGATTAAATCTGTCAGCATGATTAATCCTAACCCAAACAAACCTTTACCCCTCCCCCTGGACCAACAGGTCCTGACTGAGTCTCAGCATCCAGAGAGAGGATTCTCCAGCACACTAATAAGGATCCCAGTAAGCTTTAAGCCTATATTGGAGGTGGCTGCAGTACATGGTAAGTCAAAGGCCATTTAAAGAGGGGGTGAAATGCTCGTTTTCACGCCAGTAGGCTTTTGCGTTGAGAGCGTTTGGAAGCTGTGACATTACCGTGAGGAAAAAAACATCCAAAACAAACCATAGCTAACAGTCAGATTCAGCCGTTTATTTATGATCCAGAATCAGATCCCGAGGCTGTAACTGAACGAGAGCAGCAGCAGCAACGACTCGCTCCGAGCGGGGCTCGAACCCGGGTCTCTGATGGGATGCGGACGCACTAACAAGGAAGCAGAGATATTTTAAGCAGTTTTACTCACCGCCTGCGGTTCCAACACACAATCGTGACCCTTTTTCAATGGGATTGCATCATCCTTAAGAAATAAACGATACGCAAATCCGTCGTCAAACTGGGCTTTGTTTGTAAAACAAGCATCTTCGAAATGCAGGGAACAAACACAAACACTTGCACAACTCCGTCGATGCTCTGTAAAAATAAACTCCATCCACTGGTCCCTTAATGCTGTTTTTTTTTTTTTTGGTAATCTGTGCTGGGTTGTCTTGCCCTGGCAACCAAAAACACACTTCTGTGCCATTTCGGGACGCTCTCGCTCTGATCAGTGATTGTCTGTGCACAGCCTCTCTCTGCTCTGCTATACGGGAGCGCGCGCTCTTCCGGCAGAAGTGCCCTTAGGACCCATATGAGGAAATTCCGCTCCATCTAACGTCACACAGAGCCATACTCGAAAAAAACTTTCCGAAACTTGTGACAAACCGGAAGGAGTATTTTTGGAACAGAAATACTCCTTCAAACATACAACTTAATTTTTGAAACTTTGTCAATGTTTAGCATGGGAATCCAACTCTTTAACAGTGTAAAAAACTCTGAAATGAAATAGCATTTCACCCCCCCTTTAAGGAAGTTCTTCCAGCAGTAGGTTAGAATAACGGTTATAATGTGGCAGCAAATACACACACCGTGCATGGTCCTGATGCACTCAAAGCCCTGGAAGTCCCAGAGTTTGATGGTCATGTCTGCGGAGCAAGAAGCCAGCAGCTTTCCATTCAGATCAAAGGAGATGTCCTGCACTGAGTCAGTGTGACCCTTCAGGGTACGCTCGAAATCGCCAGCCTCATAGTCCCAAACCTGCAAAAGAATGCAACGGAACATGCTTACACACCTGTGTCTAAGTGATTCAAAATTATAATAAATGTTGCACACTTTCAAAGACAGTTTATGTAGCCGGAGTAAAACATTTGAGTGCTCTGGTACTTTCAGAACATCGGTGATTTCACACAGTGCAGTTCTAGTACTAGCCAGCAGGGTCATTCCTGGAGATCCTATTTTTTTCTCTGACCCATTTTCCTGGAAGCAGGAATTCTGAAGAGGCCGTTGGTGAGGTCTTTATTCGTGGTATTTACAAATGTCAATAACCGATGAATGGAGGATACAGTAATAGAGGAAATGGAATGTGAACGCACAATTTTCACAATTGAAAGAGCATGAAAATCTGATTAATCTCCTATGACAACTTGCAGTGTTATCTTCGAGGATGAACAAAGAACACAACACTACAGACCATGGGTAAATGCCCTTATCGATGTTTTCCATGTTCATGGAGAAAATATTTTTACTTGGCTTTTGAAAATTGCCGGGTTGCAGGTGTTTTGTATGCGTTTGGCCAATCAGCATACACTTATTTCACTGGCAGTTCCTATAGATCCATCTAAGACCTACTGTGAAGTAAGAGCTAATTTAGTTCCCTCAAACGGAGTTCCTAGAATTAAAACTGTTCCTAGTTCCTGCAATGCGAACACACCAAAGAGAGGAAAATTCTGCCAATAGTTCAAGGAACCATGAAAAGGTTCCTCTGGTACGAAAGCCCCTTAACACACAAAATTCATTTTTCAGAATCAAACTACACCAATGCAATTCTGGACAAAACCCACAGATAGATCGATATATTATACGTTATAAATATGCAATCAAATCAAAATATACAATAAATAATACACTATATAGTAGCATAATAATTGTTCAATAACTGATGTGATCTGTTAACATATACTAAACATTATATCTCAAACTTCTGAAGGGTTGTGCATACAGAATTATAAATATATATATATAAAAAAACTAGAGTGCTCATTATTAGTGATCCATATTGGGAAAATCTTAAAATAAATATTTAAATATTTGTAATTTACCTAAACCAAAATTTTTGCAAACTCATCAAGTGACACAATCAAGTGACACAAACAGGACTGTTTTTGCATCGTTCATGACAATGCATCACTCACACTGTTAACTCAATGCTTGGTTTCCCCAAACACCAAAGACTGCTAGAGCTGCACAGTATCATTTACATTAGGCAAATATTAACACGCAGAGTCATCAAATACTCTTGAAAAACCAGTACGGTTTTATTTTTGCAAGCTCTACTTTACACTAAAGCTCCAATCTAGAATGTTAAATGTACAGTTGCAAAGCTTAATAGCAGGTTTTAAACGTAGCATAGAAGAGTATACCATTTCAACTGCAAATGGCAACAGGGGATTTCTAGAAGACCTATATAAATAGGTGTGATGCAACATGTCTCCAGCAGTCTGGCTGTGATATTTACTTGGGATCCATCCATGTCTTGCTATGCAGAAGGTACAGAGAAATGCACAAAGAAAGAAATGCAGGCTGAGAACACTCCAGAGAACTGCTCACTGTGCCATTGCCCTGGGAAACCAGAGCATCAGGGTTTCTCCATAGAGACACTCAGTGACTCAGCAGAAAAGAATAAGAGCAGATGGATTTATAAACTGAAACATGGCACAACACACCATCCGTATAGCATATGCATACATCCTTGTGCAGCCTATCAAAGTCCCAACATCTGACACAAAAATACAGAGTAATAAAAACACCTTTATAGTGGCGTCCTCGGAGGCGGAGACCATGAGGCTGAACACAGGGTGGAAGATGACGCGTGTGACGGGGCTTCTGTGGCCGCTGAGGGCGTACTTCTCAGGCGGGCGTGGGATCCACTCTTTGGGGTCTCGTTTCTGTCCCACAGGGCCTCCTAAAGTGATCTCTTCCTTAGCTTCATTTAGTTTGGACTCCAACTCCATTACCTAACAAAAATAGAGGAAAAACTGGGATTGTTATCTTGAAAAATTGACACCTGTGCAGTTATTTAAGACACATAGCCCATTTTTTTTTTTTTTTTTAAAGAGAATATACTGAAAAAATGATTTACTGACCTTTTTTTGTAATCTGATGACTGAAGTCCATTTCTTTTCCAAAAGGCCTGCATACTTCTTGTCCAACTCTTCATTCTGAAGAAATTACAAGAATGAGACCTAATACATCTTTTTCCATTTTGAAGCTTAGTGTAAAAACATGCTATTACCATATCCAACTCTGCTTCCTTCTTAAAAACAGAATATGCTTCTTCATAGCCATTAGAGCGCAAATAATCTGCTATTGCTCGATTTCTGAAAGAAAAAGAGGTGATTTCATTAGATAAAGAAACGTGGAATCATGCAGCTAAGGCTTTCTCCAAATGGTAAATGATCAATGATGAAAGTGCACTTATCACATGGACAGTGGCATAGAGATCAATATGCAGCAAGTAACATAATTACAGATATGTAAATTTTGTTAGGGACATCAAGACTTGGACACAAAAAAAAATGCTGAAAAGTTTGAGCAACAATGGAATTCAAGTGCAGGAAAGCATCAGCTCCATTATTGTTATAAAGTAACAACATTTAACAGACTTTGTGTACAGAAAGAGAAGTGATTTAATAGAAATGACAAATGTATTTAGCTGCAGTGTGAACAAGGCCATTCTTTTGCTTTTGACAAGATGTTTTGGTGATGCAATACTCATGTCCTACAGACCAATTCGGTGAAACTAATGATTTTTGACTGTGGATGATAAAAATGTCTTCACGATCTACTTTTGAAGAAATACCGTAGTAATATGCTATAGGAAAAAAAAATACTACGGATACTATGTTCCCGGCCCTTGACGAATGTGATTCGCAGATTAATTGCATAGCTTAACCATCATAGAGTGAGAGTTTATCATTTGCATGTGTTTTTAAGTCCTATCAGTTTAACAGGGTGCATATAAGAACGAGCAGAGAGAGAGAGAAAGAGAGAGAGCGAACAAAAACAAAACAAAAAAATATCCAGTGATAAAATGTTTTCTGCGTTGTCAAATCTTGTGCGATATCTTAAACTGCAGAGATAATTACACAACGCGTGCCGCACACGTCTGATTCGCAAACTAATGATTCCTTTGAACCGATTCAATTTAATTAATAGTTTAAACAACTGACCTGTCCAACACTGAACTCACGAGACATCTGAATTGGTGTATAAAAAAATTCTGTAACACTTTACAATAATGTTCTATTTATTAAACTATTTAACTAAATTATTTAACATTTAAAATTAGTAAACTGCACTTCGACAACATTGTTAATTTCAACATTTAGGCTATAGCCTTCATTGTTGAAATCAAAAGTTGTACAGTATTTATTAACATAGTTAATGCACTGTGAAGTAACAGTTGTTGTCGATTCAATCGTTGTAGTTTTAATCCTTTGTTTGTACATTTAAACATCTGCGTTTAGCTTCAAATAGTGTCTTAGATGACAGTATTCCATAAAAATTATTAGCATTTTGATTGACATCCAAAAGGCACAAAATTATACATGTTTCTCTTATTCCATGGACTTTCCCTCCACACGTAACCAGTGTTTTTCTGCCACCACAATGCATGCGCAGCTGCAAGTGATGTGACTTCGTAAGAAAGTTCCATCTATAATGAACGTGGAGACTGGGGGGAGAAAGGGCCTGGAAGTAACCAAAACACAGCGCCCTGGTTGACATGGACACCCACCACTAAGGATGGAAAAAGTCTCAAATGACACAGCAGGAAATGCCAAAATGGAGGACTGAACACGTTCACGCAGTCTCTCGAAACACACCCTCTTCTTTTCTCTTCCTGTGCTTCATTATGTAAATGAGACTTTCACCTCTTCAGATGATGGTGAATATTTCATGAGCTGGCCAATGGGCTAAATTTAGACAGATGTCAGCAGCTTCAAGACTAGTTTTAGTAACCGTGACTTTTCTGAAGGAAGCTGTGGAACACAAGTGGTCCAGTAACCATAGGCAAAAACTGGAATCAAAGTGCAGCCACCTCATTCAATTTCTTAATGTTTCCATAAGTTTCTTAATGGTGAAATGCATTCTTTTTCAGTTAAAATATTTTCTCCAATGCCAATTTCATCTACACAGACAACTGTGAGCTAACCACTCATAAGTTGGCTTACTGAAGAGCTCAAAAACTATGGCACTGACTGTTCACTGACTGCCTGATGGCGTTACAAGAAGATTTTGCGCTCTCAAGCCCTTCACTAGTGTCTACACAAAGCTGTGACGGGGGAAAATATCCAATCCCCATAAAATTCATATTTTATGCTTTTAAATGCCCCATCCAAAACAGGTCCACTATCTCATATTTACTTTGCATCTGCTACAATGCAAAACACACATTTCTTGACATCAAAATTAACAAATAAGAGTTCACATCGGAAACATAAGCAGTTTCCAATGCATACACTCATTTATATATGGACTATTCTGATGTCTTTCATACTTTTCTGGACTCTGGCAGTGAAGCTTACTTGTAACTTACAGTCTGAAGTAATTAATGACAAACTTTTAATTTTTGGGAGTAGTATGCCTTCAAAGAAAAAAATTAAAGCATGATTTAACTTCAGTGTAGTGATTATTTAGTGAGCTGCTGAATTACAATCATTGGCCTGAACTGGGTGAAGGCTTTTGATGTTTGTTATGTTGCCTTGGCTTAAAGGCTTCAGCAATACAAGCTTCCAGCAATAACATTATTTCCAAACAAGGTGGTCAGCCAACAACGACACATCTAAACATGCTTATCAAATATCAGACAGAACAGTTTCTTCATCACTGCCACTCTTTAAATAAGAGAATTGAGAAATTCACAGATTTACGGTGCACCCAAGATTACCGAGAGAACCTAGGAACCTGAGAATGCACAAAGATGGTCACGCAATTATGAACCCCTCCTCCACTATGTGGAGGCTTTATGAAATATTAAAGCTAACTAGCTGTCGCAGGGTGCTCCCTGAGGCGCAGGCAGTCATGCTCTTTACTAGTGCACTGAACTGCACTTGATGTCAAGTTTCACAGGGTATAATCATTTCATTTTATCACACATTGATATCTACCCATTTAACAGTGAAAACTTGCTGTATTTTCAGGAATGTCACTTTTTATCATCTCGAACATGCTGCAACTTGTATTCTAAAGTGGCTTATATAATGCAATTAACGGCAAGCACACAAAACACACAAAGTGAACATTAGGATTCACGCTAAATGAAAGAAGTTATTTCCCACACACTGGCAGTTTCGGTTTCGCTTTACATAACTTTTTTTTTTATTTTTCCTTATTTTTTTTCCCATTTTTTTCCCATTTTTCATTCCTGTACTGTTCTGAATACAGACAAATTTAAAGGATTTGTGGAGTGAGGGAAACTATACCATTTACTTTTATTTACTGGTATTTTACACAATTTCTGAATGTAATAAAAAAAAGGACTTATACACTGATGCAACTTCTCTGAACTCTGCAATTTTGATCCTGTTTGATTTATTTTGATAAGTGACAGAATTTCAAATATGGTGGTCTATTAATGTGTCAGATACAGATCTGTATATCATGAGTACATGAGAATTCAGACTCACAGTTCATCTCGTTGCCTCTGTGACAACACCATTTTGGCAGGAGAGTGGGGGCGCTGTCTCTGCCCCAAGTAGGGAGCTGGCAAACAGTCCGGAGCAGCTCCTCAGCAGGACGAACTGTTGGATGAGAGACACAATCTCACACTCTTGTGCGAACCGACGTTACTTTTGCAGCCTGGAGACTTTGTCCACAGCGAAACACAAGACAAAATTGATGACCCACTGGACCTAACACCAACTTGATCAACTTGCCATCTAGGAAAAATGAGAGGGGAAAAGGAGAGATTCATTAGAAAAAGAAACACAAAAGCTCATACATGATAAATGTGAAGAGGCAATAATTCTGACCTTGACCTGACCTGAGTCTACATGATTTAACTAGACAAAAAACCATTACAAACACATTAAAAGAGGGAGCCTTAGCCTTTACTAATCTATTAGCTTTCTTACTCATTCTGAACTTATATTAAATCAGACATTTCATTCTGACCATGTGCGCTCACAAGAAACCATCACAGCCAACCCAAAGATCTACAATAACATTGAGCCTCGATAACAACCAGACTGGAAGTGCTGGAGGTGGCAGGGCGTAAATCTCCTTTGCTAATCCTGAGGGGATGGTGGTCCAATAAAACAGTTGTCCAGACGAGAATTGGGGTGTTGGGGGACTGAGACAAGATCTTGTAATCCTTTCAGTCAGTTTTGACAGCCTGCAAATATCCACTCTAATCTGTGCGGAGCAAACTAAAATAGCTTGACACAGGTGAAAAATGCCTGATCTGGCCTTCAGAGAGCAGATGAGATATCCAGACATGTGGCTGTGTTTTGGACTTGGGAAAGAACATCAAATATTATGTTTAGCGCAGTTCATTCCAACTTAATGCTACAAGACATTTTGCAGTCATTATCAAAACGGTGTAAGAATGCCTTATGTCTCTGAAAAAGGGTTTCTAAAGTGAATTCACACAAAAATGAAAACTGTCACCATTTAGGGCTTCCATTTGACTATTTGATGTGCTCTATGTGTGTGTGCATTGATCATTGCTCTTGTGCATGAAGCCTAAATGAATTTTGTTCAACATAAAGCGACAGTCTCTGACCTGGATTAAACCACTTGATTCAGATGGATTATGTAGTCATACGGATGTCCTAAAAAACATGCGATCATGCAAGATAGAAATGCACACTTCAAAAGATCTCACAGCTGGATTAGACTAAGTTTGCATGGCTTGTGAAATTAAATGCTCATTAGTCATTCAAATATTTGTTTAAATTATATAAAGGCATATTTGCTTAATGCTGATGGCAAATTAGAAAGTATTATAATGTTTGCCTTTCTATTACTAATAATATAAAAGCAATCATCATAATACTGTATGTGTATATTAATTCCTTTGTTTAACTGTTCTATCGGATTATTAGACAGACTTCTATTAGTATAAGACAGAACGGTTAACAACGACAGTAAACAAGAGGGAGAATGTGAGCACTGTGAGCTGCCTTTCTCAGTGCCGTCGAAATAAAAGTCCCACCTCAAACATAGCGGCCAAGCAGAAAAACTTATCGGCCGATGCCAATATTTAAAAAAAAAAAAAAAATTGCAAATATATCGGTCGACAGTGATATATCGGTCGACCACGAGTAAAAAGCTTTGATAACTTAGGGTTCTCAATTCACATTACCACAAAACTGAACTGTGGACTTTAACTGATCCAACACTTCACCTGGAACAATCAAAAACAGCAAACTGCTCTGAGGCCACTGTAAAAAAACAAGCCCTATACCATGTGTGTTTGGAGTGTAGTAAAGGACAGAACAGAACAGCGCACCACTCATTCACTTTGAAGCATGCCACACATTCAAGCAAACACATTAAGTCACATCAATATTTTGATTCTAATGTGATAAATTGTGAAGCTCTAATTAGTAATATTGGATTAAATTCTATGAAGGTTTTACTTTCCTTATAATAAACAACTAATTACTATACTGTTAAAGTTACAATTCATATCCCAAGCAGGGGAAGTAAGTCAGCTTAACTTCCCTGCATTACACAAAAAGCAAAGGTCAGTACACATGTTTATCAAAAAGGACATACAAGCTGTTCTTACAATCCTTCTATGAAAAATAACCAACCTCGACGGTGTAATTTTTTAAATACCAATCTCTCCAATAGAAAGCCCAAATATAAATATTTTATTGCAATCTAATTTCTACTTAATGTAATGTTATAAAACATCTGTACACAAGATATTTGAAATCTGAGATTACACAACCCAAAACAAATGGCTTCAAATTGGGTTCCAAGAACCACTGCTCAACTCGCACAGAAAGTCTAGACCAACACTGTGACTGCTGCTTTCAGCTCTATAATATAATAGATCTAATTCAATACATGCCTGAGCATATGAAAGTGTTAAGTCTATACAATCTGGTTGCAGTTATATGCACATTTCTATATATAAAAACAAAGAGAACATTTCTGATTCTGAAAATTTACAAAAACAGAAGAAAAAAATCAGAAATTTCTGGTTTTAAATTTTAGCTTAAAAAGAAGTAGAAGTATGCACTTACAAAACAAGTCGGGCACAGTTGCAATGTCAAAAATAAATTGTGAATACTGATTATTATTACTATATATATATATATATATATATATGAGAGTTTTTTTTTCCGCTTGTCCCCTCCTCCTCAAACTTGATGCACCAACAGGAACAAATGCACTTGACGGTGAATGAAATGTGCTCTGTTTTTCGCCAGCTGGCAACCCGTGGTGCTCAAATTCAATTGAGTAAACTAGCAGTGGGTGGGTTTCACAAACCAAAACACAGACTATCAATCTGACCTGGAACAGACATTTTCAAAGGAGAATAACTGACAATAAGACAGCATTGTTTTTCAGATAAACAAGTATGTTAACTTAGCTTGTTTCTTAAATATCTGCAAACATATTATGGTATTTTTATTCTTTAGTAGAGTCAAAAACTTACAGCACCTTTAATTGTGATCTGGTGCTTTTAACTACCAGGTAAATTTTAATATACAATCTCGCAATCAGTCTACGTTTTAAATAAATATTTGGCAATAATTTAACAATATTCTGATTAGTACTAAAAACATAAATGCAACAATCTGAGCATTTATTGTTTGAATTTTGTAACAAAATGGACAGAATTAGAGAGCTGTGACTGTTTTTTTTTTTTTTTTATTAAAAGTACCAGAGAACAAAGCTCTTAGTGAATAATGGATGGGTTGCATGCTACAAAGAATGTTTGGTGAAAAGAAAAAACACAGAACTGGCAACCCTGGCCTGAACTGTGTGTGATTCATAGGGTCATATTATAGAACCAGCGTTAATTATGGTATATGTACATGTGTGTGTATGTATTATGTAGGGATGCACGATAATATCGGCACAACATCGGTATCGGCCGATAAAAGCTTAAAATGACCATTATCGGTATCGGCCGATATGAATATTTCTGCCGATGAGCCAAACCGATATTCTCCAAGTGAAATAATTTACCTGTTTTTCAGATGTGAATGTCTGTCTACATTTGTAAAATAATAAATTTATGGTAGAATCAGTACAGAAGAGATACATGGATTTCTCTTCAGTAAAATTAAAGTTTAAATATATCAGTATATATTTGTAAATATATCAGTATATATTTGTATATATATCGATATCGGTATCGGCATCGGCCAAAATTATTTAGAAAATATCGGCATATCGAATATCGGCAAAAATCCAATATCGTGCATCCCTAGTATTATGTATATATTTTAAAATGAGATTACATTAATGTAGGGCTGGTGAACATCAGTCCTGGAAAGCCGCAGCCCTGCAGAGTTTTGCTTCAACCCCAATCAAACACCCGAATAAGGTAATCAAGATATGAACAGTTACTAGGAAGCTACAGGCAGGTGAGTTGTAAGTAGGGTTGGAGCAGAAGTCTGCAGAGCTGCGGCTCTCCAGGATCGGAGTTCGCAACCCCTGAGTTAATGGTGTGGGTGTGCATTATTACTGAATTAACTTCGACAGCCCTAAATCTACACAAGAGACATTTTCTCCACACACAAGTCGCAGTATGACATGTTTTTCCACCCCCTTTTGACTGACAGGATATAATTGGCCTTGACCATTAGCCGTTTTTAAACAATTTGCAATGACATATAGAGCAGATAATTGCTTTTATCAACTACCACCAATTATTAGCCAATACATCGGTGCATCCATTTTAATTTATTCATGCCATTTTTTTTTTAGCTTTGATCAGAGGAGACAAATCACATCCAAAAATTAGATTGGATTACATGTAAAGCATTTGTGTGGGCATGAACAAACCCCTAAATTACAATAATTCCAAACATATGGGAGCACACTGAACACATTCATGGAAAATCACCAGTTTTATTTCTAAAAAACATTCTCAAGAACTGTGTGTCAGTTTGTCATGTACATCTGGGAAGGGTGAGGCAGAGGCATTAGTTTATATCAGGGGGGAAATGAAATCAGAATTAGATTGCAATGAAGACGTCACACTGAATGACGTCATGACATAAGGCAAGTTCAGGCCAAGTAGCCTAAAATGAATTAGGCCGGATAAATAACATTCACTGGCCACAGAATGGCAACACCCGCGTGGGTAAGAGAGAATGATGACAGCTAAATAATATGAGGCGTATATAACGTTATATATCAAGTGTTACCGAGAACAAGACAAGCTCTCACATCTACATGTGATGTCATGATTCTTGAGCTAGTGATGTTTTCTTATCAGAATTCAGCATAGCCAATATTTATTGAAATCTGCTCAACATTAAGATGCCGATGGCTCGCAATATCATTTAATTTAAGAATATTGTTTATTTATCTTCTTCAAAAACATTCGATCTTAAACACAGAATCAAAACATGACGGCAGACAGACAGTCAACGTCGACAATTAGTTTGCCAACTATAATCATGAAAGGGCCTACTATTATTTAGCAAACACAGCGCAACATACCATACACGCCCATGTTGACAGATTAAACAGCACATTATCAAAACAGTAGCGAAGCATACAATTATACACCGGCATCGATGTGACAAATCCGGCCTTCAAGCATCACAGGCACACCCAACCCCAAACATCACCCACACCAGCCGCTGAAATACAAATTAAACGGCTTTATGAAGCCAGGTTTAGTCCAAAGAGGTTCTAAAACACATAAATACAAATGACATCAGTTGTTATTACTTATTCAATGCGTTTGGTGCTGAGAGGATGCTAACGCGAACTAGCTAACATTATGGGTCAAATCACTTAAGGCCGACTGTCACAAATCTCAGGTCAAGCAAGGGTTTGATTTAATTTTATGAGAATTAAAGAAACTTATTATTTCCGTATCTACGTGTGTAAACATGTCATGCCATTACCGGCGTTGGTTTATATCGTTCTCTGATATTCCCACCCTTATTTTGCTCTAACGGCCTGTCCGCCATTTTGAGTCAGTCAGGCAGGCGGCGCAAATTTCACAGCCACATACACACTTTACCTGGCTCACTTTCACTATAGAGCAACTAGCAGTCAACAGATATGAGCCTTACCTTTAAATATGAGGGGTGTCTCATCTGCCAGATAACGCAGCAAGGTAAAAAAGTAAAAACGAGTGGGATGTGTCTCTGCTGAAAGTCACTTCCGATTTTGCGGCTCAGCCAGCGCTGTTTCTGCTCCTGATTTCTGCGCCGCATAACCGTCTACTGATGACGCGGCCGGGGGCGCGCACGCCTTGAGGATAACAGCGGACGGGGGCGCGCACGCCTTGAGGATCACAGCGGCCGCTCTCTACATCATCATAACCTTCAGCCGACACTTAGGATGAGCCGCGCGTTATGGTGGCACGTTTCCATAAATATTGGCATTTATGAATTCATGCATTTTAACCATGGGTCTTCCAAATGTGAATATTTTCAAAACATATATATTTTTTCAGTATAAAAAATACGTCAGTTAACATGTGACCCCCTGTAGTTACATATCAGTGCACACTGCATAGCACAAAGCAATTGAACTTCACTATGTCATAAGAATTTTCATTACATTTCTGCGTGAGCTATTATTAATTAGATAAATTAGTAAGATTTTAATTCATGTAGACATGGGTATTATATAGTGTTCTGCGAATGTTATCTAAGACGAAAATTTACATTTTCTGTTAAGTGAAATAAAATACGAACATTAGATGAAAAAATAAGCAAAAATAAGAAATGCAGCTTTGGGAGCTAACTGAAATAAGTTTAATTCGAATCACTGAAATTAAATAAATAAGTAACTTATAATTAGTTAAAACTGAAAGAAGTAATATAAAAAAAATGAAAACTGCAAATTTAAAAATAAAAGCAAATTCAAAATATTAATTAAAAACTATATAAATAATACTAAAATAGCAATCCATTTAAATTTCTTTATTTGTAGCACTTTATCACAATGCAATAACAATATTTCTTGTCATACATACATTCCTTGAAATCAAGCTGAAGTCAGTCAAGTATGAAGTGCATGCATTGGCCCTCTTTCACTGCTCAGTGGCTCTTATACATATACAGTGCAGTCATCATACAACAATGTACAAAGAGGACATAAATGACCAGACAGTCCTGTTTACAAATGTGCAAATTTGCCTAGATAAGCTCATGCTTTTAAAGGGAGTGCTAATATTACATATACATATATATATATATATATATATATATATATATATATATATATATATATATTTTTTTTTTTTTTTTTTTTTGCAAGAGTTCATTTACACTTTTACATTTTTATCTTCATGTTATTATGTTTAAAACCCCAAGAAGAACCCTGTTCATTTAGGGGCTCATCTGTTTGTTCACTTTATTTAAAGTGCAGTCTTCTAGTTCTGTTGAGTAATAGCTTGTGATGTGTCGTGCTCCTCAAACGGCCCCCTGCAGATCCTCCACGGACTGAACATCATTTCGTGTGAGCTGAGATGTTTTCTGAGCATCAGTCCTGAGTTTCTCAAGGTCTCTGTTACTTCAAGGTAGAAAAAAGTGGATGCATGAGAGAATGAAAGAAATGCAAGGACAGTTTTACAATATTTTAAAGTGACCATCATAATATATGAAGTTCATATAACACAAAGTAAGCCTCAGATCTCTCTTACCTAAGAGGAATGAGGACAATCCCAGTGATGAGATTTAGCTGCTCCATTATCCACACACGACTTGGAGAGTTCAGCTATATGAGGATGAAGCGTTATTAATTCATTAAATCATTATTATACCATGCATCAGCTAAGACACATGTACAGCACTAACATTGAAAGGGGGAATATTGGTGTCTGAGCCAGTTTTGTAGATCCAGTTCATCGTTTTCTGTAGAATCACTGCTTGATGTGTCAGATGCTTTAGGTACTCTGAACTTTCTTGGGTCTTCTCGTGTGCTTCTCCGACCTATTAAAACAGCATTTATGAATATCTAGATTTTAGATTTTAGACTAGAACAAATCTGCTTATCCTTTTTGGAACTGTAATTATTCACCTGCTTCCTGTATATGCCATAACGCTCTTTTTCATGCGTCAGTGCAGCACGGAAATCTCCTTTACTTTCATGCACCTTTGCCAACAAGTGATGACTGTAAAGATGGATGATACATGATTTTTTTGGTCATGTCCAGAATTTATTTTAGAGTGCTATATGTGTATGTGTTGCTGCTGAGTCTTCACCTTTGTGCCAGTTTGAGAGATGAGGGTCCCTGGTATTTGGAGGTCAGGACAAGGGCGTCCTCGAGGAATTTGAGGGAAAGGTCACAGGCCATCATACTATGAAGCACAAGACCTATCTTACTCTGTACAGGAGATGAATGCAGAATATGTTTCAGATAAAAGTGTTTTAATTTGGTTTGGTGTATTCAATACTTAAATATCAAAGATTTGCAGATATTTGTATGAGTATTACTTATCGAGATTATGGGAGACGCAAATACCATGGACATTTGAGATAGAAATTTATATGAATGTATGAACCAAAGTATTACTGTTCAATCATTTGGGGTCAGTAAGATTTAAAAGAATGTTCTTGAAGGATGTCTGTCTTTTATGATCACCAAGCCTGTATTCATTTGATAATAAACAAAAATATTGTGAAATATTATTACTATTTCAAGTTTTCTATTTGAATATATTACAAATGTAATTTATTTGGCATCTTTACTCCAGTCTTCAGTGTCACGTGATCCTTCAGAAATCATTTTAAATATACTGATTTGGCGATTGAGAAACATTTATTAATTTCCATGATGAGAACAGTGATTTTTCTGTTTTGACAGATGAAAATAAAATTCTCAATTATATAATTTTTTTGAAACAGAAATATTCTTTTACATTATAAATGTCTTTACTGTCAGTCCAATTTAATGCCTCATTAATGAATAAAATTTATATATATTTTTTCAAACTCATTATAAAATATATTTAAATAGAAAACAGTTATTTTAAATTGTTTTTAAAGCAAAACAAATTTAAATTGTTACATTTCACAATATTTCAATACTTGTAATTACTATATTTTTAATCAAATTAATGCAGCCTTTGGTGAACATTTGAGTCTTCTTTCAAAAACATTAAAAATACTTAACTTAAATACATAAAACAATAAAAATCTCTTAATACCTGCATGTGAAAATATACCAGAACAACAAAACAAAACAAAGCAAAGCAAAGCAAAGCAAAACTAAACTAAACTAAACTAAACTAAACTAAACTAAACTAAACTAAACTAAACTAAACTAACCAAAAAACTAAACTAAACTAAACTAAAGCAAAGCAAAACTAAATAAAACTAAACTAAACTGAACAAAGCAAAACAAAACAAAACAAAACAAAACAAAACAAAACAAAAAATATATATCCTGTCACATTGCGTGCCACTATTTGAAGTTCAATGTCCATGTTATTTATTGTCATCACATTGCTATCATCACAACTCACATCCAGTAACGCCATCTCGGGGTGGTCGTCTCCACACACCAGGAGCATCAGGTAGCGAGCGCGGTACAGTAATCGCAGAGCTGTCACTGACTGGCCCCCAGCAAAGCAATACAGACCAAGGTGCTTCTACACAAAGGGGAAACAACTCTATGATACTACAGTAAACCAGAGTTACACTTAGTTGAATAAACAGAATTTTACTTACGTATTCCTGTATAGTGTTGGGATGCTCAAGTCCCAGAACTCTCTCACTGATCAGCACAGCCCTCTGCTGGTGACTGAGGGCCTGACAGCAGAAATTCAACGTTTGTTTCAAAATGTCATTTTCAAATGATTTATTTTGGCTCATCTGTCATTTTGGAACATGTGATACCTCAGAGTAGTCTCCGAGGATGTAGTGTATGCGTCCCAGTAACCGCAGACATATGCAGACATCCTGATGCAGAGCTCCGTAGACGTTGGTGAAGAGCCCCAGAGCCTGGTTTATTAACTCACAGCCCTCTTTCAGACAACCTAGACATGCACAAATGAATTTCAAAATTAGAGATTGTTTTATTGTTGTTTTTGTCTTGATATGCACCACTATTCAAAGGTTTGGGGTCTGTAAATGTTTTTATATTTTGAAACAAATAATTATTTAGGAAGCATTACATTGATTGAAAGTGACAGTAAAGACATTTACAATGTTACAAAAGATTTCCATTCCAAATAAATGGTGTACTTTTGATTAAAAAAAAATAATAATTATCAGTATTCATAGAAATTATAAGCAGCATAAATGATTCAGCTTTGATAATAAATGTTTCTTGCAATTAGCTTTTAAAAATAATTTTTAAAAGATCAGTGACACTGAAGACTAGAATAATGGCTGCTGACATTCGTGTTTGCCCTCACAGGATCAAATTAAAATATCTTAAAATAGAAAATAATATTTGTAATAATATTTCACAAGATCAAATAAACACAGCCTTGGTGGGAGTAAGAGACTTCTTACAAAGACATAAAATAGATTAACAAACAAATAAACAACTTCAAACCTCTGAACGCTAGTCTATATTCATATAAATATGCATATAAATGCACTTTCTGTTTTTTATTTTTATTCACTTGTAATCTTATTGAGCTAAAATAATGTTAAGGGGGGGGGGGGTGAAATGCTAGTTTTCACTCAATATCCTGTTAATCTTGAGTACCTATAAAGTAGTACTGCATCCTTCATAACTCTAAAAAGTCTTTCCCGGAAAAACACGAGCGCCTAGAGGCGTGACGTGTGGCAGAGCTAAAGAATCACGAGCGCCAGTAGGCTTTTGAGTTGAGAGCATGTGGAAGCTGTGACACAGATCCAGAGGCTGAAATTTAACAAGAGCAGCATCAGCAAAGGCGGTATGCTATGTGGTATGTACTGAAACTGTATATATTTGCTTAGCGGTTTTGGAAAATGACTAAGTTCCACTCGTCTTTTTTTTTTATTTTTTTAAGCTGTACATGTGGAAAGTGCAGTTTGATGACAACATCGCATGTTGTTTACTTGATGTGCTTACACGCCGATAGCTAAGTTAACAACACAGAGATATTTGAAGCAGTTTTACTCACCGCATGTGGTTCCAACACACGATCGTGACTCTTTTTAGTTGGGACTGCATTATCCTTAAGAAATAAACAATGTGCAATCCGAAATGCAGGGAACAAACAAAAACACTTGCACAACTCCGTTGATGCTCTGTAAAAATAAACTCCATCCACTGGTCCCTTAATGCTGTTTCTCTTTTGGTAATCTGTGCAGGGTTGTCTTACCCTGGCAACCAAAAACACACTTCTGTGACTTTTCGTGACGCTCTCGCTCTGATCAGGCTGTGCTCAGCCTCTCAGTGCTCTGCTCTACGGGAGCGCGCGCTCTTCCGGCAGAAGTGCCTTAGGACCCATATGAGGAAATTCCGCTCCATCTAACGTCACACAGAGCCATACTCGAAAAAAACTTTCCGAAACTTGTGACAAACCGGAAGAGGTTTTTTTGGAACAAAAATACTCCTTCAAACGTACAACTTAATTTTTGAAACTTTGTCCATGTTTAGCATGGGAATCCAACTCTTTAACAGTGTAAAAAAACTCAGTATGCATGAAATAGCATTTCACCCCCCCTTTAATTATTTTTATTTATAATTAATAAATACTTTTTTTAATTTTGTTGTTACATTCTAATAATTGTTGCCACTTAAATAAAATGAAATGTTATAAATAAAATAAATATAAAATATTTGAGTCTGATTAAGTTTAGATTATTGGTTCACTCACCTTGCTGTACTCTAGACTGACCACAGCGCAGGAGATAAAGCGCATCACTGGACCTAGGGCTGATGTGCTTTACTACCGGGAAAATGTTAAGGATGTCGTCTTCAGTGAATACAGTTTTGTCCTCAGAATCAAACTGGTATTCTCTTAAAAGAATCTGAAGGAGAGATGGAGATGAATAGCTATCAGAGTTAAGGAGATGCACAGAGACAGTTATTACAAACTGATATACCTGAAAGCCAGTTTTGATGGCGATTTCTCTGAGCAGGGTGATCCTCTGCAGCCTGCATTTGTCCACGGCTTCCTCGATGCTTCCACTGCCAGAAAGAGATGAGATCGCCCTCGTATCAAATCACAGCACAGCATCTATTTGTGTGCAGAGGACAGGACACTCACCAGGGCAGGCTGTAATGGAAGTACTCCTGAGCCTCGGCTCTGATGGCCCCCCAAAGGTCAGTCGGAGTGAGGTAGGACCAGGAGGTCACAGCACCACCCACAGACGCACGGCTCCGCCTTCTCCGACTCCTGCGTCTAGAAGCTAACTTGTCGTTCTGCTGAATGACTCCAGCGTCAGCGAAGGAGCCGAGGAAGCAGTTGAGGAAATGGCTGACGGAGGCGGACAAGGCAGATGGTTCGACAGCCTTGGGCAGAGATAAAGGATTTTTGGCAAGGGTATCATAATGTACCACATTATATTAGTGATATCCCCACCATAAGCGATTTCTGGACACTCACCAAAAGATACGTCTTAAACAGATGTTTCGCACATCTGGTGATCAGCTCACAGAGTGCAATTCTCTGAAAAAGGTTAAAATGTTTTTACTTTTTCAGATTAGATGCACATATTTTTCTTTTGATGTTAATAGTTCTTCTCTTTAGAGTAAAATGAGTTAGTCCTTAACTTTCATTAAGATTAAATTGTTATGATATTTGTAATTCTTATAATCTATTATTACATTTAATAATAGTAGTATTATTTTAATTCAAACAAATATTTTATATATATATATATATATATATATATATATATAATATGTATTTATTATATCATAGTATAATACATTTAAAACATATATAAATACTTGAATTATTAAAATAGTTTAAAAGACCCAATTAAAAAAAGTAAAATCATACTCAAGGTCCCCTTTAAGTATATATATATATATTTATATGTGTGTATATATTTATATATATATATATATATATATATATATATATATATATATATATATATATATATATATATATATATATATATACACACACACACACACACACACACACACACACACTCATATATATATAGTTGAATATTGTTAGCTGCTTGATGAATAGCTTTTGTTTGCTCCATGTAAATGTGTAAATGAATATGTAATTTACTTATTATTATTATCTCTAATTATCTGTCATTTCAAATGGTAGTTTACAGATGTGTACGTTGCATTCAGAATTGACTGAACTGATTGAATGCATGAGTGAAATACACACTCACATAGACATGATCAAGTCTTTCCTTCTGGGGTATCTTCTCAGTATACTCCAGCACAGTTCCCAGGTATCTGATGTTGATGCCGTGCTGATGGAGAGCCTCTGTTAGTGTGACACCATCTGTAGGCATTGATGTATGTGCAAGGCAACTCTTCATCTACAGAGACACAAGATGTGAGGGGTTACAGAAGGACAGACATCGGCGACTATCTGTTTAATAAGTTCAATCATTATAAAAAAGCAACTTACAAATGCAGGGATTTGATTGGAAATTAGAAACACTGCTGCTTCCTTTAACTGCTGTTTCTGTTTCTGGATATCTTCAGTACTTTCCTTGGGAAAACGTACACCTGTTAAATGAATGAAAATATTAGTAATGTTCATATTAAGCCACACACATATTTCTAATATTGTCTGCTGGTCAAAAAAGCTAACAGCGCACCTGCACAAAAGACGTTAGGATTGAAGTGTATGTCAAAAGCATCCCCGAGGGAGGAAAAGACATGCTTTATTGAAGACCCTTGCTGGATGTTATTCACTGGCACATTTTTTAGGGAATGGTGCTCTGTGTCCTGGTCTTGGGGTGTGACAGTAGTTGAGGGAAGCTGAGGTGTAGTAATTGGATCACTCTTTATCGCAGATGTACCAACGGCTTTGGCGATTTCTCTGTCATGCTCAGTACTTTTGGAGATATTCTCCATGAATACCTGGTATCTTATGACATAGACACACATATAAAAAGACCGTTTAGCTCAAAAACTCACATCAGGTTAATATCTGCACCATGATATAAGGTTTTTTTTTTTTTTTATTCTGTGCATTTGATTTATTTGTAAAAGATTTGTTTGCTTTTTACAATGAATTATAATAAAAGCACTGAAATCATTCTATAAATGTAGTAATGATAAATTAAAATGATAAATGATAGGTAAAAATTGTTAGCCTAAATGCACTGTAAGTTGCTTTGGGTAAAAGTGTCTGCTAAATGAATTTAATTTAATTTAATTTAATTTAATTTAATTTAATTTAATTTAATTTAATTTAATTTAATTTAATTTAATTTAATTTAATTTAATTTAATTTAATTTAATTTAATAAATGTAGTACCATTAGAATAATTGTGTGAGTGAATCTCACAAAACCTGTTACAAATCATATTTAACTACAAAATGAAAAAAAAAAATGGCCTAAAGAAAATCAAAGATTTTGCATCTTGACACTGTTTTCATGACAATTAAGCAAATATTTCTTAGAATTCATCTTTATCCTCCTGGTACTGAACCAGCTAATATTAATTTCCACTGACTGGAGCAGGATTGTTTTCTTGTTACTGATCGGTTTCAGCCGGTGCCTTTTTGCACCTCCCTTTCTTCATGTGTTCAGTACGTTTTCCCTTTGTTGTTCAATTTTATCACACATACATTTTTTCTGAACATATTTGTTTTGTTCTCTTTGTATGTATGGATTACTTGGGTTGTTATTGATAGCACCTTTAGAAATATATTCCCTGAGAAAAATGGTGACGTGTTCAATACTAGTAATTTTGTGCATGTATATATAATATTAAAATAGGCTTCATTTTCTGTATGTTTTTGTTTGTTTTGTTTTTGATTTTAGAGTAAAATATGACATTCCTGACATGTTTTCTGAGATTCACCCATATATTGATCATAAGACAGGTGAACAGAATCACCTCTGCTCCACGAAGGCGTCAATGAGTTCCTGTCTCAGGCAGACCAGGCGATGAGGATGTAACTTTGGAAAGCCTAGATGTGGACACACAGGATCCAAATCCTCTCCTTCTACAGGAAGAAAGTTGAGGTCGGGCGGGAAGGTAAAGAGTAGATCCAGGATGTAACGCCGTCCGTCATTACCCACAATGCCCTTGTGCTCCACCGAGGAGCACAACTCTACTGCTGTATCATCTTTGTTTAGCACTAGGTGGCGCTGCACTCTCAGCTTTTTACTGGGTTTGTCAAGCAGCTCTAGATACCTTCACAGAGTATAAAAACGTGGTTACATATACATATTAATTGTTTATGTAATTTCTAACACATTGTTAAAATAAAAACGATCCTTCTACCTGTCATCAGACACAACAGTCTTGCCAAAGTCAATGGAGCCGTAGACGACACTCTGTTCCTGGTGACGCTCAAGGATTCCCGGCACGATAGTTTGGGCAGTGACGCGGTAGCCGCTGTAATCGATCACTACAGTTCCAATCAGGAAGAGGCCTTCCTGATCCACTGCCCAATAAGCTCTCACACCATTCAGGTCAAGAAGAGGGGCGGCATGGGCCGCAGCCTCACCTCCCAGATCTCTATACTGGTCCCGCACATCGAAGCCTAAACTGAAGAAAATGTTGCTCCAGATGAACATTTGTTGTCGTGGTTCTTCACTAGGGTTGATAGGCATCACGTTACCATCTACCACTGCCATGGCTCCCCGAGTGGCAGTGCTCACAAAATCACTGTTAGCCTGTAAAGTCAGTAAAATGTGGTAATTATTGGTCTACTTGGTTAAGATACAGCCTAAACAGACATCAAGAACAGACAACACAGTTTAGGTTTTTCAGATATCAGATTTGGTTTTTGGCAGAACACTCTTAAAGAGCCACACAGATGGGAAATCAAAAATTACCTGTATTACAGTGTATGATGTAGCTGTCCATCAGTGTAAACAATGTGCAAAGTAATTAAACCAAAAAGTACACGATTTATAAAGTTATTGGCTTCTAAAGTAAGGAGTCGACTCTGAATCGCTGAAACGAATCGTTATAGATTTCAAATCTTTTGCCCATCTCTATGTACGTCACTAGGAGCACTTTGCATAATAATCTCCGCCTACCGTCTTGGGAGAAACGGAACTCTGACCTGCCCCCCCCACCCCCACCCCCCCCACACAGACGCTCTGGTTGGTGTGATAGCGTCATGTCGAGGAGACAGTGTGTTTTTAATTGTAAAGGCAAGTTTGTTTTATTTTCACTGCCAAAGAATGAAGATCAGAAGAACCAATGGCTAAAATTCATTTTTACCACAATACCAGAGCAGTACAACAAATCCTTTTTGTTGTGTTCACAACATTTCACTGATGACTGCTTTTCTAATCTCGGTGAGTTCAAGGTGGGATTTTCAAAGCGTTTGGCCATAAAAGAGGGTTCATTACCAACTTTATTTAGACCAACGGGCATCTCCGAATCACAATGCGAAGTATGATTATGAAGTTATGTGTTTGTTTTCTCCCGAGCGTCTTATCAGTATGTGTGCTGTCTGCAGCCTTTGTCTGCACTGATCTTCGTTTACAAACACGTCATTAAAATGAAGTGTAACAAGTGCTGCTAACAGATATTCTGTGATAAAGTAATCCATATGAAAACAACGCGATGTCCGTTTTTCACGTCTACCTTCATTATATCTAATGTGACCACGCCCCCGCGCTGAATGCGCTTTTCAGATTCAAACTGAAGCGATCGGCTTGAATACACCCCCACAGAAGAAAAAGCAGCGAGACTGCTCAAGTTTTTTATTTTACTGTTTGCTTCGCGATGAGAGGAATAAGACATAATTCACCCCAAAAAGATGCTAACGCATTGTTTACCATGACGTTGTGACCAATCAGAACACAGTATGCTACCGAAAGGTGGGGTTTAAAGAAACTGAATCTTTTGAACAGCTTTGCGTGAACCGTTTGGGGATCTCTGAGAATTGAGGTAATTTTAAAATGATATTTTGACAAAATAACAATGTTTTTTAACCTTGGATGGATTTAAACCTATTGTACAGGACTCATAAACAGTGATAGGAAGCTTAGAATTTTCATCTTACTGGCTCTTTAACTTCCTAGTGTTTGTTCCTAGGTCAATGAGCTGGCATTCGAACTCGGGACACATGAAGCTATTGGCGCCAATGTAATTTAACATTTTAAGACTAACAACACTGGGTTCTGGGTTTTTGGGTTGTGCTGTGTTGGTTAGTTTTCTAAGGGCCTGTTTACACCTGGTTTTCAATGATTCGATCACAAATGGACAACGTTAAATACAGGTGTAAACGGTCTAAAACGTTTCGAGTTTGTCCACATTGAACCACTTCCAGAGGTAGTAAAAAATGCCTTCAGTAGGACATATTTTGAGAAACTACACCAAAACAATTTATGTTATGTTGAGCCAGGATACCCAGATTATGCATGAAATGTTAAACTCTCAGCCCCTCATTTGTTTCTCCACTAGAATTAAGTGTTGTATGCAAATTCCATCCAGCTATTTTGTCATTTAGGGTGTGCTCAGCAAAAGTATATTTTTATGAACAGGTACTTCAAGAGCTGATTGGTTAAAGCTAAAGTTTTTGTTCACTGATAAAATGTTGACTGTTTCTGATTTCAGAGATGAGGGGCAGTTGTGGCCTAAAGGTTAGAGCGTCAGACTTGTAACCTGAAGGTCATGGGTTCAAGTCTAAGCCCTAGCAGGGATTGCAGGTGGGGTTAGTGAATGACCAGCACTGTCTTCCACCTTCAATAACACAACTGAGGTGCCCTTGGTGCTGGAGCAAATGGCTGCCCACAGCACACCTCAAACATAGTCCAATCCCAGCAAAATTAGCTTTGTCTCAATTTCTTATTAAGCAGAGTTGACTGGGAGACTGAAAGCAGAAGATTTCAAAAGTCCAAAAATAAAGGCCACCCTATTGAACACATATGACAGGCAGAAATCCCGGGGGGTTGGGAGGGACAGGACCACCCCTACCTGAGGGTTGCCCCCCCTAGAAATATGATTAAAAACCATTCTGTGTATTATAAATAACAATGTTTTATACTTTAAATAACTTTGTAAGTAGTAAAACAACCATGCAAATGGGGCAAAAATGCGTTTTGAGTAAAAAAAAAAATTGAGCCTCCCCCTTCCTTGCCTCACATACTTTGGTCCAAATGCCTGCTTTCCTCTCTTACATCAATCAGTTTTGCCATGTCTGTGGTTTTCTGGCGGTATTGGGCTACTTTAACAGTAGCCTTGCTACTTTTGGTTGTTTTTCATTTTAGCGGCGCCCCTAACGTGATATTTAGCTCCTGGAATCTTGATTGGGATGAGTAGCATTTGTGCATTTTATTTTGGTGAAAACCTGGCAACCCTGCATCACCTACAGTCCGATTAGTGAGAAAAAAAATCAGTAGTTGTGAAACTCGGCTGTCAAGGCTATTTTATTCACTTATACATTGGATGAAGTGATTATTTTCTCTTTAATACAAATGGTGCCAATGCATTTTTTGATGAGTCTGCTATTTTAGCTATAATAACGTTACCTGCTTGATGGATGGTAATGCCTACAACACACAAGCGTTATCGCGGTGTGATCACAACAGCATGAAGTTGTCTAATATGGCACGGTCTCCCTGCTACAGTAAAAGTAGTGAGACTTTCCTCTGCGTACACTTATCCTAACAAGTACAGTTTTAGCTGTATTATTTGTGTCCCTTTCAGAAATTGCTATTGAGAAATGTTATGTTTATTGTTCTCCCCTACTGTAAAATGGGATTCTGGGATGGAATGCTGTAAGAATTTATGTCCCTGATGATTGGTGATAAAGATACCTTAAAAACAGCTCGGTCCCTCATCAGACGATCAGTCACGGTTTTCTTTGGAAGCTCTCTTGTGGTCTGAAGTTCTTCATTCCAGTCCCGGGCCTTTGTTCAACACAGAGGAATTGATTAAAATCTATTCATGTAACTGGCTTGTGTGCTGACTTTCAACATGTTTACCAGAGCAGGCACATGTTCTTCATAACCCAGGCGGAAGGAGATGACATCTTCTGCTCGAACGCAGTCCATTGTATGGTCAAGTGCTGGAGCAGTCCAGCTGAACACCTGGAAAGGTGTAGCAATCCTTTCAAAGGGGTGTGTGGACCCTCTAAAATAAGACAGAAGTTAGATTTGTACAACTATAATTTTATTCAGACCAGTACATATTTTTCAGGGCAACAAGACTTAAACATTTCCTATATAAATAAATTCATATGAATACATTTCGGACAGGAACATTATGATTTTTTGCATCTTAACATTGCACATTTTCCTCTACAGGCTCAGTACTGTTATCAAAAATGTATTTGTTTATTTTTTTTACTATGATTATCATTCATTCATTTTTTAGCTGAAAATGTTATGTTATTTTTTTGTATTACATATTTTATTGTTGATATTGTATTGTATTTAAACGGCAACAAAAATCTAAAATATTTCACAATGTTAAGTACTTTAATACATAAGTATCACTGTAGAATGTTTTGCCAGAAATTGTCTTTTAATTGAGTAAAATATAGGCGCAGTACCCATGCTTTAGATTAGTTTTTAGGTCCTCTTTTACTCCTTTTGAGAACTGGCATACCTCCTTTTCAGCAAGGCACTGAAGTTCTTCTTAAAAACTGGACTGATATGACCCAGGAGATCCAGCAGAGCGTGACTGAGGACACTAGGATTGGCTGGTTTTGGGTTAAAACTTGAAGTCGTAGACCTAAGTGAACCAGATTTTTTAAATAAATTTCTATTTGCCTTTTTGAGGGAAAGGACAATTTAGAAGAGAACTGTACTCAGTAACTCACTGATTTACGTAGAACCCGCGACTTGATGCTGTTATACTGAAATGTCTGTCCTCCATGGTGACCACATTAAGATACATGAGGTCTCCGTGCATCTTTCTGTTTCCAGGAGGAGGATTCCAGCTACTCATGGTCAGAACCTTCAAGCACCCTGAGGACTGTTTAAAAGATGAACAACTACATATTATCATCCTTAACCCAGAAATAAAGACTGTCTAGCACAACTTTACTGCCATTACATTCACAGATCATTGAATTCTTACCTTCCCAGAATTTGTATGAGGTAGTAGGGGAACCAGCAGACGCTCCTTAGAACCTGGAAGGATGTGATCTGGAGGGCTGCAGCTCATCTGCTTCAACCCTTCACCTTTTCGCTTAGGTTTGCTGTTCTCTGGGAATTAAATGAAGTAAAATTGTATTAAGCCACCATACTTGTATTGCATACTGACTTGAATCCATTTAACATTCGTTCACTCATTTTTTTATTTAATATTGAAAGAAGAAAACAAGAATTCAGCTAAAATTTCCCTTTTTTTGTTCAGGGGTAGAAAAATGTATAAACAGCTTGAATATTCAATTTCTACACGTGGACGGGAATTAAACGGCCCTTTCTGCTGATTGGTCACCTTAAGATCAAACTGTGCCATCATCAGTTCATCCGCAGTTCCGCGAGGCAACATGCACCAATATTTTATAAAATCCGGTTATTCATTTATAGGTCTGGTATTTAGATCTACTGTATAAGGTTATTTTTTTTTACCAAACTTCTAAGTATCTATTTATCCTAAGACAGGTATCTTACCTTCCAGACATTCTTCTGTGACACAGCTGAGAAAGGACGGTGAGCTGCCCTCCACTCCATTATAACCATCAGTAAGATCCAGGCTCTTTAAAAGGTCTCTGATGTGGCGTAAATGGATACGCACTTCTCGAAAAGTGTAAGGCTCTTGGTCATATTTAAAGGGGGAGCAAGAACAGAAATTTTAGGCAGTTAATGGTGCTAATTGTATGCATGCCTAAAATTTAAAATTCAACCATTTTACTTTTAGGGGATGTTTTAGCTTAGTTATAGCTTACTTGGTCAACTATGATAATGTGAATCTGATTTGGGGCCAAACTGTCAAGTTTGCACCAATGCAAAACCTCTTTTGGCATTTAAAAACTATTGCCAGAATTTAGTGATGAAAGGTTTATTTTTGTGGCTGACCTTAGTATATGTATGCATTTGTAGAAATTCCCTTTCACACAAAAGAATGTGTGGGCGGAGAGTATTTAAAGGGATAGTTCACCTAAAAATGCAAATTCTGACTTGATTTTTTTCACTCTCCACTTGTTGCAAATGCTTTCATCTGATGAACACAAAAGAGGATATCTTGAAGAATATTGGTGACCCCCCCCCCCCCCAAAAAAAAAATGAGTGTCTTAACTCATTTTGCACTTGACATAACCATTACCAGTTGCTAATTTACACTGATTAGGAAATTTGGCCCTTAATCAGGTACATTTTTACAGCCTTACCCTCCACAACCCTCAGAATGGAGCCCTCCTGAAGACCTGGTATAGATCTAAGGTGGGTAAAGTTGTCAAGAGTTACTCCATTGAGCTGCAGGGAGAAGCAGGTCCGACAACAGGTCTCCTCCCGGTCCATCAACACTTGCTTTATTTCCTGCACCATCGCTAAAGGTGACACCTTGAGCCCAATATAAACAGACAGACATATAGACAGATAAATATCAGCTTATATCTACACATACAGTAGAAAGCAGCTTCGTTTGAAGTCTTTACCTGGAAGTCAGTGGGTTCTGTTCCAGGAGCCTGGATCTTCACCGTGAACCCTGTATCCTCAGATGGGTCCATGTCCGGAACAGCAGGAAGCTCTTGTTTTCTGCTGTCACCCTCTACTTGTTCAGTCAAGTTGTCTGCTGGGCTGTCTAGCACATGGCCACTAGACATGGTTTCGGCACTGGGTGCTTGTATTTTGGAAAACAGAAGAATACAAATCACAAGTAGATTAAAAAAAGAGTTACGAAAGGTTTGGGATGAACTAAGGCCTACCTTGAAACATTCACACATTTTTACAAGCACTTCTATAAACATACCTAAAAGACCTGTTATACATTTGTTTAGATTTGATTTGTTTATAATTATTGTTAAGCCTATAATTATTTTCTGGTTATGGCTGACAAATAATAAAATGATATGCCATTTGTTTCTAAAAACAACAACAAAATAATTAAAATATTAAACACTAAAATGAACTGTTTTAAATGCTGGCATAACAACACCATATTGTACAGAATGAAAACCTATTTTTATTAGGGGATTTGCTAATGATTACATTGTTATTCAATTAATATTAATACTCAGTTAATTACAAATGTTATTAAAGATTAATCTTAAGTGAGCATTAAAGAAATCTTAATTAAAAAATAGGGGAAATGAGCATGCACAATTAAATACCCAATATTTCCAATACTCATAATAAAAGGTTTTATTCCTATATACTGTGCACCCCTAGAAAGAATACACACCTGAAATATTCGGAGTGGCCAGGAACAGTTTATCAACCACAAAAAGTGTGAAGCGTTCAGTCTGATCCTTTCTTTGCTCTACCTGTGTCACAGCGAGGGTTGTCTGCTCAGAATCCTGCAGTGATAACCCTGTGCTCCGCTTTAGCGCTTCCAGGTCCCACTGCATCTGTTCCACTTCCTTCTTTTTCCACTTCAAGTCCTGGTCCATCTGTGACAGGCTTTGCTCAGTCTCCCCTAACTCTTCCTCCATCAGCCCAGAGCTCATGTCTGTAATCTCTGGTTGTTCTACAAGAGATATTTTCTTCTCCATACAAAGTAGATGCTCTGCAGTTCTAGTAGCATTCTCATCAGTTTGCTCTCTCTTTATAATTTCCATCTCTAGTGTCTCATACTTCTGTGCATCTTGCTCTGGGTCTGGTCTTTGAGAGTCTTCAAAGACATCTGGTTGTGCTATGAGTTCCAAGGTTTGTGCTTCCCTTTGCATCTTCTGAAGCAAAGGACATTCACTTGTAATGGCATTCACAGGTTGCGTCTTCATCGCATCAAGAGGTGCACTGTTTGGTTCATTCAGTAGTTTCTGGTCTTTTTTCTTTTCGGTGTGTATTACATTTACTCTTGATTGCTCCTCAGGTTCTTCCCGTTCAGTGAACTGCTCTGTTTGAGTCCAACCATCTTCTCTCTGACTGACGTCAATGTCACTTTGTGAGGCATCCAGTGAAGATGCAGCAAGCACAGGAATGCTACCATGACCAGAAAAAGAATTTTGACTTACCGTAATATCTGCAAATAGTCCCATCCCATGATGTTTACAAGTGTCTGCTTCTAGTCCATGAGTGCATATTTGTTTTTGAGCAGCAGGTATCTGATACAGGGATGACAGAAGGGGCCATTCATCCTCTGTTGAGCATAACTGATTTATGCCTGTAATGTTTGTGCTTGGCGGCTCCACCAGCTCTCTATTTCTCTCTCCTCCATTTCGTAGATTGCTTTCATAAACTCCTTCGTCCCTACTGACATCCTGACATTCCCTCCTCGTTGCCAACAAGAGCTCCAAAGGCTGAATCGAGTCCCCTCTGACCCGAAGGTTGCTGCTAAGTATGATGTCTGGGAACAGGAGATGATCTTGGTCCAGAACGGGAGAGGCCAGAAGGTCAGCTGAGCTTCTTGAAGGAGAAAGACTTTCTATATCACTATTCTCTTGGGATAGCAGCAGAGACTGTTCCTCGGTCCGGTTCCCAACTCCCTTGGCATTAACAAACTCGGAAACCTTACGGCAACAGTAAAGTATGTTCCCCATATTGTCCACTTGTGTACACAAGAGCAAAAGAACTGTAATTTTGCAGCCCAAGAAACTGTGAGTCAGCTAATAAGAGCTCATTTGGTTTTAAAATGACCTTGGCTGCTAGAAAAACCTTGCTTTGTTGGTAAATCTTTAAGAGAAGCCTGACAGACAGCTGACATACCCAATTACCAAGCCTGGCATCTGGCAACTCTGCAATAGCTTAAACATGTTCTAGACAGCAAATACAGTAAAGACATTCAATTCTGTTTTGCATGCAAGAAATTGTTGAAAGGATCATTTATGCATAGATGAATTGACATCCTGGGTGATAGTATCTCCTATAAAAAAAAAATTTACCTAAAAAAGTTAACAGCAGAAGATCAGAAACATTGCATAGACTTGATTAAAATAAAATGGCTGGTTAAAAATACATATTTGTTTTACTATGTAATTGAAACTAACAGATTAATAAGTAATATTAAACATGCAAGCATCTTCTCACAGTTATATTCCTTCATAAATGTCCCCGCTGTCCATCTGCCCCATAAATCTCTACAGAATCACAGGCAAGCAGAATAGCCTGTCCCAAGCAGAGATGTCCCTCTCTCCATAAGACGCAGCACAATTCTACAGTATAGTGTCTTTTCCTCTGCCCTTCATCCTGTGTCTCATACATTTCTATTCCCGGTGGGAGGCGTCGAGGTGGAGTTCCCCGCATCCCATTCCTCTTCCAGAGAAATCGCAACTCATTTCTTCAGTTTCAATGAACAAAAAAGCACATGACATGCCTTCTTGAATCCATGCCAGATCACACATTCGTTCAGGAGTCTTCTATATGATCGCTCGCGGATGCACCTCTCTTCTGTTTGCTCTGAATCAGCTGCTGACTCGAGCGGTCGTGCTGCAGCACTCACCGGCGGAATGTAGGACCTGTTTGGAAAAGCTACAATAGTCGGAGAAGTGGGTGGAACAGAGAACCGTAAGAATACTAAACGAGCAGAAGTAGTACGCATTATTTTTGTTGTAAGCTTATCGATCTTCTCCTTGTTTTCTTCTCCCAGAAGCTCACCTTTATTCTCTGCGCATGCGCGTAAGCTACTAACGGTCGCTAAACTGTCCTTTTGGATTCGAATGACAAAACGGCCGTTTATTATTGATATCTTATGAAATTAATTTGTATGGGAACCAAAATAAATATAAACGTATTAACATATGAATTCCAAAGAATGGAAAAGTATATTTTATCTTAATTATTACTGTACCATTTATTTTTTATGTAAAATCAGTATTTGGTAAACAGTTTGGTCAAGTTGAGAACTTAATTAATTATTAAGCATTGGTTAAGAACAAAATCATCAGATAAGTTTTTTTTTTAAGATATTTTGCCATGATCAACATTCTGCAAGTTTATATAACATTTTTCTTTTATTTTATTCTAGTGCTTTCTGGAACGTTCCAGAACATTTTGGAACCAGTCATAAAAGACATCCGACGTACACTTCTGACGTTTTGGGTTCATTTCTGGTAACTGTCTGTTAATTTGTTAACTCAGTATTATACATGTACCATGTAATGGTATGTAATGCACAAGTAAAACAGATTAGCTTGTACAAGTTGTCAACACAACACAGTGCATGATCCACAGAAAGTACCATGTCAGACTTCATAAGAAACAAAAGTTAAACAAAACTTTTATATAAATTCATTGATACATTGAAATTGAAGATTCAATGATACATTTATACAGTGTATTATCTTTTTTTAATTTTCAGTTTTTTAGCCTCCTTTGTCCTAGTCCTCATCAGTGAACATACTTTCAAGGAACTTTATAAATATAATAAATAAGTGAATAACAGAACAACAACAACAAATATAAACCATTTTTGTAATATTTAATAAATAAACCAAGTTTCACTTCATATATATTCAACACATCATAAAGCTCTTTTCTAATAGAGACAGAGAAACCAAAAACACAAAAACAATATAATACACCTGTTTACCTGCATCTGCCCTTGCTGTTCTTCTAAAGTGTGTCTAATGTGATAAGAGTAATTCACTTCATTGACACAAATGATGACTGCATGGAAAGTGAAAACTCGGTTATAGAGTCTTCTGGATTCAACAAAGACAGATTTCAAAAATGGACATCACAATGTAGGTTTCAGGTGCTCTGTAACTCGAGAGTTACTCTGTAACTTTCCTTACAACTTTGCTAGGAAGTTTCTAGAATGCAACAATCAGGTTCTGGAAGTCAAAATCCCATTCACTTTCTCCATAGGGCAATGGATTTTCAACAATAACATATAAACCTTTAAAGACAGACCTACTTTAAACTATGAGTTTGCTAATCGATTGTATATATTTTTGTTGAAGCCACCAGCCCACATTATGTAAACTTGTTTTTGTTTGTTTTTATAATTTTTTTTAATTCCTGGTAAAAAACTACATTCAGTAAATATTTAGAAAATCAGAGTACACCAATCCAAAGTCCACTCCCAAGATATACAGTGAATGATGCAGAGATATTTTTTTTGGTTATGACATTTGCAATGCCTCATTAGAATACATTTCTTTCACTTTTGTATCATTGTGTTCATCTGATTTTCAAACACTCTTTACTTAAAATCAAACATTTTGTAATGTTTGCGATTCACCTTTTAAAGGTGCAGTATGTGATATTGATATCTAGCAGTTGACATGGGTACTGCGATCCAAATTCAAAAGATTGCAGGTTGCCAGATTGAGAACCAAGGCTTGAATGCCAAGGCTTTTTTGGTAGGGTGGAATCTGCGATCTCTGATCCAGTTTGTTTGCTCGCTTCCATGCCTGCAGTACTGAGAAGTTTTCCGTTAACTGGCAACCAAGTTGTGTCGAAATACTATTGGGTAAATTAGCAGTGGGCGGAATCACACAGACCAAAAAAAAAAAAAAACAGACATTCAGACAAGGAACACACATTTCAAAGCAGAATAACTGGCTGTCACTTTGTTTTTTTGAGGAATAAGCATGTGAACGTAGCGTGTTTCCTACATACCTGCAAACATATTATAGTATTTTTATGCTTCAGTACAGTGAAAAAAAAATTGCATACAGCACCTTTAAAAAAAAACTCTATAGGAAAAATGAATGGGAAAAATCCCTCCAGAACCAAGGCCATTGAATAAAGGGCACTGTTGCCCTTTATAACTCAGTTGTTTCTGGTCCAATGTCCTCCCTCAGTGGTCGGTCTCTGAATCTACCTATTCGAGCTTCTGGCATCCTTGAAAGGCCACCTTCTCTCCAGTGACCTCCAAGTGACCTGTGCAAGGGGAGGAGCCTATGTCTGAAAGGATAAAGGAAAAGAGCGGGATCAGGCATGGGGCGTGCCTCTTCGGGCCCAAGCACCCTTTCGCGGGGCACGCATTCCCTCACTCTTTCTGATCTCCGCACCCTTCCTGAAGCTCGGCTTTGACGTGGACTTTCCGCCAATACTGGAGATGTCCATGGAGAATTTGCAGTCCATTCTGATTCCTGTGGAAGGGTAAAAGAATAAGTCTGATTCATACCCCAGGTTATGAGTAAATCCAGCCGTAGTGCCTCCTACCTGCATGGTGCCTCCTTCATCCTCTTCTTCTTCATCCTCTTCCTCGTAGTCTTCTGTCTGGTGATACAATCGAAACTGTGCCGAATGCAGTTGGAAGGAGAGCTGAGCGGCCAGGTCAGTCTGCTTGCGGAGATCACGACTCAATGTTGTAATCTTATGACTGCGTCGTTTTAGCTCCTCCAGGAATCGCCGCTCTTCATCTCGAAGTCGAACCTGCAGTGCGCTCGCAAGTGCCCCCTTTTTCCGTAGCTCCGACCGCAGCTCCACCAGGGTGCTTTCCTCCTCAGCCAGATGCTGCTCTGTCTCTAGTAATCGTGCCTGCAGAAGCTCTTCCTCTAGTTCGATATCTGTAAAAACATGTAGTTGAGGGAACATGTGGGAAAGACTGGAATCTTGTGAAATCTGATACTTACCTTCTCGGCTTTTTACTGGTGCTCTTTCACTTAGTTCACAACTCAGCTCTGTAATGTTATGCACACAGAGAGGATTTAACAGACATGAAAGTGCCATGAAAGTATCTTTTAGGCCAAGGGTTTCTGATGCTAAGGACCACCAAATGTGACAATCCTGTTACAAGGGACCGCTTCCTATAATACATAAATGCAGGTATATATTTTCTATACATACAAAAAACTAACAAAACAATATTAAATTCCCCAAATTAAATAACTGGTTTTTACATAGTCATTGCACTAAAAATTTTATATTTCAGCATATTTTATTAATATATATAGTATATTAGCTTTGACTGTGCAGAAAAATGTATCTTAATTTTTTCTTCTTAACTTCACAGACCACTGTTTTAGTCAGTTTGATGGAGGAAGAGGTTTTAATTTGAAATGCAGGGTCTGAGTTAAGCATACCTTACATTTTCCCTTCTGTCCTAATGAATGAACAAAATCAGCATTCTACAAAATGTAATGTAGTAAGCTTTGGAACAAAATTAGGGTAAGTAAAAAGGACTCTCATTTTTAGGTGATAAGGTAAATATTCTATGTAAAACAGCTATAAAATTATGTGAAAATCACTATACAAATAAAATCTGCTTGACCTGTTTTAACTTAATATAGACTGTTTCATTGACAAAACTTTGCTTTCTTATGAAATCATAGTTAATTAAGTGCAAAGTCCTGTATTAGGTATTTCTATATTTGAGTTCAGAATGGAGAATCTGTGGAATGAGGATGAGTGACAGACCATTGCACCGTTTCTTCAGGTTGCGGATCTCTAGCCGTAGACCGCTAAGGAGGATGCGGTGTTCCTGTTGCAAAAATGCTACATTACGCTCAACGCTCTCCACCTGTTGGGTAAATGTGGATCTATCCATGGAAGGCTCCTAGATGTTGGCGGGTTACAGCACCTGTTTACAATTAAGTTAAAATTGTTAGTATGTCAATACAAAGTAAACATTTCCTTTACTTAGGCCAAACAATTAATTAAAAGTGGAAGCACACTAATTTCCATTAACCATTCCCCTCCAACCGCCAGTCTGATGTGAGCTAGAGTTAGCGAGGAGATGCGTCAAAAATAAAGCCCCAGCCTTTATTTTTACTTGTCTAATAAAGAGTTTTTGCCAACTTTTTCAGCAGCTTTGGTTCCAGAAGTATTTTTCACATTCATATTTCCCAAAGTTTTTTTTTTTTTTTTTTTTTACTTTTATTTATCTTTTTAAAGGGACAATAAGTAACTTTTTAGGTATTTTATTATCTAAAATCAATATTTTTATTCATAAATATGCCCTCAATGGTGTACAAATACCTATGCCAATGTTTAAACGAATCCTTGTAAATGAAGAATTTATTATCTTTATATACATGGGACGGGTAGGTCGACGGAGGCTTCCATGTATTTCCGCCATCTTGCAAAACTATAATAGCAGAGAGGGACAAAAAGTACTAAGCCAACGCGTTTCCACAGCGCGTTTTCGGTCAGAGCCTGAAACGCAGGTGCAGAGCAGTGAGAGGCGCTTGAAACTGCACCGGCAAGTTTAAAAGTCTGGATTGCATTCTTATTATGGACCATACATAGCGCCACAGGAGAAGAAAACATCGTCGCCAAAACAGTCAAAAATAGAACGTAAAAGGAAACGTGACCGTAGATTACAGAAAACAAGAGTTAATGTCGGGGAAGCTTTTTCTAGGTGGAAAGAGCTAATGCTTGATAAAGATTTCAAAAGAGACGCTGAAGTGGCCAGTTTTCTTCTCGACAGGTAAATCAGTGTTACAATCTATATTATAATATTTTTTTTATATCTAACAATGCATATAATTCAGAAAATATAACGAATAAATTAGACATAACTACTAATTACAATATTTCATGTTTTCCACAGTCAGTAATTCATACTGTAACATTCGTTTGTTTATGGTCATGTTGCTGTTTGTTTGAAATAACACACCTGTTCACCTGAAGGAAAACTCGACGAAGTGCTATTAGAAGACATCCTGTCAAAGCCTTTTGGTACATATCGCCTACCGTAGATGCAACGCGCATTTGAAAAAGCGAGGCGCTGGAGAGCAAAATTAGTTTGAATGCAAAATACAATTTCACCACTAGATGGGAGTAATTCCTACTTAGTGTCCCTTTAAAAAAAAGAATTACAAGCCATGAACGAAACAGCTGTAAGGTGAATCACAACATTACAATTTTTTACATTTTGATTTGAAGCAGAAAAGTATTTGAAAACTGGACAAAAAGACAAAAATGGGCCAGAAATTAAAGTGAAATAAATAAAACCCCACTGCATAATTAGAATATATCTATAATGGCTGAAATGATTAAACTGAAATGTGAAAGAGATCTGCTCACGTTGCATCAGATTTATGTTTACACATTTATTGCAGTTTTAACATCAAACTAGTTTCGGAATGCATAAATGGGTCATCGGATGCTACATTCACTTTTACAAGTTGTTTGAACTGAAATTTTTGTTGGCAGTGTGTGTACACAACTACCCTCTAATAATAAAAACAAACACCCAGTGTTTTTTTTTTCTTAATCTAGTTTTCTCAAATGAGCCGATCTCAGATGCCTGTCTGTGTGATGTCACAGAGACCGGACCCTCCCATGATAGTTTGATTGACAGTGGCTTTTCAGCACAGACTAGATTGGTGTCTTACCTTAGACCTGCCCTGAGTGAGCTGTCATCAGTCCTCAATTGTTTCACCAATGAAGCAAATGTAGACAAGAATGACACCTAAGCGATTGAGGTGTTGGATGTAATAATGTAAAGTAAACAGTCTCTCAGGCAGGGTCAACAGAGCTCATTAACATTTAAAGGAAAATGCTACAAAACAGCTTGCTCTGTTTTACTACCATTGATAATTTTTTACCAAAGTATGTTACACACTTTTCATTAAGACCCTAAAGAATCATATCAACTTGTGGAAAATGGGCATCCTATAACCCCTTTAAGAAATGATCAATGCATGCTTAAACTGGCTAAATTCTGCACTCTTTAAGTTTTTTTTGTCATTGTAAACAACAAAGTGCATAAATAAGATTAATTTCAAATTGTAGGCAGCTTCTGCGATTTTGAGAGTGCTTACTCATGCTAGACTGAAGTCAATGATGGGAAATAATCATTGCTCACTTTCCTGGATATTCTAAAGCATATAAAATAATAATAATAATAATAATAATATTAATAATAATAATAATATTAATAATATTAATAATAATCATATTAATAATATTAATAATAATAATAATAATAAATGCATGACCAGTTCTTAGTTTGTTTTCTCTTTGTAGTCAGAATTGGACTTTGTAGCCAGAATAAGCCATTCCCCCAAACACACATTATTATGATTATATCCAGAGTGACGCCGCCTTCACACTGGCAGTTGAAATCAGCTCCGATACGGCTACGAAACGACCGGAAGTCATTCATTTCCTATGGAGATTCGCAGACCGCATGCGAATGGCTACGAACCGGGTCCAAACGAGTGCGGTGCGAAAAAAATCATGTCCGTTGGTAATCCGGATGCGTTCAAAAAATTTAACTCTTGCGAAAGGCTACGGACGGTTCCTATCCGACAATTCCAGCGGAAGTTGGCATTGCTATGGTACTGATAAACCAACCTGAATTCATAACTTTTAATAAAATAAATAATGATTATATAACGATAAGTTGTCATGTCATTTTTTTATTTTCATGATTTTCTAACATTATAAGGGCAGTTAATACAATTAAAATGAATAATTAAATATCGTGGCCCCCGCTCTCGGACACCCTCGGTCTCTCTCGCTGGAGTGCAGGGTTGTTGCAGCCCTATATACCACTATATCACATTTAGCTGACCTGACATGCACATTCAGATACAGACAATATCAATCGTTCTAATCTCTCCGCCATTTTTGTTCTACTCGCTTCCGAAGCTTTTCAGCAGTGTAGTACGACGTCCACTGGGGGAGTATTGTGTATTACGGAGCTGATTTCAACTGCCAGTGTGAAGGCGGCGTGATAATCAACAATGATGTAATTTTTGTCATACTATTGTAGCCTTGTAATGAACTCCTGTTCTTTCTTCAATTATTTATTTTTTTAATAAATTTTATAAATTGTATTTATTCTTTGTATATACTGTAGGCTTTTTACATTGTTGTGTAAATACATGTATGCCATATTTGGCAGCCTGTACAAGTAAACATAAATGCCATGTCAGGAGTTTCATTTCTTTGCAGTTTAAAGATGGCTGTTGTTGATGTTGATAAAATTTTATTGGTTACAGATTATGAAATTCTTACTGACTGAGCTGGTGAAATTTAAGTATTTGACATAAAAATCAACACAGATACATTTATTGAGGTAATTATAAAACGTGCCCATATGAAGATAAAAACAACCGGTTCCTACAATAAGCAGTGTCAATGAATAAAAAAATTATGGAGAAATATAAAATTGCAACACACATTTAATCAATTTAAGAGCATAGGAAAACAGAGTCTACTGTATGTTATTTGCAGTGCTTCATTTAACTCTAAGGGTGAATTCCAAATGGCTTTTTTGCACTCTTGAAGGACACTTTGGGAAGGAATGCCATTTATAGGGATGTTCCAAACGAAAGTGGATAACTGAATCCCTTTACAGAAGTCCGTTAGCAAAGGGAACAAGTGATGGTCACTTCCATTAAGTGATTTCCATTTGTGATCACTAGATCTTGAATTCACTCAATTTTTTTATCTGATGGTAATCTCTGCAGAATCATGAGTAATGCCGTTTTTCCCCAGGGCCTTCAATGTTGAACACGATTATTTAGAAAATAAATTGATATAATGCAAGCTGATGACTTCAACAATACCATCGATTAACAACCTTGCAGCTCTCATTATGCCCGTCTTCAATATAATTTCCAATATGGAGAAAATTAATGGGGATTTTACTTCCAGAGCTTGACTGTTGCAATGCCACTTGGTTTGATAGGCTGTTTTGTTTTAGTGAAAAAGACATACATTTTTATAGACATTTTAAGAGTGTTGTTTTTTTTTTTTTTTGCCACTTTATGCACCAATAACAACATTTCAGATGGCTTACTATGAATCTTAAAACGCATATTTTGTTACAACATCAGCATCACAGATTCAGTTTAAAATCAGCATTATGTCATCTATGCATCCGGGACATTCAGACCCAGGAAATGCGTAACGGCGACTGGAGCATGTAAACATCGCAATCTATCGTCTTTAAGGCGAATATATATTGGCAAACCAAGGTGTTTTCTTTATAAAAAGCACAAAATCTTCATGTCGATGACTTAATTGTTCCTTTACTATGTTTATGCCGTTTTCACATCGTTTTCAACAGTAACTACCCACCCATAAACCTTCACGCACTGATCCATGGAATATGTCAACAAATGATGGATCAACTAAGTGTATGAAACACGGATTATTGACAGCTGATTCTGCTGAAACGTATGAAAACAATATCGTAACGGTTCTTTTTTATCCTTACATAGAATCTTGACTATTTCTTTAAACTACACCTCCATTAGGCTATTACGACTATTATCACCGCAACGCGTTTCAAGGTCAGCAATCTCAGTAAACATGTGGTGATACATGACGCTGTGTAATGCTACTCACGATTTGATTGAACAGATGAATGATGCAGGACACCTCCAGTGCAAAGCATCGCCACCAAAGCAGTGCGTCAGAGACACGAAAGGGTTAGTTAGCCATCTGCCATATCCATCCCAACACCTCGTTCATTTAGCCAATGAAGCTGACAGGAGTCAGTGAGAAATCCTTAAGTTTTGTGTGGTTTATAGCGCAGTGACTACGAGTGTGTGCTCAAGGACGACAACTTGTGATCATGGTATGCATGGAATCTTAAAACACACTGCCACTATAGGCAAATAACAGATTCATACAGAAAAAAAAAAAAACATGTTTATTATACATTTATATACTGGGAAGGAGTTGTGATAATACATTAAAGATTAAGTGCACATAGATAAATGATAAAAGAAAGGGAGCATCACTCTTATTACCTCAAGAAAATATATATATATATATATATAGTAGTCCAGACACTCAGTTTTTGGGTATCATTTGATATCATTACACCTTCATTGAAATGGCAGCATAATATAATTAGGATCAAAGGCTATATTCCAAACACATTCTTTATAACTCTGTATGACATCACCAGCAGAAATCTTATATAGTCATATAATTCTCATATGTGCTGGACTGAACAAAAAAGAGTGGACATTCACACATTTTAGCGAGTGTTTTCTCTTCACTTAATCAAATGAGATTGAATTGTTTTATAGCTCCCCATCCAGTCCTGGCCCCCATTTAGATTTGTAATTGTTAATAACTGTTGATGCCTTCTATCCACACACACACACACACACAATAATAAAGAATATAAAACTGTGTTAGCTTACAAAGCACATATTTAATGACACACAGACACATATAAATGGTGGGGAGTCAAAACCTCATGAATATCTTTCACAAAACATTTTCTGAATATCATTAATAAAGCCTCACACTGTCCATCATAAGAACCAAGGGATTGTAAACTTCTATCCAAAATTGAATAAAAAGTATATTATGTAATTATTTTGTCTTGTGAAATGTTGTTATGTCAGATAGCAGGACTTAAATTTAAATATATACACATATACATATATATATATATATATATGTAATAAATAAATATACATACACAGCACGCATAAATATGAAAACAAAGCACTTATATTACCATATAGCCTAGATTTTCAGTAGACTAAGTCAGTTTAATTCTGCCCTCTAGTGGGACGTTGCTAAAACTAAAGCTTGTGCATGATGTTCCATTTTGGTCAATTAAAGCTCAGGTGTCTGAAGACGAAATCAGGAGAAGAGCTACATTGAAGAATGTAGCTTAAGCAGATAAAGAGCAAGAAGCCTGAAAAAAAAAAAAAAAAATTTATCCAGTGCAGAATGATAATAACAAAAATAGGTGAAAATGATGGTTTATGCAACCATTTATATTGTTTAGATTCATATATATTGATTCAAAATTCAAAGAAAAATTCAATTTAAAATATAACTCTTTCTGACAGACTGCCATATGCTTTGAGTTATATTTTTGTCTGACATCTTTTGGATGCTGATCAGACAAGTTTTTCATGGAGTGACACTGTGATGCTTGCTTTTGCTCTCGCTCTCTTTTTATTAGTTATATTTCACGGTCTTTGCACCTTTACTCATTTAAGAATCAGGGCCGGTTCCCCGATAACGCTCACTCTTAGCGCGCTAAGAAGACCTCCAAAGATACATCTTACCAAATGTGTTTATGTTCCTAAGTGTGTTCTTTTGCAATAGACAAAAGAACGACAACACGCTCTATGCAAATGAAACCTTCCTCAAATTTTTATAGTAACATTAATTTTAACATTTTAAGTTATCAGTAGAATATAGACTAGAAATTAAATTATCAAATGGTCAGTAATATGTTCACACGACACGATATGTTGTGACGGTTAGACGAACCGGGTATCCCTCGCTAATCATCCACCCTCCTTATCCCGTTGTGCCACTTGTGCCGCTTCTTGACATGGGTTTAACAATTATAAAATTATATAATACACTTTTATATTAATGGTAAGGTACTTTACAATCAGAATTGATTGACAAGCAGCTGCAGTTATTTCGGTTTAATGCGGTATTGATTGCAATTCAGTGATTTCATCATGCAGCTCTGTTCAGTTTAAATAGTACCTGTGCAATCAAGTCAACGATATCGCTGTAAATGAAGTGTCCCCAACTAAGTGAGTCAGAGATGACAGCGTCAAGGAACCAAAACTCCATCGGTGACAGAATGGAGAAAAAACCTTGGGAGAAACCAGGCTCAGTTGGGGGGCCAGTTCTCCTCTGACCAGACGAAACCAGCAGTTCAATTCCAGGCTGCAGCAAAGTAAGATTTTGCAGAAGAATTATCTGTGTCCTGTGGTCTTGTCCCGGTGGTCGTCTGAGACAAGGTCTTTTGGGGCTGTAGTTGAACTGGTCTCTGCTGTCTTTCAGGGCTGTAGAAGTCCTTTCTAGGTGTTGATCCACCATCTGGTCTGGATACATACTGGATCCGGGTGATTGCAGTGACCCTCTGATCTGGACACAGACTGGATCTGGTGGCTACGGTGACCTTGGAATAAGAGAGAAACAGACTAATATTAGCATTGATGCCATTCTTTATAATGATGAAGCAAGTACATCAAGTGTTATGAGAAGAGTTCAGGGTTCCAGTTTACCTAATGAATAAAATTCTAAAAGATCCTTTTACGTATTTGGATATTAGAAGTGTATTTGTGTGTTATGTGTAAACCAGGTTAAAGAGATGGGTCTTAAATCTAGATTTAAACTGCAAAAGTGTGTCTGCGTCCCAAACAATGTTAGGTAGGTTATTCCAGAGTTTAGGCACCAAATAGGAAAAGGATCTGCCGCCTGCAGTTGATTTTGATATTCTAGGTATTATCAAAATGCCAGAGTTTTGAGAATGCAGCAAGAGATCGTTCAAATACTGAGTAATAACAAAGTCCTTTATAAATTGCCTCTGGTAATAGGAAAGCAAGTAATAAGCAAGATTTTAAAATCTATACGTTGTTTGATAGGGAGCCAGTGTAGTGTTGACAGAATGGGGCTAATATGGTCATACTTCCTGGATCTAGTAAGAACTCCAGCTGCTGCATTTTGGACTAACTGGAGTACGTACAGTATGTTTATTAAGTGTGCAGAATAACCACCCAATAAAGCATTACAATAATCTAACCTTGAGGTCATACTGTAAATGCATGGATTAACATTTCTGCATTTGACATTGAGAGAATAGGCCGTAATTTAGATATATTTTTGAGATGGAAAAATGCAGTTTTACAAATGCTAGAAACATGGCTTTCTAAGGAAGGATTGCTATCAAATAGCACACCTAGGTTCCTAACTGATGATGAAGAATTGACAGAGCACCCATCAAGTCTTAGACAGTGTTCTAGGTTATTACATGCAGAGTTTTTAGGTCCTATAATTAACACCTCTGTTTTTTCTGAATTTAGCACTAAAAGATTACTCATCATCCTGTTTTTTATATCGACTATGCATTCCGTTCAAATTGGTATGTTTCGCCAGGCTGCGAAGAAATATAGAGTGGAGCATCATCAAAATAATAGTGAAAGCTAACACCGTGTTTCCTGATAATATCTCCCAAGGGTAACATGTAAAGCGTGACGAGTAACGGCCCTAGTATTGAGCCTTGAGGTACTCCATACTGCACTTGTGATCGGTATGTTACCTCTTCATTCAATGCTACGAATTGATGGCGGTCATATTAGCAGGATTTAAACTAGGCTAATGCACTTCCATTAATGCCAACAAAGTCTATGCAAAATAATTTTGTGGTCCGTAGTGTTGAACGCAGCACTAAGATCCAATAGAACTAATAGAGAGATAAAACCACGATCAGATGATATGAGCTGGTCATTTGTAACTCTAAATCCTGACTGAAAATCCTCACAGATACCATTTCTCTCTAAGAAGGAATATAACGTGAGGATACTACCTTTTCTAATATCTTGGACAGAAAAGGGAGGTTCGAGATCAGTCTGTAATTAACTAGTTCTTTGGGGTCAAGTTGTGATTTTTTGTTGAGAGTTTTAATAACAACCAGTTTGAAGGTTTTGGGAACATATCCTAATGACAATGAGGAATTAATAATAGTCAGAAGAGGATCTATTACTTCTGGAAGCACCTCTTTTAGGAGCTTAGATGGAATAGGGTCTAACATACATGTTGTTGGTTTAGATGATTTAACAAATTTATACAATTCTTCCTCTCCTATAGTAGAGAATGTGTGGAATTGTTCCTCAGGGGGTCCAGATGTGCACTGTCTGATGTGATACTGTAGCTGACGGCTGCATGGTTACAATTTTATCTCTAATAGTATCGATTTAAGTAGTAAAGTAGTTCATAAAGTCATTACTGCTGTGATGTCGGGAAGTGTCAACACTTGTTGATGCTTTATTTTTTGTTAATTTAGCCACTGTATCGAATAAATACCTGGGGATATGTTGGTTTTCTTCTTCTAAAAGAGAGGAAAATAATTAGATCTAGCCATTTTTAATGCTTTTCTGTAGGATAGGTTGCTTTCCCGCCAAGCAATACGAAATACCTCTAGCTTTGTTTTCCTCCAGCTGTGCTCCATTTTCTTAAGCGTAAAGGAGCAACTGTATTTAAAATGCTAGAAAAGACAGAATCCATAGTTTCCATCAGTGTATGGACAGAGCATGACAACACAATTATTCTTTCAATATATATATTTTTTTGTTCCCCATAATATCTAATATTTTGTGTTTGGCATTGAAGGCATGGAAGTGGCCACCTACATGATAGATATGGCCAATAGTATCGCAATCATAAGGTGTCAATCCCAATTCAGAGTTTTTGAAAGGAAGTCCAATAAGGATGGACTCTAAGAACTATGTAACTGTGGATAAGGTAAGTTTTATGACTGACTTGAGCTTAAACCTCACACTTTCAAAAACTTTAATCTTGTCCCGGTCTGTCTAGTACATGAAGACCAACAGAACAGACGTCTACTGTGCAGGAGATCTGACCTCCTTTCCTCTCAAAATGGCAAAAGGCCAGAATGTGAGCATCGGGCACTGGCACATAGCACAGGCAATCAAAAAATGTTATATCTGCTAATTTTGCCAATTTTTAGGAGTATATTAACATATAGACACCATAAAGCTAGTAGATGTGAACTTAAAGACTTAAAATATGAGGTGACACCAATTTTTTACAACCAAAACTATTCTGCTGAAAACGTAATTTAAAAAAATGTGTCTATGCATTGATTTATTCATTTTGCCTCACAAAACTATTTTTCCAAAAACTGACAATTCATGTTTTGTCCGTGTATTTTTGGTTCACTGATAAAACACTTCTCCAATGATGTGTTTTTACTGTGTCACCATCTATTATGTGCACGCAACTCACAAGCTGCAGCAGGTAAACATGCGAACAGTGTGGGTGCACTTCCTTGAGACCCAAAATTATGCTAGAATAGTTGCTCAACTGAAGTATTCGGAGGAGTTTCATTGCTGAAGAATTTTAATGGTGAAAAAAAAAATTGGTGCATTACTGGTCTTTAAATATATAATTGTGTAGTGCTCAGATGTTTTTCATTTCATTATAACTTTTGCCTTGTCAGGAAGGATTGCGGCTTTAAACATGTTACACAGGGAGGTGGAGCTAAACATAGTGCCATTCTATTGGACCGTCCTGCTTGGGAGAACTATACGATATGCTGGTGCTGCCTTTTAATGTAGATGCTTATGCTTTACAGATTGTAAAATACAGGTATTTGTATTTAGTTATGTCCTTATTCTTCATTATTCGCAGGGTATGGGGAGGGATACACAGAGATGGTGCTGAAAGGGAGATTTGAGAACATGAAGTTTTTGGCACTTTACCTCAAGTAAGAAGCTGTAGGTGTGTGGCATCCATTCTTTATACCAGTTTAAATACTGAAATATTGGCTGTGTACTTCGAACTGCAGGGATGAGGAGGTGGCTGCAGCAGGACTGAATGTTGATCCGGCTGTCTCTGTGGTGGCAGAAAGAAGAGCGATTACAAAGACAAAAGCAGAGTGAGTGAGAACTCCACATCAGTTGCAGTATATGGAAATCAGCTATTCCTGCAAGTTAAAGGTTCACTGAATAATTTATTCTTCATTGCTTGTATTCATCTTTTTAAACAACTGATACAACCAAGGAGTCAAGGTTTGGATGGTAAACTAATGAAGATGTTATTTTTTCTGTGGCCCCAAAGCGATTATAAGTTTATACTAAAAATGTGCATACTTTGCTCAGTATAGGGCTTATTCGCAAACACCGGAAGTAGCTAACCGTGGCCATATTGTTGACAGGACATCTGTCGTGCCCCTAGCCACACGCTGATTGTAGTTGAGGGGAGCAGTAGCCTAATGGCTTCATCTCGTCGATATAAAGAGAAGATAAGCTTGATTGGTGTGGACCCATATCAAATAGACCTAATAACCTTAAGTAAAGATCCGTCCTTATTGCTAGCCATAACTTATCCACATATTTACAACCATCTCGTGCATATAGTATCCGCATATACTTCGCAGGAGCTGAAAGCATTCAAGTCACTTGAGTCATATAACCAATTCATCTCTGGCAAAGTCGGCAGCCTTCTTATGTTCCACCAACGACATCAAATATCGTTGTGATCGCAGAGGATTGTAAATGTTTTTTTGATTTGATGATGATCATTGCTGTAGCTAACATTAGCATACCAGCACAGGGTTGCATCAGCTCTGTGTAATTTATATCTAAAAGTCGACACTAGAGGCTTAGTAACTACTACTTAGTTTGTAACTAAAGCCGCTACTAAAATTAGTTGGGGCATAACTTCAAGTCACAAAAAAGGCAATCAATGAATGGTCAAAGATAGAGGTCCATCATCATTAGCATTCTGGCTAGCATAAGCCAACTGGCATCGTAGCACATCGTAGTAAGCTAGATCGATATTGAAGTGCCATATCAATAAATGTGGTCTCTACTGGATTACTGACGTACAAAACATGCAGTGAATAAAAATGGCTGTTTTAGGATTAGGGAGTACGTTATAATTCTATGACATTTTATGATTTACACAGACTTTAGTTGATACTCAGAGTAATGTTGTAACATATCCGTGGTGCAACATTTTACTTTAGTGAAGCATAAATCACAACTTAGTAATAATTTACGTTGTAATTAAGCTACACAAAGCTGGTGCAACTGGCTGCAGAATAACATCTGAAGCTATTGCATTTGTTGCGATTATACTTTCGGTGTCTGCTTCAGATACTATATCTGGGGCCTGTACCATGATGGCAGCTGAACAAATTCAGAGTTACAGGATTAGTTTTGAGTTGACAAAACCAAACCTCTCCAGTCCAGCTTTGTTGGTACCATGATGCTGATCATCAACTTTCTTTGTCAACTCAGGCTTTGATCCGGATTTTGTGGAGCGCGTTCACATGAATGTGACATCACTGGCGAACAGCCAATCATGGCCTTGCAATACAAAGCAAGTTTGATTTACTTCTCGCGAGAGACCCAGCGAGATACTGAAAACTGAAGATTAAAGGTTTTGCTAATGGTTAAGAGATTGATGAATATAACAAATTTAAACGTCATATGAAATATGGAGGACAAATAAAATAAATGATCTTGCTTTATCATTGAAGTCACAAGTGAAATTCGTTAACTTCGTTTACACATTTGAAAATATATAGTGATAGAGACTCGAACATGTAAGGTCAGATTTTTTATTTTTTTTAAATAGTGCAATCTTTTGAACTGTATCTTATCTGTATACATTAACAGTTATTATAAATCGTTTATTTTAAATAGTAAAGTAAAATTGCTTGCGTGTAAAAGATATATATATATATATAAAAAAATATATAAAAATCAAATTTAGCATTAGTGACCTTTAATTTGGAGAAAGATAAACTGGAGTGACTGTGTCAGACATGTGTCACTTCTCTCACATCTGATTGGTCCAGCTTCAGTTTGAGATCTCTAACCCAGAACATAACCTACCCCCGAGCAGGTTAGCTGTGGAGTGTAAGTTACTATGGCAATGAATGCAGCTAAAAGCCAAGCCACTTACATGGTACCTAAAACCCAGGATTGGTGTAAACTAAACTGAAACTTACCTGGCTAGCCAAATAATCCGGCTTCATGGTACAGGCCCCTGAAAACCTTTTGAAACAGTGTTTTGTGAAAATTCAAAAAAAAAAAAAAAAAACACATCGATAATACCAACAATGCCTAGCTTTTTTTTTTTTTTTTTTTTTTAAATAAACAGACTGACAGTTGCCGTGGTTTCTATGTCAACAAAATGGCCGCCGTAAACATTTGCTGCGTCTAATTTCAGAGGAATGAGACACAGCATTTGATGACATAGATCGAATAAACCCTATACACTATACATACTATTGCATAAATACAGTAAATCACACTCTCAGAATAAAAAAATAAAATAAAAAATAAAAAATAAAAAAAGTGTAGAAAAACTGTCACTGGGGTGGTTCCCTTTCAAAAGGGACACCTTTGGACCCTTTTACCCCTAAAAGGAGCATATTGGGATATTTAAGGCATATATTAGTACCTAAAATGTGCATATTAGAACCTAAATGGTACATAGCAGTAGAAGTCGACTGATTTTGGAGTTTACAGATACCAACAGCTATGTTGGACCACATTGGGCAATACTGATAGATAGATATATATATATATATATATATACACACACACACACACACACACACACACTTTGTAACTGAATAAATGTATTAAAATAAAAAAAATTATTTATATATTGACCATTTTAAGGTTAGTTCATAGTTTATTAACGGTTTACTAAAGTAAGGAACAGTACAGATTTATCAGCCTTAGTTCAGGTTACAACTGGACTCATTTTGTAAATTTGAAATGTTTTCTGAATTTTTGTAAGATATTGTACCTTTTTTATATATGGATATGGATATTGGGTTACACTTTATTTTAAGGTGTCCTTGTTACGGTGTAATTATACATTTAAAGTACACTTAGTATCTAGTAATATTAACTAACTACATGTACATGCTAAATGGTTAGGGTTACTTGCATGTAGTTATTCATAATTTGTTGTTGATATAAAAGTACGTACATGTAACATTTGTAAAAAGGACACCTTAAAATAAAGGGTTACTGGATATTGTATATGCAGTTTCATGTGTTAAAACAAACATCAGGGATTCATATTTAGGGGATGCTCTCATACGGTTTAATGACACTGGACCTTCTCAGTGGCTCCAGAAATGGACGCAACCCAAAAAAAAAAAAAAAAATCTGCATGGATTTTTTGCAATGGTTGACCTCTACATTTTAGTACTTGTTAAAAAGGACCCACTCTAGTGACCGCTTTTGTAAAAAAAAATTCTGAAAGTGTCATATGTTATTCTGAACAATGGCTGCATCTGAAATCACATACTTCCATACAGCAGATGGCAAACCGTATATGAAAAGAGCAGTACGTCCGAAGATAACCAGATGACCTTAGCTGGTTGAAGTTGCAGCCCATGTGACCACTAACAACAGTTTGATCTCCAAAATATCAGAATTCAGCCATTCTGTTCAAAGTCCATCCCATCATGCCTTTACTCAGAAGACATTTTTTTTGTAACATTTGTGAAGGCCAGTGCATTACAATATGTCCCTTCAAGAGCTTTGTACATACAGTAATTCACAAAGAGTTTGCCATTTTAACACTTATATTCTGAGAGGAGAACCACTACCCACATACGACGATGAAAAAAAAGAGAAGCATTTATACTGTTCTTTCTTGCTGCAATTCTCGGAGCTTCCAAAGATAATTGGATATTTTGCCAGTAAGCTCAAATTCAGGTCCACTTTTCTGAATACGAACACAATCCTATTTCTTATAATCTGTATTTATTATTAAGATAACATATTTAGGATTCATTTTGTTGTTGTAAATATCTAGTTTGGATAGCTCATTTACTCAATGTTTAGAAGGAAAAGTATATGTGCTAGAGTTAATCAATTATTATGTAGAGTCACTCTAAAAAGATCTAGGTGGCGTTGTTGGTCATCAAGCTGTGAAACCGAAAAATAGACAATCACGAGCACATGTCCAATCATAGCACTTAGGAGGATTAGATGAACACGGAGCAAAGGATGCGGAACATGACGGTGGTCACAAAAGGGGGAGCATATATAAAAGAGCTGGACAAACATGTTACAAAAGACCATATTACAAAAGAAATGCTGAGCTGCTCTCTTATATCACCTCTTATTCTCGCTCTCTTCTACCAAGCAGCCCCGTTTTCAATACCAAATCCTCACAACTCACTTCTGTTCTTATCAGCAAGAATTTGTGCAGAGATATATGGGTCATACAAAACAGTCCAAATCTGGAGGTGATATGTGGGCCATGAAATACTGCTTAGACCTTAAGCTATGTAGCAGAGAATTAAAAAGATCCTTTTAACAAGTACACTAGATTGTTAAGGTCTATTTAACATTTCCCACAATCACTAAAAGGGATTCCTAATCCCAAAATGAATATTGTCATTATTTACTTACCCTCTTGTTGTTCCAAACCCATAAAAGCCTTGTTCATCTTCGGAACACAATTTAAGATATTTTGGATCAAAACCAAGAGGCTTGTGTCTGTCCCTTATACTGCCAAGTCACACTGTCAAGGTCCAGAAAGGTATGAAATGAATCGTAAGAATAGTCCATCTGCCATCAGTGGTTCAACCGTAACGTTTAATAGGTCCAGTTTACTTACAGACTACAAAAAAAGTGAAATCAGTTTGGCAACCATATTTTACAGCTTCAGTTTATAATGTTATACATCACGGCTTTAGATACAGCATAGTAAGCAATGCACACTTGAGTCACCATTGTAAAAGGAAGAAAACAGTCACACACCAGGATGTTTTTACATACAATGTACTGCAAAGGAAGTGTATCATTTGCACTGGTTGGGCAGATTTAGTCACGGTTACTCATTCATGGTTCATGTCTTGTTTTTTTACTCAGTTTAAAAATATAGCACATTTGTCATACTCATATTTGTAACCTTTAAAGAGCAAAAAAAAAATAAGTTCCACTTACCCTCCTTGTGAAGCGTGCCAATGATTTTCGTCTGGACAACTGTCAGATCAGCAGTCTTCCCTGTGATTGTGTAACCTAGTGAACCAAACTGAGAGATCGTTTTGAAGGCTCAGAAAACCTTCACAGGTGTTTTGAGTTGATTAACTGATTGGCATGCCACCATGTTCTAATTTGTTGAGATTGGTGGGGTTTTGTTAAATGTGAGCCAAAATCTTCACAATAAACCAAAGACTTAAACTATTTTAGTCTGTGTGCACTGAACTGATTTAATACAAGTTCAACAATTTGAGTTGAATTACTGAAATAAATGAACTTCTCCAATATTCAAATTTATTGAGATTCACCTGTAAGTTCTCATGTTAAAACTCCGGGCTTGTTTCGTGTATTTAGTTTTGAAGAGTTTGAGTTTATGCTTAAAAAAATTCTGAATATTTTGTTGAAAAACCTGTCTTGATGCCATATAACGTTTACAGCGGTTGGCTCTGTAGACCTCCAACCATTTGAGCCTCTGCAGTGGGGTCTTCAAGAGATCCTTCCCATCTCAAGCAGTCATGCTCAAGATCAGTCAAGTCAGATTTGTCCTCCTCTGTTGGAACCACTTCTGATACACCCTTAGGGTTTTTGGAATTGCTGTTCTTACGTTCTTTGGCTTTGGCTTGAGCTTTGCACTGAGCATCACTCATCTCTCTGTTGGTCCACTGTTCTTTCTGGAGTTTCTCTATAGAAACAGAGAAACTATAGAAGGTTTAAAATATATCACAATGCTTCTGAAACAATTAAAGCAGCCAACTGCTCAACTACTGCACCAAGGTACCGAAGGAGACCGCTTTCAATCAACTCTATACAGTATAATACTGTTAAAGACAGACTTTGGATCTTTTATTTTCATTTCAAATTAACGTTAACTCAAAGCAGTATCATGAGTATTAAAAGAGGTACTATGAAGAAAATAAAATAACATTTATAATATATAAACTATACTTAAATCGCTATCACCCATTTTATTCAGCTGTATACAAAAGAAAAATATATTAGATTTGTACAGCACCTATCAAAAGAGTTAGCATTTAGGCTTTAGTACTATAAAGCATTAAATATTCTATTCAGATGTGATCATACGACCTGTTTTTGGCTCAGACATTGACTCTATACTTAGAACAAGGCCATCAGTTAGAGAGAAGAACATGGTGCTGTGCAGCTAAACTTAGCAACAGCAATAAAGGTTAGGTCATAAGGAGAAACAGCCGCCAAACATTATTTCTGACATTTTACTTTACAGATGCAGACCCTTTTTGTTTCTGCATTTGTGAAAAAAATTCTGCATCGCTCTCAAAATGTTTTATTCTTATTTATTTAATGTTAGGCCTATATGTTGAATGTAACGTTTCATCGGTTTCCCTTTAGAAGATGTTGCATTGAGATGTCAGTTTATAGTTTGTTTCTGTCTGAATGGTTTAAATGTTTTTTGTTTTTTAATTAAAGACCCATTTGTCCCTGACTTCTTGGTCACTCACATATGGTTTATAAAAATGTAGACATTTTTGAGAGCAATACCGGTTTATAACAGAATGTGTGCTTTTTGCATACCTTTATAGGCCTATTGAATGTTTTATTGCGTATACACCTGGCATGTTTAAATTATTATTTTATTGAAATTAACTTTGGGGGAAGTACTGTAAACTTTCACATGTACGGACAATTGGCTGAGCAGGAATCCTTTAGATTGGTTGGAACCATTTTGTCCCCGCCCCCTTTCTTGGGAGTCGAGGCTTAACGTTGGCTGAAGTGGAAGTCATTCATAATCTACGGAAGACAGTCGTCATAGTGAACCGTTGACGTCGCAGATCCAGCGGCCAGCTGTTCTAATCGCGTCACTCTCTTTGCCAGCTGATCGCAGACGCCGGTAAACGTGAGACGGCGAGAACGGAGGAACCACTTCACCGGTGAGGTGAGTGTTTATGTTAATCAACTTTTCAGATATTAACCAGCATTGTTGCCTGTCTTATCCGCAGTCTGCTTCTGTCGGGGGTTTCAGACAGAACAGCTTTATGAGCTCCGGGGAAAGGCGAGGCAGTTCACTTTAGGTGGGGCGGAAAAAAATCTGATTCTTCAGAGGTACGAATACGCGTTACATTCACGACAAAATGAACGATTATAATATTAGAACAGGCCATCATCGAATATGTTGGATACCGGGCGGAGGTCATTACATAAGTTTCATTCCATTATACCGGCCAAACTTCCAGCCTAACGTTACTAAAGCCTTTATTCGAGGGCGCAAATCGTAATCTCCATATTTAAAGTTCTCTAAAAATCTAATCCTTCATGTTGAGTAAAGACAAGATAGTTATTCGGTACAATCACGTCAGTCCTTTTTATTGCTGCATAGATGCCAACGTGTCGGCTAAAGTGTGTTTCCTGATTTGGTTGGGTAAGAACATCCTTATGTAATTCATTCACCTCTGATGAGGAAATCTCCTTCGCTTTTTGCTCGATATGTGATGTTACAATCGGTTTTGCTGGTTTTTAAACGTTTCAGTGGAATGTTACAGATTTAGGAAGTGACGTAGCAGACGTTATAGGCTCTGATAGTTCATCTATTTCATGTATACACTGTTTTACGTAATTTTAAAGGCTATGTAAAAAAAAAAAAAAAAGAAAATAATTTAGAATTGATTATAATTTTTTTAGTTAGTAATAATTGTTTACCTAAGTTAATGTTAAGTTACTTTAATAACCTTTAAATGCCACTGAATATACTGGCATGGTTTATTTTCATGATTTAAAAAAATATGTTGTTAAATATAAACCACAATAAAATCTATTTAAGGACAATGTGCTGTTTAAAGTGGTTTAAACTGTGTTCTTCTACATGTAGAGTGTCTGTGAAGAGCAGGCCTCAAAAGCTCTGAGTATTTCACTCAGCGACACGAAGTCAATGCGTATCAGCAGAAATTCTTGAAAAGACGCTCCTTGTGACATTCTGTATCTGTATCATTGGTTTGATACTCCGCTAGCTGTGTTTTTGAGTCATAGATAGCAAGTCAACACTTTTCGACCAGGCATCCAAAAATAGACCGTTCTTCTGAATTGGTGTTCAAATCGAATTACTGTTCTGCGGTTACAGCCCTTCAAGAGACAGAAAGCTAACATGTCCACCCTGTTCCTCATGTTTGAGGAGTCAGTTTATAAACTCGGACTGCACTTTACCCTGTTGTGGATCTGGAAGGTGGGTGGCGTTGCTTAAAAGAAAATGTATTTTGCAACAGACACAACCAATTTTTTTTTTTAAATAGATGATTTCAGTGGTGAGGTATGTGTGCACCAGACTTCCTTAAGTAATAATTATCATGATGCTGACAAAAAAAAAATGAAACCAGTATGTTTTTAAATACAAAAAGGTATATTTTTGTATTGATGCCAGTGTGTTAAAATGGCCACCGTTTGCCCTGCCTGCAGAATCCATGGCAAGTCAGTACTCGGTCACATCTGATTCAGCCTCGGGCTTTGCAATGTGATGATTAAAAAATAAAAATAAATTCCCCTCTGCCCTTAAACGGCAGAGAGCGATGGAGACATCGTCCCACCCTGTTCTTCAGTACTCACACACTCACTGATTCAGTCTTTTGTTTGCTCATAGATATCACTTTGTCACCTCTGAGAAAAGACCTCAGCATTAGCTCAGAGTTTAACTGTACGTCTGCAGTTAAGATGAGCAGTTTATTGTTTGTTCTTGTGCAAAAACTTTTTATACCATGGGTCAAACATGTCTTAGTACCATGAGACACACTTTTTAGTGCTAACAATGTAGGCTAGTGTTTTGGCCATTAGCAGTAGCGAGCTGACCTTAATGTTTCAATTTTCCATTCACGCATTGCAGCTTGTGTACACCCAGACCAGATCAATAGATCGACTGGTGACGGGAACGAGACGAGCGTTCAGATATGCAAACATTGTCAATTCAGGCTAATTTGCTTGCACTGCTTCGACACCCTTGGAAATTTCATTTAGGTGATTTGTATAGCGTAAGTTTTGTACGAGATTTGAGGTAGAATAGATGCTTAATAATAAGCACGAGTTAACACGCACATAATAATTTACTTGTGAAATTATAAAGAATACACAAAAGTCCAAAGTCAGCCCTTATCTGATATCACTAAGGCCTTCGTTTTTTTTTCTCAATCAGAAATCATGATTTTTGTAAAATGTTATATTGAATTATATAAATGTAAAAATAGCTATAGCTTTCATACCATTCACTGCATTTTCTAGCTGCGCTGAACAATAGAGGCAGTAAAACAACAATACATTTTATTCCTGTTTGCACAAGTTATTAAAATGGAAAATGGTCAATTAGTATTTTGATGAGCTCCAAACACTTTTATCGTAGTGTATGGTTTCCCCCCCTTCCCTTTCCATCCTCTCCCCTCCTTGCTGAACGTGATCGATTTCAAAAGCAAAAGTTAAACCATTAAAATATTGCACAAAAGAAAGCGATTGCATGCTTTAGCAAGAGTCAGAAACTGCACGTGATCACAGATGGCACACTTCCCACCCACTATCGGTAACATGTAGTGTAGCTAATACATTATTTTAAAATGCGATTAACTTTTTAGCATCACCAACATTTCATTTGAAAAACTGCTGTGATATTTACAGCTGCCAGATGGGGAACATCCAAGAAGCAACAAAATATCATTTTGCAGAACTGTCACCACAGGCACATTTTATTGAGTGAGTCCATGACTTCAGAATCATATCTGCATATTTTAAAAAGATGCCACTTTTAATAGTTAAAAGGGTCATTCACCCAAAATTTAAATTAGGGTTATTTATACACCCAGCATGACCTACCTACTTCTGTAAAACACAAAAGGAGATGTTTAGAAAGTTGTTCAAGCTGCTCTGATTGACAAGGGGCAGAAAAGCCTCAAAGTTCATTTCAGAACTGTAATTTTTTATTTATTTTTTATTTTGTGGTGAATTATGTCTTTAACCTTCCCATGAAAGATGAAACATTTGAGTCAGGCATAATTTTCAAACCGTTTATCGTGTTTGTTCTATTCATCATAGTTGACATTATGTCTGAATTGTGCTCTCAAGGCCTTACCTTGTCCTCTGGCCTCCACTCCCAATGCCTGCTGATTCATGTCTGCGTGTCTGCGCCGGCTTGCTGGAGGGGGAGGGTGGAATGAACCAGGGACACGGAGTACTGAGAAAGAATGGTAGATGATTACCAAACGCAGCATGGGGAGGGAAACTAGACGGAAAGTACGAGCAACCTGAGTCTGTGTCATCGAGTTAGCGTGATTCAGTGTATGTGATGTTTCTGTGAGATGGAAAATATAGACTCTTTTGACACAAGCAAGAAGTTTGTTTCAGCATGTGTTGTTGGGGATCTGAGGAATGATGGGCATTCTGGGCCTCATTTGTTAAACTCAAACATCATGGTTTGTAAATTGCACACAGTTTTGGTTGTGGGACATATCTTGGGTTGTTTTTGAAAAGTAATCTTCTGTCTTGTTTTTATCTTCTAGGATTGTTGTGGATGCTGATGAGTGAATATTGGCTGACCTACCGCAGTTCTTCTCTGGCAAACTTTATGACCCTGTCCTGACGCTAAAGCTGCCAGCTGAAGAACTGTTGTGGTCAGCTCTACCCAGCATGCACCATTTTCATCTGAGAGTGCTGTGGATCTGATTCATTCTGGATCGTCTCTGTCTTGGAACTTTGATATTTTAAAATGAACTTTTTTATTATTATTATTGAAGTAGAAAGCATCTTAAATCGAGAAAATATTTATTGGAAAAATGTAAAAAGTTTTTGTCATGTATTTTTTTTAATTAACCATATTAATATTTAACCATATTATCATAAAATATGTATTTAAATCCATGGTATTTTTTTATTGTGAATATCAGAATTAATATCAAACTAACTTGTAGATGAGTGTTTTATGTATGTAGAATGCATTATGCATGGCAGAAGTCACTGAAATTAATTTTCTGTACATTTTAGCCTCTGCAACAGCTGCTGCCCAGGCATGAAACTGAAACTATTTAGTAAATAACTAAACAAAAATCACAATTTCACACAAGAGTCATGTATAAAATTAAGCTTTTAACTGAAATGTTAAACAATGCTCTCAAGAAAAGTGTATTTCCATAGGTTGGGGCAAGTTGTCACTCGTCTGTAAAATGCTAGAGATGTATTAATAACAATAGTTATAAGCCTAAACTATTGTTATCTTGCACTTAAGTGTTAAAATATGACCGATAGAGGGCGTCAATGGTCAGTTGGACAGTAAAGCTAGCTGAGGTGGGTCTACTGCCTATTTATCAAGCAGATACATTTACTTTTCCACTCTTGAACATTTTCCGTGAAAAAAGCTGTGAACACATACAAGTGAAGATAACTCTGTCTCACTAATGCAATTCATAGACTATTTTAATCATTTTGGTAAGAGAATGGATGAAAGTTAATTAAATGAATTATTTTTACATTGATATGACACAACACCCAGCAAATGCACAATGGTCCAATAAGGTTACTCCAAATGTGGCTAATTTTAGAGGAACCAAATGCATTCTAGTTTTGGGTAGTAACTGATAATTAAATGTAATCTGGATTAAGTAATCAGGTTTCAGAATTCTGTAATTGTAATTCAATTACATTTCATTTGAAAATGGAGGAGAGCCTGTGGGGAAGTTAAGCCACCCCTTGTTTCTAGACAACCTTAAACAAAGTTGGTGATATTAGCACACATTTGAAGATTTAACCATCATACCCTGTGATGGAGAGAGGCCATGCCTCTGATCTGAACATTTCATGTTCTTACTTTTTTAAAATGAAGTTAGATACAATGTACCCCTTCTTATGATTATAATGTATTATTTAACTGTAATTCTACATTGTATTTCATTAATTTTACACCAAACATGATTCTGATTTAGTTTTTTGTTTTTAATGTGATTTTGTTTCTGTTAATTTTAAATTGGCCTTGTTTATGAAAATTGCCCATTAAAGTTTTTAGGAAATTCCCAGTTGCAGTTTTTTTTTTTTTTTTTTTTTTATTCTTCAGTTTGAACTTTTTTTCTGAAATAAAATAAAATAAAAATAACCATGTGACCTGTATCTTTAAATGGAACTTTCAAGAAGTAATCTATCCATATAGCTCACAAAGACCGGTATAGTCAGACGGCTTTAATTACAGAATTGAAAGGCCACACTGAATTTAATAACTGGATTTACAAAACTGAATATTTAAACATTGCATCAACTACTGATAAACAGTTATTTGAATGATCACTCAGCGGGTTAATTGTGTATTATTATGTCTTTAGAAGGCTTTTGTGTCTTAAATACACGAATGCAAGTTATTACTTATTTCCTTATTTTATTTATTTTTTTGTCATCTGAAAAACTTTCACCTAAGTATATTTACTGGGACATTGGGGGGAAAAAATGATAGTCAATTTTTGTCAAGGTAAGTGATTTATTTTAGCTACATTTAAATAAAAAATGTAGTTGATTAACTTTCAGCAAAATGCGTTTATTTAAATGTAGCTAAAATTATTTGCAACCACTTACATTAAAAAAAATTTATATATTTTTTTCCCAGTGAAGTTCCCCCTGAGAGTTTAATGTGTTTTATATTACAGTTCTCTGACTAATTAATGGACAGGCAGGGAAACAAAATATTTATATTTTTAGTGTTTTATTTTATTTTTACATTTTTTATGATTTATTTTATAGCTTTTCATTAAACTCACAACCCCCCTGCAGTTCCTTAACCCAATAGGTTAGAAAAACATGATGTAATGTAGTCCTAATGATTAATTACATGTTCACTTCATGTTGTTAATTACAACTACTGGAATATATTTGCCTTCTCTTTGTCATTTATTTATTTATTCTTTTTTTTTTTTATATCAATGGTACAATATTATCCTATTTACAGAAATGTGATAAATGAGTTAGTGTAGCCTAATCAAAAAGTAGTCTGATTATTATTTCGGATTAGGTATGTTTCTAACTAAAATTTTTGTCATGTAGGCTAATTTGGAATTAATAACAGAATACAAAATTTAAGTAGCCTAAAATAGCCAGCAGGTGCTTATTTTCTTACCATAAACTAAAACCTAACATCCCAGAAGTTGTTGTGATTTATTTATGTATTTATTTTTATATATCTAGCCTATAGTCTACAAAAACTCACTTTTCATAATCATATTCTACATTTTGCGGAATTAATTAGTGGCCTACTTGACTGAATTAGTGGAATAAAGCTTGCAAGAAAAACATCCATTCGATCAAAACATCATATAATCTCACGGGGAGTAATATTTGCGACTGAGATTAGAATCAACTTGGCACAGAAACGAATTAATCAAAGCGTCTGGATCCACTGATAGAAGATCCACGCGCTTGCGTCAATTAACGCGTGTGGGTCCACCAATCAGATTCCGGCGTTTGGGCGCCCTTTCGTCGTGCCCAATGGAAACTGATCGATTTAGGCAAAGTGTCCAGATTCGCATCTCTAATGTAAAACGAGATGAAGTGCATGGAAGTCCGATAGGTGTACGAATATCTCGCTCGAACTGCTCTGCGAACAACTGGATTAAATTCAAGATCTTATGCTGATCGCGATAACTTCATAAGAGTGTATATTTGATGTTGTTCTTACACAAAGGGATCTGTTCGGTAAGAGATGGCTGTTAACACGGACGCCCCTCACGCGACAGGTGCCCTGGGCGAGAGAGCCGCGCTGCACTCCACCGATTTTGGAGATACTCAGAAACTTCTTGACACCTCAGACAAAGAGCTGAAGAAAGAATTAAACCACTCGCCCTCTGATACACACCTCGTGAAGTGTTTTGAAGCGGAACAGACTGTGGTTAACGTTGCCCCGGAGCCCAGCTCTCCGTCGCGGGTCATTTTCAGCCGCGCGTCGTCGCCCACGCTCGCGGAGCGCGAGCCCTGCAGCTTCATGTGGGTGGCCGTGATCTCCTGCTTCTGCCCGGCCGTTCCCATAAACCTGTTCGCGATTTATTTCGCACACATGGTGAGTGGCGTCACTGGAGTTCAACTTAATTAATATACTCTCAGAATTAACTCTATTAATTACTTTTATAGATCAAATTTAGTAGCCTAATAAATTACAAAAGCCGATTAAACAAAGTAGAAGAAACTCTTCTTGTTTCTGTTTAGGGTGGCTCATGAGGCCCCTAATATGTCATACCATATTTAGGCTTACTTTATTTTTTATTTAGACTTATCCATGATTTTCTTTCTGTTCTGCTTCAGTCTCGGTCCATGATAGAAGCAAAAGATTATGATGGGGCCAGAAGACTTGGGCGTCTATCTTTGTTGCTTAGTATCGTTTCCATTGTTGTGGGTCTGGCTATAGTCCTATATCTGTTGTTGACAGGTAAATTATATCTTTTTCTGTACACACACACACAGGGAAGTAGATATCGGGGACATGTTGCATCTAACACAACCTTGGAAACATGAAACTGTCAGTATCAGTATTATAAAAATACAGCTAATATCTTTGATTGTGTTTTGATTTCTATTTTTATAAAACAGTTATAAAAATACAATTAGCATTATTAAAAAATGGGTGTGTTTTTGTCTGCAACAGAGTTGAATTAACATCATATCCTTAAATGACGTTCTTATTTCTTTCTCTCTCTCTCCCAGAGTATTAGTTGGACATAAATGTGAGCATTAATGTAAGCGGGTATTGGACCCAAAGAAGATGGATGATGAATGCCATGGGAAAACCTTCAAAGAAAAAAGTTTAAATATCAATTTATATTATGTAAAGTGGTAAGCTACAGTGTTAAAAACTTTATTTATTAATTTTTTTTTGCCAAGGACTCATGTTCACTGAAAAAATGTTTCTAACCTTGTCTTGATGGCTCTCAACCATTTCTGTTGCTGTCTTGGAGACTTTGCTTTATCCAGCAATGCATTAGCACCTGACTAATTTTTCACTTAATCTTAAATGGCTTTGTCTTTTTAAAATTATGATCTACATGTTGTATTCAATATGTTTGAATTCTTTGAAAGAAAAAAATATTCCTATGCAAAGTGAAATTTATCAATTTGTATTTCTTTTTTTTTATCTATAGTGCAAGTGCATTATATTATGTGAATGTATTGCATGTTGCAATAACAAGAATGTGACTTGTTCTGAGAATGAGAATCTGTTGTTATTATTTTTCTTTTCTTTTACGATGCACTGTTTGCTGGTACAGCGGAGCTGGTGCATACAAAATTATATAGATGTAATATACATTTTGTGTAATCTGTTACAGCTCAAAAGCCTAATTTACCCCAAATAAAAATTCTGTCATTATATATTAGAACACAAAAAAAACATATTTTGAAAAATATCTCTTTTTGTGGATAACATGAAAGTCAATGGGTTCAAATATCTTCTTCTGTGTCCAGCAGAAGAAAAAAAATCACAGGTTTGGAATGACGAGGGTGAATAAATGATGAGAGAATTTACATTTGTTTGGGTAAAACTTATTTTTTACTTTTTAGACATTTTTTTATTCCTTCTCATTTTGATTCATAGCCTTCTGGAAGTGTGGAGTAGGATCATAAGGATACAAGGTGGAGGAATGCAGTGTGAGCTGGGCGTAGTAAATCTTTTTTTTTACTGAAAATATGCATTGAACTTGTAGGAGATGAACAAGGGCTATATTCAAGCAAAAGTGCATGCATGTCTAAAATGAAAAATTGTGTGAATTTCTTTTGCTAATACGGTGCCATATTTTTGCATGTTAAAATTAAACCAAACCTATATAATGGTCTAGTTTAAGTGTGTTTTTTTGCAGATTGGTTGGAAGCATTCCATTAGCACAGAAATTACTTGTGAATGCTAGACTGAAAAAAGCTACAGTTCAGTACATCCTGTTCTGATATTAGCCATCCAGCCTCCTGAGCAACAGAGATCAGAGGAAGCACGTCTGGTAATTGATATCCTTTTCTCATAAGTGCATTCCTTCCTTTACTTTTAATCATTATCTACCTCAAATGGAGGTTACTCTTAATGATTCTTGCATCAAAGTGAAAGTTGGTGTCTATATTGTGAGACACATATGAAAGAAACCATTGCTTATAAAACATTTTATTTTTAGTAGTGCCTCAGAATAAGCATTTTGCAGTTATTCATATTTTTGACATGTAGACCCACAAAGACATCTGCAGCAAGATTGTATTTTCCAAAACCACATAACTTTTGTTTGCTTCCTCTTCATAAATTATCCAAACCTCCACTAATGGCTGGGTGGTCACATGGGACTAGTTAGGATGATAAAAGCTTTGACCATGTTCTAAATGTGTTTTGATGTAGAGTCCAATACCACAAAGCATATTGCAACATTTTACAATATTTCATAATATAGTGCTTTCGTTTCTCCAGTTTAATCAGAATGGTTGGTTAAAAAAAATGAACATAATATTTGATGTGTAATGTTTTTGCCATTTAACATTGGTCATCCACATTGGATCTGTGCTATGGAAATATTCCTGGTGCTTGCATCTTTAAGGTACGTCCCCCTCTAGGTGGATCTGGTCAAAAACGCTGTTCTTCTTTTGCCTCAGTACAGGCAAAAACTAAAGACTGAGAAAGTGCAAACCAGGTCTATTCAGGTATGGGAGTTTGATTCCATTGAAGCACTAAAAGGTTGTTTCGAAGTTACAGATTGGAATGTGTTATGACGTATGTTGAAGGTTTCCATATCTGGATATGTGGATTTTTGTGTATACAGTGTTATTCCTGTAAGACGTGTAAAATGTTACCCTAATAACAAACCTTGGGTTACAAAGGATCTTTAACACTGTTTGATTCTCAAATTTTTTTTTTCTAAATGTCAATAAACATACTGTTAAACTCCTGCAAAAAGAACTGAAGCAAAAAACTATAGGATGCTAAACTGCAGTTTAAACGGGCAATGCGCAGATGGCCTGGAAAGGCCAAAATAAGTATAATATGGAGGAATCAGAAGTAACATACTATTTTGCATACTGTTTTGCAACTGAATTTTATCTGTTTTATGCTTGTTTTAATACTGATTCTGATGAGAAATTGACTCCCTTAGGGCATCCGGTATTTCACCCTATATAGAGGAAAAGACATTGTAAAAGTTTTTTTTTACGAGTTAAACCCAAAAAGACAACAGGGCCTGATGGAATAAAGGGGAAGGTGCTGAGGGAATGCTTAAGGGAGTTTGATTGTAATGTTGTACCTCAGGCCTGGAAAGAGAAAAAAAAAGAAACATGCTAAGGACCTTATAGACTACAGACCAGCGGCTTTAACATATGTGCTTTTTAAGTGCATGGAGAGAGTAGGTTGGTAGTTTGACAGCAAGTCTCCCAAGCAATGATTGGCAAATTGGATACCTTGCAGTTTGCTTACAGAGTTGGGCGTGGAGTTGAAGATGCCACCCTCACTCTGATGGATAAGATTGGAAAATACTAGAATAGTAACAGATTGTTGCATTAGTATTTAATTTATGGATTTTTCTTCCGCTTTTAATATGGTGTACATAAAAAATATTTTGAAGAGTTGCAGGTGCACCATGCCCTTATCTTATGGATTAATAGTTTTTTACGGTACTGTCCACAGTATGTATTTGTAAATGAGTAAAAGTCAGAAAAATGTGGTTTTAAATACTGGCATTCCCCAGGGGTGTGTATTATCACCAATTCAATTTTCTATTTATATAAATTAAATGGCCTGTGATACTGACAATTTGACACTTACAAAATATGCGGATGATATAGTGGGATGTGTAAAAGATATTCAGTCATTAAATGCCTCAGTTTTGTTAATTTTATTACATTTTGGACAGAGGAAAGTTCTCTAACATTAGTAAAACTAAAGAAATGTGTTGTGGGGCTATAAAATACGAGCACTCTGTGAACCTTTGTTATTTAATGGAGAGGAATTTGAACAGGTGGGATCTTTTAAATACTGAGATTGACTCCAATTTTCATTTAATAAGCATTCAGATAATGTTTTTACAAAGGCTTATCAGTGTCTAGGCTTGTTGAGAAAACTGGAGATTTAACATTGAAAAAGATATTCTGATGGTTTTATATAAATCACTTATTGATTCTGTTCTTACTTTTAATAATTGTGTCCTGGTTTAACTCTCTCTCTCTCTCTCTCTCTCTGTTACAAGCAAAAATAGACTATTAAGGATTATAAATGTGGCAAGTAAAATAATTGGTGAGAGACAAACACCTCTCACTGATATTTTCACTGTGGCACTAATAAGGAAAGCCTCTGTTATTGTGGGAGACTCTTCTCAAATGTCAGAAGACGTTTATTCCAACTGCCATTGGAATTTAAAATATGATCTTAGAATGAATTTATTATTTTTAATGTATGTTATGTGTGTATGTGAGGAATATTTGTGCTGTTTGTATGTTGAGCCTTTTGTCTGAAGACAATTTTCTACCCCACTGGGGATAGAGAATAAAGCTTTTGAAATTGAAATACTGGTAATAATAATTTTCATTGTACATTTGCAATTCTCAGAACACTTACAAAATTATGTCTCAATAATATAATATTTGATGTGCAATTTATCTTGCCGTCTTGTAATAGTCATTAATAAAAATGCTTGTAATACAATACATGTCCATAGTTTATAGTTATACAGGTCCTTCTCAAATAATTAGCATATTGTGATAAAAGTTCATTATTTTCCATAATGTAATGATAAAAATTTAACTTTCATATATTTTAGATATATTGCACACCAACTGAAATATTTCAGGTCTTTTATTGTTTTAATACTGATGATTTTGGCATACAGCTCATGAAAACCCAAAATTCCTATCTCAAAAAAATAGCATATTTCATCTGACCAATAAAAGAAAAGTGTTTTAATACAAAAAAAGTCAACCCTCAAATAATTATGTTCAGTTATGCACTCAATACTGGCTTGGAGGCAATCAGCCTGTGGCACTGCTGATGTGTTATGGAGGCCCAGGATGCTTCGAAAGCGGCCTTAAGCTCATCCAGAGTGTTGGGTCTTGCGTCTCTCAACTTTCTCTTCACAATATCCCACAGATTCTCATGGGGTTCAGGTCAGGAGAGTTGGCAGGCTAATTGAGCACAGTAATACCATGGTCAGTAAACCATTTACCAGTGGTTTTGGCACTGTGAGCAGGTGCCAGGTCGTGCTGAAAAACAAAATCTTCATCTCCATAAAGCTTTTCAGCAGATGGAAGCATGAAGTGCTTCAAAATCTCCAGATAGCCAGCTGCATTGACCATGCCCTTGATAAAACACAGTGGACCAACACCAGCAGCTGACATGGCACCCCAGACCATCACTTTTTAGCCTATAATATAATACAATTTGTATATATTATATTTTATATACATTCAAATTTTATATTTAAAATGTAGTTTATATCTTAATAGCATCTCAAAACACTTTCAAAATTATTTCTTAATTCATGACATTCGTAACTATTTTATGCTTTGGGAAATAATGTGTTTGTATGAATGTGTACAATCTTCTCACTGAGGGTGAGGTTTAGGGGCATGGTGTATTTAATTATTTCATACAAAATTGCCAGTTCTTAAAATTTTTAGGTCATCTTGTTAGATCAGTTATCTTTTTGTCACAAATTTGCAACAAAATAAAACTTCAGATCATTCACAGTCTAGAGAGCATTCAAACTGAACAGTAAAAATTATATCCCCTTAAAACATCTTTGAATGAATGATTGAATGAATTCAATGACTAAATCATTATTATCTTCTAATCTTATACTTGAACCAAACACCCACAGCATTGAGCTTTTGACCTATGGAGAATGTGTTTAAGCAGATCGTGGGATGCTCAAATGAAGTTTAGAAAATCAATAGCACTCAGTCTATCTTATTCTCTTGCAGACAGAAAGGCCCAGTTAGCCCAGCAGGAGTAATGCACGCTTGTGAGCGTCACTTACGTATAAACGGAGAGAGGATTCCTCAACTCACATATCCTGTGAGCACAGCATGAAAGCTTGCAGGATTTAATAAGAACAAAAATGTGTTTTATGGAGCCAGTGAAAGCCAAAGAGCCAATAAAGCCATGAAAAAAAGAATTATGCGATGTTAAACGAGCTGAAACGTGGTTTAGCGTCAGTGCTGAAGTGGAGATCTGTTGTCTCTGATTATTTTCCTACGACTGTTGCTAAATGGAGAGACGGGTTTGTGGAAGTTGTTGAGGTAAACCACAGCTGTTAGGCCAATTCCAGGAAACTTCTAATGGACTTTCCCACTCAGAAACCCTTTGTGAGAAAGCTGGCATCATGGCAGTATATCAGAATGTAGTGAGCATGACATTACTCTGAATAATTTGAAAGGCCATCAGTAAAAAAAGAACATTATCTGCAATGTTCTCTAGTGTATTGGTATAGATGAAAGAGAGGGGTATTTGATAAATTACATAAATTATTAAATAATAAATCATGTAAAGCAGTTGGAAGCTTGAGGTTCATTTGTGTAACTTTAATGAGCAAGTGTCCATTGTATAACTTAAGTGTGAAATCTGATGAAAAAATCTTGGACATTCAAATATAAAAATATGACCATTGAATTTATTAATTTACTCTTACATTGTTCTAACCCTCATGGATTTTTATCTTCCAAGAAAATGTGATATTTAGCAGCATGTCACAACTACTCTTAAACTTTTGTGAATGGTGACCATGACCGTCCCTGATCCTCATTCTATGGTGGACAAGAGACTTGATCAGAATCAGAATCAGAATGAGCTTTATTGCCAGGTATGTTCACACATACGAGGAATATGTTTTTGTGACAGAAGCTCAGCAGTGCAACATAATGACAGCGACAGAACAAAAAACACACTAAAGGAATAAAAAAAAATTAATTCAAATAAGGTAAGGAATGACAATATACAAATTGACAATGTATGGCAGGTATACTACAATGAGCAGTTATGTATGTAAAAAATTTAAGTGTACACTAAGTATGTGTGTTCGATAAATAAGTGTATGTGTATATAAATATAAATATAAATAGAGTAGTGTGTTCCACAGTTATTATTAAGTGTTCATTAGATGGATTGCCTGAGGGAAGAAACTGTTCCTGTGTCTGGTCGTTCTGGTGCTCAGTGCTCTGTATCGTCGATCAGATGGCAACAGTTCAAAGAGGGAGTGTGCTGGATGTGAGGGGTGAGGGGTGATTTTGCCAGCCCTTTTGCTCACTCTAGATAAGTACGTACAGTTCTTGAAGGGAGGGTTGTACAAATGATTCGCTCAGCAGTCCGGACTACCCTCTGTAGTCTTCTGAGGTCCGATTTAGAAGCTGAGCTGAACCAAACAGTTACTGAAGTCCAGAGGATGGATTCAATGATGGTGGAGTAGAACTGTTTCAGCAGCTCCTGTGGCAGGTTAAACTTCCTCAGCTGGCGGAGGAAGTACAACTTCTGCTGGGCCTTTTACACAATGGAGTCAATGTGAATGTCCCACTTCAGGTCCTGAGAGATAGTGGTGCCCAGGAACCTGAATGACTCCACTGCAGTCACAGGGCTGTTCATGATGGTGAGTGGGGGGAGAGCAGGGGGGGGTTTCTCCTGAAGTCCACGATCATCTCCACTGTTTTGAGGGTGTTAAGCTCCAGGTTGTTGAGAGTGCACCAGACAGCCAGCTCTTTAACCTCCTGTCTGTAAGCAGACTCGTCACCGTCCTGAATGAGGCCGATGAGTGTGGTGTCGTCTGCAAACTTCAGGAGCTTGACAGAGGGGTCCTTAGACGTCAAATCATTAGTGTACAGGGAGAAGAGCAGTGGGGAGAGAACGCAGCCCTGGGGAGCTCCGGTGCTGATTGTACGGGTGCTGGATGTGTATTTTCCCAACCTCACTAGCTGCTGCCTGTCTGTCAGGAAGCTGTTGATCCACTGACAGATGGAGGTGGGCACGGAGAACTGAGTTAGTTTGGGCAGGAGGAGGTTTGGGATGATCGTGTTGAAGGCCGAGCTGAAGTCTACAAACAGGATCCTCACATAAGTCCCCGGTCTATCTAGGTGTTGCAGAACATAATGCTGTCCAATGTTTACTGCATCGTCCACAGACCTGTTTGCTCTGTAGGCAAATGGGTTACAAATAAAAAAATACAAATACCAGCAAATTAAGAAAACATCAGTTTGACAACACAGGTGCTGCAATGTGCCAAAATACAGAAACACGCTGCAAATACTCACAACTTAAGCCTGGCTCACACTACAGGATTTTTTGCCCTATTTAGCCCCGAATTCCCCCTCCTGAGAATCAGAGCAAACATCTTGTCGAGCACCTCGATCTGTCCCGATGTTTGGCGTGGAATGTCTGGTAATGTGAGGCTTTCACCGATCGAAACTTGCACCTCCCGATCTGCTCGCACACAAGCCGGGGCAGCCCCGATTAATATCAAACATGTTTGATATTTAGGATTTAAATCGGGATGATGATGGCTATATGATTACGTCAGTACTTTCACAGCCAATGCGCAAAACAGCTGATGTACGGCGCCATTGGATAGTGGAGACAGAGGAAACTGTTTCTTGACATTTTGTAGTAACACGACAGTCTGTATAATGTGTCAAAAACGCATCACAACCGTAAGGAGAAAGAGAAGCGCTGGAGTATAAACCGCCTCAGTTTTGAATGCACTGGGTGAGTGCAGAAAGCTGCTAGCATGCTAGCTAACATATGTAAACAAATATCGGTGACAAACTGCTGCGTGAGATCACATGACGCGCTCCTTCTGGTATGATAATCTTAATGATAATGATATCTTGTAGTTTGTATTGCGCCGTGATGTTCAAATCTTGTAGTGTGTGCATGTTTAAGATTTAAGGGAAGATAATCTGCGAAGATTCTCCTAATGAGTGTGCGGCAGCCAGATTTCATAATCGGTTAAGACTTTAAAAATCCTGTAGTGTGAGCCAGGCTTAAACCATGGTTTAACTATTTAAGAAAAAAACTAAAAAAAAAAAAAAAAACTTTGATTACTCAGTTAAAGGGTTAGTTCATCGAAAAATGATAATTATGTCATTAATGACTCAGCCTCATGTCGTTCCAAACCCGTAAGACCTCAGTTCATCTTCAGAACACAGTTTAAGATATTTTAGATTTAGTCCGAGAGCTCTGTCCCTCCATTGAAACTGTGTGTACAGTATACTGTCCATGTCCAGAAAGTTAATAAAAACATCTTCAAAGTAGTCCATGTGACATCAGAGGGTCAGTTAGAATTTTTTGAAGCATCGAAAATACATTTTGGTCCAAAAATAGCAAAAACTACGACTTTATTCAGTGAGAGAGTTCAAAGCAAAGCAGTTTGTGATATCTGGTTTGCGAACGAATCACTCTGTAACCGGATCTTCTTGAACAAGTTCACCAAATCAAACTAAATCATTTGAAATGGTTCGCGTCTCCAATAAGCATTAATTTGCAAATGACTTAAGCTGTTAACTTTTTTTAATGTGGCTGACACTCCCTCTGAGTTAAAACAAACCAATATCCCGGAGTAATGCATGCACTCAAACAGTACACTGACTGAACTGATGTGAAGAGAGAACTGAAGATGAACACCGAGCCGAGCCAGATAACAAACGAACGATTGACTCATTCTCCAGTCAAGAACCGTTTCTATCGGACGCGTCTGATTCGAGAACCGAGGTGCTCGGTGTTCGTCTTCAGTTCTCTCTTCACAGCAGTTCATTCAGTGTGCTGTTTGAGTGCATGCATTACTCCGGGATATTGGTTTGTTTTAACTCAAAGGGAGTGTCTGACACATTAAAAAAGTTAACAGCTTAAGTCATTTGTGGATTAATGTGTATTGGAGACGCAAACTGTTTCTAACGATTCAGTTCGATTTGGTGAACTGGTTCAAGAAGATCCGGTAACATCGAATGATTCGTTCGCGAACCGGATATCACTAAACTGCAGTGTTGTGAACTCGCTCACAACAGACCCGGAAGAGAACACAATGCTGAATCAAGTCGTATTTTTTTGCTATTTTTGGGCCAAAATGTATTTTCGATGTTTCAAAAATTTCTAACTGACCCTCTGATGTCACATGGACTACTTTGATGATGTTTTTCTTACCTTTCTGGACATGGACAGGATACCATACACACAGTTTCAATGGAGAGACTGAGAGCTCTCAGACTAAATCTAAAATATCTTAAACTGTGTTCTGAAGATGAACGGATGTCTCACGGGTTTGGAACGACATGAGGGTGAGTCATTAATGGTATAATTCTTTTTTTGCTGAACTAACCCTTTAAACCACGGTAACCACAAATTAACCATGGATTTGCTACAATAACCATAGTTTAACCATGACATTTGTACAACTGTAGTTATACAAATGGTAATCAATACACCAAAAAGCTTGGTTACTAAACTTTCACTATGATAAAACCATGGTTAATTACTGTAATGTGTGTCAAACACTCACAATGAAACCAAAAACAGAAGCGTGCTGCCAAAATACTGAAAATGTGCAACCAAATACTATAATGCGATGGAAACACTCACAAAGCAACCAAATACAGTAATGTGCTGCAAACACTCACAACACAAATAATGTAATGCCCCGCAAATACTAACAACACAACCAAATACTGTAACGCACTGCAAACACACACAATGCAACCACATATAGAAATGTGTTTCTGTTGCATTTCTGTTGTGGCCTGTGCTACTTGCAACACTTTTCTGTATTTGGTTGTGTTGTTAGTATTTGCAGCATATATGTTGGCAAACTGATGATGTTTTTCTTAATTTGCTGGAGATTTTTATATTTGAAGGTATTTTCTTAAGTTGCAAGGTGTTGAGTTCTCTTGGATACCATACCACTCAGTTTTAAAAGGATAATTCACCAAAAAATGAAAATTTGCTGTTAATTTACTCATGTCCCCTTATAATGACATAAATTACTCATGTCCTCTTATAATTATGTCCTCTTGGGCCATTTGTAGATGACATTCTTTCTTCAGTAGAACAGGAAAGATGATCTTTATAATATAACAATTAAAATAGACTCTTGAAAAAACATTTAATAGAATAGTCTATATCACAATCATAATGATAAATGTATAGAGGTACAATTTCACTTTGAGAACAATTATTTTCAAGCTGATGAATGATAAAAACATCATAAGGCAATCAAAATATCAAAATACAGTTTAAAGAGCTTGAGCATAAAGTGGCAGATGATATAACTGCAGTGCACACTTGGATATAACACAGTGCAAAAAACTGCATTATCATCTGTTGGTGTGGACTCTAATATAATAATCATTATAGTTAGCAATGTAGTTGTTGTCTTTGATGTGAACAGTATTGAATATCTCATTTTGTGTTTCCAAGCAAGAATGTTAGCCATACAGGTTTGAAATGCCATGAAGGATGCATAAGTCAAGATATTTTATCTTTGGGAGAAAGGTCCCTTTAAGATTTTGGCCACACTTAAAGACCCATCCCAGCAGCACATGGAGTCGCTCTGCTCTGCCTCATTACAGGAAATGAGTGTGATGGGACTTCTGCATTACTTAGCTTCTCCATCAGCTCATTCCCATCTGAATTCTCAGACTGATGCAGCATTCAATGTCCACCAATTTAATGTACAATACAAGATTTGAACTCTTTCTAAAGAAATTGTGAATGATGCTTGCTGTGAAAATTTTGTCATAATATCAATGTTTTCTGTGGTTATAAGACACTGTTGTATTTAACATTAGCACTAATTAAGAAGTCACTGCTGTGTTAAGCATGCAGCAACTTCAACACTTCTTTTTATATTCCTATCTTTTTCCACCACCGGGTTATGTGTGACCTCTAGTGGCAGCAGGTTAACATAATATAACATTTTAAGATGCAACATTTTCCCTACTTTTTAAATAATATTACTCAGTGGAAGGTATACTTAACCTGGCTTAATCACATTCTAAACAAGATCATAGCCAAAGAACAACTGCTTAAACATACCTAATTCAACAAGGTTATTACGTGGAAAGGACATTAAGGTCTCCTATTCCATGACAAGAAATGCATATTTCTTCATATGAACAAGTACAAATTCTAGCATTACTGAACACAACACTTTCTGTCACAAAAGCAGCAGAACAATGTAGAACCATTATTCAACAACAGTATTGTTGTAGCCCTACGATCGTGATTAATGTGCATGTGTGTACAGTTAATTTGAGAGTCTTTGTGCCAGACAGGCGGGCGTCTGGTTCTGGGCCGTCTTTGGGTTTCTAGTGCGACAACCAACTTTGGAGACCCAATAGGTTCATTATTCGAATGCATCAGTACAAACAGAGGGCCTGGAGGGTAGAATGTGTAAGTTCGCTCTGAGTTGGTGTCTCACTAAGAGTTCCACAGTGCCATTCGTTTGTGAAAAGTACAGGGAGTTACGTACGTGCTTGATATTCCTGCTTGTGAGGAATTCAGCAAAGGCAAGAGATGTAAATTGCTCACCATTATCATTTACAATTTTCCCCGGGTTGCCAAACTGGCTGAACGTTGTGGAAATAAAGTCTGTAACAGGATCAGTAAAGATATTACCAGTTAAGGCTATTTCTGGCCACTTATTATAAAAGTCAACTTTTCAAAGCATACCTGCAATCCCAGCTCCCTAACTCAAATGGTCTAACAATGTCCAGTCCCACCTTTTGCCAGGGTGCAGCCGGAATGAGCTGGGGTTGGCAAAGCTGACATGAAGTGATGGTAGACTGCGCTGAGTGATAAATGCCAGGCCATCAATAGAATTCACAAAGACACTGTTTGGTCCTGACGATACCTACTAAGTTAATTAGAGCCTTTCTCCACAACATAGATGCTAGTACTGGCCACTGCATCCCCATAATATACATGCACAGATAGGCATCCGAGTACAGGCAAGTTTCACTTGTGGAGTTTGTAAAAGCAATGAGCTGAAATGCTGCTTATAAAGGGCATAAGGAAAGATAGAAACAGCAGAACCCATGTCCACAGTGAGCTCAATCAGCACAGGGCTCACTTCTTCAGTTTCAATGGTTACAGTGTATTTTATTTTGTCAGGCAGTGATTTCCCTTCCACTTCAAGTACATGCACAATTTCAGGGACCTCACTTTCAGGAGCATCAAGCAATTGCACCTTTTTCTCAGAGTGACAAACCCTTGCGAAATGTCCTACTTTTTCACAATTCTTACATTTGACTTTAGTAGCAGGGCAGTTTGGGGCATTAGCCAAGTTAGAGCTAGACCTACAACAAAAGCAAGTATTACTGAACTTTGCAGTAGACTGTGATCGTGTTTTACTCTGATTTTCTGCCGAATTACGAATTCCGCCAAACTCTGATACATGGAACAAATAGAGTCTCATTTTAAGCTCAATGACCCCCGACGTATGTGGCAGGGACTAAGGACCATCTGTGCCTTTGGAAACAAATCCTCTTTAGAGATAAGAGCAGATCCATCGCTGGCCGATGATCTAAACTCTTTCTATGGCCGCTTTGAAAACGTTCGCAAGTCTGCCGATTAGCGTGAATCATGTGATCACCGTGGTTCACGACAAGGTTCAGAGGGCTCTAAAGCGGGTTAATGTCAGGAAAGCAGCCGGATCCGATGGGATTTCTGTCCAGCTCGCTGGTTTGTTTACATCCATTTTTAAATGGTCTCTTGCTACCTCTGTGGTTCCCACCTCCTTTTTAAAATCTGTCATCATCCCTGTGCCTAAGAACAATAAACCCTCTTGTCTAAATTACTATCGTCCAGTTGCCCTCAAATCAATAGTCATGGTCTTTGAAGGTCTGGTTAAAAACTACACTTGCTTTTCCATCCCGGATACTATGGACCCTCTTCAGTTTGCTTATCGCCCCAACAGATCCACTAATTATGCCATCTCTCACATCCTTCACTCTTCTTTCATGCACATTGACCGCAATAACGGAAACTATGTAAGGCTGCTATTTATCGACTACAACTCAGCTTTCAATACTATAGTCCCCATAAAGCCAACTTCTAAACTCATAGACCTCATAGCCTGAATTCTTCGCTCTGGAACTGGATTCAAGACTTCCTCACCAGCAGACCCCAAGTGTTGAAAGTAGTCCATATTATCTCCAGCTCCTTTACCCTGAATGTAGGAGCCCCACAGGGCTGTGTCCTGAGTCCACTGTTCTACTTTCTCTACATACTGTACATGACTGCGTGTCTTCCCACAGTTCCACATCTATGATCCAAGATGGCGTCGCCGAATTCAGACGCCGCCCAGATTGCTCCTCATAGATGGTGTTTTTATTTACTTCTTTACTTACTTTTGCTTTCTTTTTTAACACACATAATGTCTGCACTGATCGTATTTACTAACATTTCACTGCTGTTTATATATGCTCTATATAATTGTGTATGTGACATAAAAATCTTGAATAATCAAATTACTGTGGTTCTGGGCCTCATTCACAACAATAATGAGAACTTGGATGAAGTAGAGAAACTAACATCATGGTGCCAAGACAATTGTCAATCTCTGAATGTGAGCAAAACTAAACAGCTGATTGTTGACTTCAGGAAAAGACAGCAGCAGCTCTATACTCCTCTTATGATTAGTGGGACCCCTGTGGAAAGGGTGAGCAGCTTCAAGGACCTGACTTAGACTACCAACATTCAAACGCAGGTTAATAATGCCAGACAAAGACTGTACCATCTGCAACAGCTGAGGAAATGCAGTGTCTCACCAGCAATCCTGGAAACTTTCTATTCAGGGGCCATAGAAAGTGTATTGACTCACAGCGCTGGTAAGCGCTATCATTGCCTGATGGCAAAAACTGAAAGACTTACGAGGAGTTTCTTCCCCCAGGCCATAAGGCTCCTAAACTCAAAACCTATATATACAGCACATACATTTATGCACGACTCAGGACATCAGCACAAGGCTGCGGCCATCTTTGGACATTTCACATTTCTAAAATGGTGGGAAGTGGAGATGTCAATTTATATATTTTTTTTTTATTTTACAGTCTGGTTCATACAGACAGTACTCACTCATTGAGAAGCACCTGTATAAATAAAGGTGACTTGACTATTGTAAACTGCTGTGTGAACATGACATTTGTAGACCCACATTTGTAGATTACAAGTTGTAAGTAAACATGGTTGTTAGCAGTGTTGGGTAACTTGCTCTAAAAAAGTAATCAACAATGGAATTAGATTACTAATTACTCTTTATAATTATTCTGCCCTCACTGTTTGATTCAGACACAGCTATGCAGATAGATAAACTCCTCGACAATTGACAGGTGTGATGTCCTTTTATTGACGTATCCTTCAATTACCGACAGAGTGAAACTACAAAGGAAATGAATAAACAGCATGTAAACTGTATTCTAATGTATGTTCACATGTATCTATGCAAAGTCTGGCTAACATTCAGTAAACTAAAACTATCAAATATAATCTTGTTTAACATAAATGTTCACAAATATTGTCTTCAAGACTCATATTAAACATAAAATACTCACAAGCAATGCTTTCTGTAAGACAACAAGAAGGATGAATGTAGATCACATCAGAAGTGGATTCTGCTGTCAGCATACTTCAACATGTGCTGCATTTCTAACTCTCATGCTAGTAAAGGTTAAACATAACACTCTTAACAAATACAACGACTCCTACTGGAGGGAGAAGAAACTACTCCAGCACACCCCCCGCCTGACGTCCATAGGATGTCACCCTTAATTCTTATGACCGCTGGCTACATTCATTGGAGTTGCGCAGCTGAACAGCTGAACAGTCTCCGTAACTGGTGTCAAGAAAGTTTTGCACGTACCCCCAGAAGCAACTTTTATTTCTACCTTCCTGACCTTTCCATCTCGACTAGGGAAGGTATTGACCACAACTCCCATGGGCTATTGACATCTTTTGGCTTGGTTGTCTTTTAGAAGTACAAGATCTCCTACTTGTAGATTTGGCCTGTTCGCCTGCCATTTCCTTCCATTTTGTAATGTTGGCAAATATTGAGTTCTCCACCGGTGCCAAAAGACATTAGAAAGATGCTGCACCCATCTCCACTGGCATCCTTACAAGTCTGACTCCCCCAAGCTTCCAGGAGGGATAGGTGGAGATCCTGTCTTCTTGGTCAGAAGTGTAGCAGGTGTAAGAATGAAGGGACAGTCGGGATCAGATGAGACAGGAATGAGAGGTCGAGAGTTTACGATGGCTGTTACTTCTGCAAGAAGGGTAACGAGAACTTCATGGGTCAGCAACTGAACTGAGTTGGTAGTCAACATTGAGTCGAGAATACGCTTCACAATCCCAATCATGCACTCCCAACTTCCTCCCATGTAAGGGGCATGAGGTGGGTTAAAGACCCATGTGCATTCATTCTTGTCCAAGAAATCCTGTATCTCCGGGTTATCACACTGGTTTGAGGTTATACCAAGCTCCTTGCATGCACCCAGGAAGTTGGTTCCGCAATCAGACCTGAGTTGCTTTACTGGTCCACGAATGGATATGAACCGTCGTAAGGCATTGATGAAACTGGATGACTCCATTGACTCGATAACCTCGATATGGATGGCCCTGGTACTCAAGCAAATAAAAATGACAGCCCAGTGCTTACTATTGGCAAGACCTCCACGTGTTCGACGAGAACTGACAGTCCAGGGTCCGAATACATCGACGCCAACGTAAGTAAATGGTGGGCAGACAGTTACACGATCAATTGGTAGATCAGACATCTTTTGGGTTTCTGTGTTCCATCTCAGTTTGCGACATTTGATGCAGTGGTGGATGATGGAGCTGATGCAATGTTTTCCGCCAACAATCCATAATCCGGCCGTTCTTACCGCGCCCTCTGTGAAATGGCATCCCTGATGCTGTACTTGTTGGTGATAGTGCTGCACCAGTAGTGTACTCACGTGGTGCTTTTCTGGGATGATGAAAGGATGTACTTAATCATTTTGCATGTCGGCTCGTGAAAGACAATCTCCAACTCTAAGGCAGTCAGCGTCATCTTTGTATGGCGACAGGTTTCTGAGTGGATTTTGCTTTGGTATTTCTTTCTGGGCTTCGATGCATGCAAAGACTTCAGGATAAGTTTTGTGTTGAAGACAGCTCAGAATAACGCTTTTTGCTTTCCCATAGTCCTCTGGGGTGATGTTTTTGCAAATATGTCAACCTCGACACTTGCTTCCATAAGCATTCCCCTTGAAGCATCTGGTGATATGAACGAGTCTTGCTATTGCTCTAAGCAGTGATGTCCAAGTTGAGAAGGACTCAAAGCGACTTGGATCTAGGAAAGAGTCTATGAGACGAGTTGCAAAGTCCATCACCGTAGGGCGAATCTCAGGGTCAGAGTCTGGACTGAGTAACTCAAAACAGCACTTGGTTTCTTTCGCGTACGCTCGTAGCAGGAACTTTGGTCCTTTGAGCCACATGCTGGACATCAAAGTGTTTGCTGGAATGGACCTGGAAGCTACATCGGCTGGGTTTAAATCTGTCTGCACGTAATTCCATTGTTCTGGGCTGGATGATTTTCTAATCCTTTGAACTCGGTTACACACGTAGACATAGAATCTCCTAGATTCATTTTGTATGTATCCAAGTACTACCTTGCTGTCTGTGAAGAACCTTGTACAATGGAATGGAACATTAATCTCCTCTGCAATCAAGTCTGCAATCTCGATGGCAAGAACAGCTGCACATAGTTCCAGCCTCGGGATAGTTATGTCTTGTTGTGGGGCAAGTTTAGCTTTGCCAAACACAAATCCAAGTTCACTCTTGCCAAAGCAATAGCTTTGGTGGACGCGTCACAGAATATACAGAGCTCCCTTTTGGCTACACCACAGAAGGATATGGATGTGAACATTCTTGGTATTCGCACTTGTTCAAGATGCTTCAGGGATTCCTTCCATGTACTCCATTCTTCTTGCATTCGTTCTGGAAATGGGTCGTCCCATCCACCTGCATCCATTGAAAGCTCTCTCAAAAGGGCCCTGCCTTTGATGCTGACCGGAACTGCGAAACCTAGAGGGTCATACAAACTGTTAATGATGGAAAGTACCCCTCTACGAGTGTAGGGCTTCTCAGCGGTAGACACTTGGAAGGTGAACTCATCTGTTGCAATGTCCCAGCTTATTCCAAGACTCCTTTGCATTGGTGGACTGTCTGCTCCTAGGTCGAGATCTTTCAGACCCTTTGCAAGATCCTCCTTGGAGAATGCTTTCATTACTGTGATGTCATTAGAGGCGATCTTATGCAGCCTCAAGTTAGATGAGGCCAAGGTTTCTTGAGCCTTTTGAATGACAGAGATGGCCTCGGTACCTGATGGCAGGGAGACAAGCCCGTCATCGACATAAAAATGATGTTGCACAAGATGTTTTGTTGTATTGTCTCTTTTCTCTTGATCTTCTGATGCCCTCCTAAGTCCATATGTCGCTATTGCAGGCGATGGGCTGTTGCCAAAGACGTGTACCGTCATTCGTTACTCCACGATTGGTTGTTCCATGTCATTGTTCTGGTGCCAGAGAAAACGCAAAAAGTTCCGATGGTCCTCCCTGACCTCAAAGCAATGGAACATTTGCTTAATATCAGCTGTTAGAGCTACCTTCTCTTCACGGAACCGCATGAGCACTCCCAGCAGGCTGTTGTTGAGATTCGGACCGGTAAGAAGGACGTCATCGAGGGACACTCCTTCAAATCGTGCACTAGAGTCAAAGACAACCCTTATTTGGTCCGGCTTGCGGGGGTGATAAACACCGAAGAAGGGAAGGTACCAACACTCTTCTTGTCCAATAAGGGGTGGCGCTATTTCCGCATGACCGTTATCAAAAAGGGTTTGCATGAATTCCTGGAAGTGACTTTTCATGTAAGGACGTATGAAGAACTGAAGCTAGGCGCTGGACAGCTTGCTGCTTGTTGTTAGAAAGGTGTGGCCAAGGGGAGCGAAAGGGCAGCGGAGCAACCCAACTATTTGTATTGTCCTGATAGACTTCCTTATTCATTATCTGCAGGAAGGCCGATTCTTCTTGAGAGTAACCAGGTCTCTCATCCAAACTTGTTTGTTGGAACATGGTTTCTCCGATGGACGTGTACTTGGTATGATTTGGGAGACTGACCTTGTTGTGGCTTTGTGGGATGATGCGTTCCTTTACTTGGATGAAGTTCTTGCATGGAAGGAAATGACTCGGGCGGCCATTGTCCAAAATGTTTGTCTTGAAAACGCTGGCCTGTACGGGTTTGTGAGCTCCACCCAAGCAAATGTTTCCAATAATCACCCATCCCAGAGCTAACTTCTGAGCAAAGGGTGCATTTGGAGGTCCATTGCGTTGGTCAAGAACCTTGTGTGCTTGAATAACATCCCTACCAATGAGAAGCAGGATCTTAGCGTCAGGATCAACATCTGGGATGTCGGATGCAATGTCTTGGAGGTGAGAATGGTTACGAGCAGCTTCAGGTCTAGGAATCTCATTGCGATTGTCCGGCAGCATGTTACATTCGATAAGTGTTTGGAGCTTTAGGCGTGACTTGCTATCCACAGATTCGACGATGAAGTTGTATGCTTTCCTCCCAGTAGCTTCCTCAAGGCCTGCACAGGTCCTCAGCTTGTACGGGAAGCAGCCTTTGGTAATGCCAAACGTATCGAAGATTGAAGATCTGGCAAGTGACCTGTTGCTTTGGTCATCAAAAATAGTGTAGGTTTTGAGTTTCTTCTCAGGGGACCCCTGTGGATAAATGAATACAGGACTGATCTTGCTACATGAGTGACTTTCAACTTCACTCCCACAGACTTGCATACATGTAGACGTGGCCGTAGGTAAAACTATATTGCACTCCCCGCCATTGTCGGAAGCAGGCTCTGTGGTGTTTGCCCAAGGCGCAGGACCAGGATGAAGAGCAGTAATGTGAGTTGGAGTTACATTCTGCACAAAGGGTCTCGGCTTTACATATTTTTGCCTGATTATTAGTGGATGCGCAACATCGGAAACATATCAGATTCCTCTTCAAATAGGCCTTACGCTCCTCCAAAGGCATTTCTCTGAAAGCTCTGCATTTTTTAAGCGCGTGGGGTTTCTTGTGGATTGGGTATTCTTTATTTGGGTCGTGGATGTTTGTTCTTGCAGTTGGATTTGGCTCGGTACTGACCACTTTGGTCTGGATGACTGAGATTGCTTCTCTCTTACTCTGCTTGTCCTGAAACCTCATTTTAGTGGGTACAAGACTGGGTTGCACTGATTGCTTAAAGCTTGGGTCATTGCGCATTTTTGATTCCCTGCTAATGAAGGCGACAAATGCTGAGAATGGTGGAAACGATACAGAATGCTCCTCCTTGTATTTAGACCCATACGTCATCCACTTTTCTTGCAAACCAAAGGGTAACTTCTCCACAACAGGATGAATGCCCCTTGCGGTGTCAAGGTACAGTAGGCCTGGGATATAGCCTTCGTCCTTTGCAGCCTCTAACTTTAGGAGAAGATCCTGAAGTTCTCTCAAGAGGTATGGGTCTTTGTTCGAGATTCTTGGAAAACGCTTTTTTGCTGCGCTTTTTCTCCCTTCTTCAGACATTGTTTAATATGCTTAAGCTGATGGAACATCCACTTGTTGTGTAGATAGGTGCTTTTTCACTATTCTGCCCTCACTGTTTGATTCAGACACAGCTATGCAGATAGATAAACTCCTCGACAATTGACAGGTGTGATGTCCTTTTATTGACGTATCCTTCAATTACCGACAGAGTGAAACTACAAAGGAAATGAATAAACAGCATGTAAACTGTATTCTAATGTATGTTCACATGTATCTATGCAAAGTCTGGCTAACATTCAGCAAACTAAAACTATCAAATATAATCTTGTTTAACATAAATGTTCACGAATATTGTCTTCCAGACTCATATTAAACATAAAATACTCACAAGCAATGCTTTCTGTAAGACAACAAGAAGGATGAATGTAGATCACATCAGAAGTGGATTCTGCTGTCAGCATACTTCAACATGTGCTGCATTTCTAACTCTCATGCTAGTAAAGGTTAAACATAACACTCTTAACAAATACAACGACTCCTACTGGAGGGAGAAGAAACTACTCCAGCACAATAATTTCAAATCCCATATCAGCCTCGACCAGTTGAATAATATGGAAAACGAAAAGGTGTTTAAAGGGAGAGTGATACATTAAAAAACATACATTTTAACATTAGGTGTTAAGTTTTTAAATGAGAATATTCTCACTGGAGTTTAGGCTAAGCCTGCTTCATCTGCTGGAATGCCACTCTTGTGTAGGTGCATATGACAGTTAATGGAAGATAGAGATTACGGTTTATAAAGTTTTAAAAATGCATATTGTTCCTACACAAATGCATCAATTAGATTAGAGCCATCTAAGAGCCTCGTGGAGAAATTTTTATGATGGATGGACACTTTTCTTAGGCTTCTAATTCTCAAAACGTATTCCCAGCCATTATAAAGCATGGAACAAACAAGATTTTTTTTTATATATATATATAAAAAAAGATTTTTCTCTATATCCATCTGAAAGAAGCAAATCAGATACACTGACACAAAAAGAAAAAAGAAAAAACGAAATTATGGGTTAAAAACAACCCAACTTGGGTTATTTGGCATCCTAGAGCTGGGTAAACATTGGACAGAAGACATGCTGGGTTAATAGTGCTAGTGTGTGTCACCGAAATCGGAGCCAGTGAAAGGCTGCTGTTCGCAGGGGAATTGCAAACTTCAGACCAACGATTCACTTTTCACTCAAAGCTGAAAGATGCTGTGACTGACTCCATAACCTGCCCATAAACAAACAGTACTCATGAACATGGTTTAACATCAAATTAAATTAACCTCAGTATTATAATGAAAAAAAACTATTTATGTAATGCAAGGCAAAAGCCGGAGCTGACTAACACCTCATCTATGTTGCGTTGCATATCAGAATATAATTTAAAATTAAATGTACTGTATACAAAATCTATCAAAATTCGATTTGATCAAATCTGCGACGCTGGGAGCTACTCTTTCCTGTAAAGAACACAAAAAGCCTGCATACTGACTGCAACTCAGCAGCTGGGTTGTTTCGTTGGAGACAGGCTCAACCCAACAGTTGGGTAGAAAAAAAATGACCCTGCAACTCAGTTACAGAAAGACGTCTTCTTCTGTGGGTTTAATGGCAAGATGCTACAAAAAACAAAAACACACCTACCCTGTACCAGTGTAAAAATCTTAAAACCAACCCAATAACATGACCCAACAGGCTCAACCCACCATTTGGGTTTAAAAAAAAAATAATAACCCAGCATTTTTTTTTTTTCTAAGAGTGTTCGATGGTTTGAGGGCAAGTAAATCATGAGGTAATTTTATTTTTTGGGTGAACTATCCCTTTAAGTCTGATCGCTTAGTAAAGTAGTATAGTTAGCACACCTCAATATGTTGCCTTTGCACAGTTTAACAATAGGGATTGTAACTTTATTGGTAACAGTGGCAGTGATGCTTAGCCATTATATGATGTAACATTAGTCCTCTTTTTGGTTTTATGGCAAGTTGCAATCTTTGAGCATATTGTCACCTGTTTACTGTGCTGTTATGCAATCAGAATTTTCTATTATTATATTAGTTGACATTGTTCGGACTCAACTCTGAAGCCATCAGAGTCCAGAGGCCCGTTTCTTAACTTTACCAAACAAGCCAGGCTTGTTTCAGTTAGTCGTACTTATTTTGAACCAAATCAGATGACATAAGTCAGACTGACTGAAATATACCTAGCTTATTTGGTAAACTTTTTTTTTTATGAAACTGGACCCAGGTATGAGTTGGCACTGGGTGTTCAGCTCCTCTGCCCTCCACACTGAACCCCTAAAACTATTTATTTTGTCAAATGTCTAGGTGCTTTACTGCTACCTGCGGTTAAGCCAATGCACTACATGCTTAAACACCTAGCGGTTTATCCACCATTAGCAAGCTTGGTAAATGTATATAGGAGACCAAAGGTTGCAAAATACACCGTTTACTAAACATTGAAATATCTACATGTGTCGTTCATTTTATTCTTGAACACTCTGACAGCACATTCAGCGACTCTCCACAAGGAAAGGGTCATCTTCACTCTCACTCTCATCCAGGAACTCCTGTCGCAAGGGTGACTTCTCTGAGGCCATTCCTTCCATTTGAAGGACGTCCCTCTTACGACGCAACCAACGAACCCCCTCTCGTACCCGGCTGAACTTGGAAGAGCGAAGGTGCCAGATGATGAGAGCGCAGATCAAGACACTCATCAAAGAGGCTAGATGAGGATGAAGAATTTCAGGACAGTTTACATTTATTAGTTTGGTTCACTTGTGAAGGATTTTTCAAGCAGTAGTCAAATTGATCATTACAGCCTAATTTTAAAAGTTAATTTCATTTTAAAATAAAACAACATAATACAAAGGTGCTGATCATAATTAGAATATCATCTAAAAGTTTAGTTCACTAATTTCATTCAAAAAGTGAAATTTGTATATTTTCATCCATTACACACAGAGACTGATATATTTCAAATGTTTATTTCTTTTGATTTTCATGATTATAACTGACAACTAAGGAAAATCCCAAATTCAGTATTTCAGAAAAGTAGAATATAACTTAAGACAAAGAAAGGATTTTTAGAAATCTTGGCCAACTAAAAAGTATGAAAATGAAAAGTATGAGCATGTACAGGACTCAATACTTAGTTGGGGCTCTTTTTGCCTGAATTGCTGCAGCAATGCGTCGTGGCATGGAGTCGATCAGTCTGTGGCTCTGCTCAGGTGTTATGAGAGACCAGGTTGCTCTGATAGTGGCCTTCAGCTCTTCTGCATTGTTGGGTCTGGCACATCACATCTTCCGTTTCATAATAAGGTCAGGCGAGTTTGCAGGCCAATTAAGAACAGGGATACCATGGTCCTTAAACCAGGTACTGGAAGCTTTGGCACTGTGTGCAGGTGCTAAGTCCTGTTGGAAAATGAAATCTGAATCTCCATAAAGTTGGTCAGTAGCAGGATGCATGAAGTGCTCTAAAACTTCCTGGTATACGTCTGCATTGACCTTGGACCTCAGAAAACACAGAGACGCTTCTGATGCGGTCTGTTGTTCAAGAGTGGCTTGACACAAGGAATGCGACAGCTGAAACACGTGTCTTGCATATGTCTGTGTGTAGTGGTTCTTGAAGCACTGACTCCAGCTGCAGGCCACTCTTTGTGAATCTTCCCCACATTTTTGAATGGGTCTTGTTTCACAATACTCTTCAGGGTGCGGTTATCCCCATTGCTTGTACACTTTTCTTTTTCCACTACATCTTTTCCTTCCCTTCACCTCTCTATTAATGTGCTTGGACACAGAGCTCTTTTAACAGCCAGCCTCTTTTGCGTCTTGCCCTCCTTATGCAAGGAGTCAATGGTCGTCTTTTGGACAACTGTCAAGTCAGCAGTCCTCCCCATGATTGTGTAGCCTACAGAACTAGACTGAGACCATTTAAAGGCTTTGCATGAGTTTTGAGTTAATTAGCTGATTAGAGTGTGGTACCAGGTGTCTTCAATATTGAACCTTTTCACAATATTCTAATTTTCTGAGATTCTGAATTTAGGATTTTTCTTAGTTGTCAGTTATAAACATAAAAATTAAGAAAAACATTTGAAATATATCAGTCTGTGTAATGAATATAACATACAAGTCTCACTTTTTGAATTGAACCAGTGAAATCAATCAACTTTTTCATGATATTCTAATTATATGACCAGCACCTGTATATATTTTGCATATAGTAACTTAGAATAAGATTGTTTTGACTAATAAGATCGCTGGAAACAGAAAAAAAAAAGAGTGTTAGGATTAACAAGTTTTTTTTTGTTTTTTTTTTAAATACCTGTGGCAATTACAAAGACTGCCTGACTTTGGGAAGCCGTGTCCGCTGTAAAGTCGATCACAATGGGGCTGGTCACTTTGTCGGAGGATATATTCACCTAAAACCACAGGAAGGAGAATAATGAGATGATAGTAATGTGTGTGTAATTTCACCACCTGCTGGACAGAAGTAGTGTTATCAACTCTTATTACACACACACACACATATATACATATACATATATATACATATACATATATACATATATATATATATATATATATATATATATATATATATTATATTATATTATATATATATATATATATTTTTTTTTTTTAATTATTAGAAAAATATCATTTTAAGGTTTGAGATTCATAAGATTATTTTTTTATGCTCACTCAGGCTGCATTTACTGAAAATACATTAAACATATTGTTAAATGAATAATAATCATTTTATATTTAAATGGTTTAATATATTTTACCTTCAATATATTTTAAACTCATCATGAAATCAACTGACTTTGTTTCAGCACCTACAACTGCTGCATTTCCCCCCTCATTTTCTATCTTTTTTTGTTTTGTGGAAATATTTTTCAGGATTCTTACTTTTTTAATAGAAGGATAGGAAAAAATAAAATATATAAACCCCCCCCCCATACATATTATAGAAACAAATATGATTTTTATAAAACAAATAATTAATTATCCTATATAAATGTCTTTAAGCCTTTTTGCTGAATACATGTTCGTTTTTTAAAAAAAACAACAACATCTTACTGACCCTAAACTTCTGAAGGGCAGTGTATTAATTTAACTTTTTTTTAAATATTATATATATATATATATATATATATATATATATATATATATATATATATATATATATATATATATATATATATATATAATATAAATAACCTTATACATTTTACACACACAAGAAAAGCAACACTTTTGTTTGTTCTAAGATCTAAGACTATGTACACAAAAGGCCTATTTTTCTCAAATATTGTTCACAAATCTGTGTAAATGAGCACTTCTCCTTTTTCGAGATAATCCATCTAACTCACAGGTGTGGCATATCAAGATGCTGATTAGACAGCATGATTATTGCACAGGTGTGTCTTAGGCTGGCCACAATAAAATGTAGTTTTCCTGTATTGGTGATTCTGAAAACCAGTCAGTATCTGGTGTGAACACCATTTGCCTCATGCAGTGCAACACATCTCCTTCGCATAGAGGTGATCAGGTTGTTGATTGTGGCCTGTTGAATGTTAGTCCACTCCTCTTCAATGGCTGTGCAAAGTTGCTGGGTATTGGCAGGAACTGGAACACGCTGTCGTAGACGCCGATCCAGAGCATCCCAAACATGGTCAAAGGGTGACATGTCTGGTGAGAATGCTGGCCATGCAAAAACTGGGATGTTTTCAGCTTCCAGGAATTGTGTACAGATCCTTGCAACAAGGGGCCGTGCATTATACTGCAACATGAGGTGATGGCCATGGATGAATGGCACAACAATGGGCCTCAGGATCTCATTACGGTATCTCTCATACACATTGTCTGCTATCTGCCCAGTACAGTGAAATCAGGGATTCATCCGTGAAGAGAACACCTCTCCAAAGTGCAAGACACCATCGAATGAGCATTTGCCCAAGTCAATTACAACGAAGAACTGCAGTCAAGTCGAGACATGGAGGAGGACGAAGAGTATGCAGAGCTTCCCCGAGACGGTTTCTGACAGTTTGGGCAGAAATTCTTTGGTTATGCAAACTGATTGTTGCAGCAGCGTGAGGTGAAGATGCTGGATGTGGAGGTCCTCGGCTGGTGTGGTTACATGTGGATGCACTGCAAAATTCTCTAAAACGCCTTTGGAGATGGCTTATGGTAAAGAAATTAATATTCAGTTCATGGGCAACATATCTGGTTGACATTCCTGCAGTACAAACTGCACATTTTAGAGTGGCCTTTTATTGTGGCCAGCCTAAGGCACACTTGTGCAATAATCATGCTGTCTAATCAGCATCTTGATATGAGGTGGATGGGTTATCTCGGCAAAGGAGAAGTGCTCACTAACACAGATTTAGACCGATTTGTGAACAATATTTGAGAAATAGGCCTTGTGTCCATAGAAAGAGTCTTAGATCTCGGTGAACTCATGGAAAATGTATAATTTTGTTCAGTGTAACATTTGAAAGTGATAACACCCCTTTAAACAGTTAGTAAACTAGAACCTGCCTGCTGGAGTTCTTGCTGATATCCATGGGCCTGAACCAGCAGCTTATGTGTGCCTGGAGCCACGAGAGTGGTGAAGTGACCCTGACTGTCTGCATGAACATTCATAAAGCCGTTCACCACAACAACAGCATCCGACACCGGATGGCCTTTACTGTCCCTCACAACACCACTCAGCCTTCTGTGAACCTTCAAAGATTAAACCGGAGGAAAACATGAATTACAAGAGGGGTTTGAGTTACCTGAAATTCTGGTTATTAAATAAAAGGTAGTTCAAATGTCCACCTCCAGCAGCATGCGGAAAAGAGGCAGTCTGTTCTCCATCCACAGCGAGAAGAGCTGATGTTCGGATGGGAACATACAACAGCCAATGTATGCCGTGATTTCAGGGCAAACGCCAACATCCAAACTAAAGTCCTGAAAGAGCAAGATTTGCATTTTCTTAAAAGATGTACAACTTGGAATATGCAGAAAATTAAAATGTAATATATATGAGATTCAAAAGATCTGCTATGCGGATGATCTGAAATGACTCCAGTACCTTCATACTGCCAGTGTGAGCACTGAAATCCGCACCCCTCAGGATCCCTCCTGGGATATGCTCTATTGGGATGCATTTCAAGTCACAAAGCATGATATGAGGATTATTCCATAATTCTAGCAGATTTTTTTTTGAATCTTTAAATTTGAAAGTCTTTTGTAAGTACCTGACTTTTCTGTACATCCCAAGTTACCCAAGTGCATTAAAGGATGATTGCTGGCATACAAGGAGGCCAAATATTTCAACGTCTCCTCATTTTGTGCTGTGGAGTCATGATCAATATCAAATTATTAATTACTTGTTTAAAACTAAATTTCCACTACAGCTGCCATCACACGACTTAGAGCATGTGAAATTTCTTCTGACACGAATTCCATTAAACAGTCTATTCCTCTAAAAAGGCCAGATGAAAATTATAAATACAATCACTCGAGCATAAACTCTATTGGATCATTTACATGCCAGAGTTTAGTACTTCCCAAACACAAAGAATAGGTAACATTTATAGTGTAAATAAATCTTTTGTGCTGTTGGTTACCATGCTGATTAGGCCTGTCATAGGGGTACGTAGCCAGCAGAGAGCCTCCCTCTAGCACTACTGAGAGAGAGAAACCCCCTCCATAAATCAGACCCATCACTGCACGCGTCTCTGGCTGTGTGGATGCATTGCCTAAGTATGGAGACAAACCTTCAAAGCTTTGAAGTGCTCAATGACATGATTTCACTGCTGAGTGTTGACTGACCATAGAAGAAATCAGTGTCCAGGTCTGTGCCATGAGCGTTGGTGTACCCCTCACTGGATGAGCAGACTCCCTTTTGTGCCTTCTCTCTACCATCAGGGTTCACACAAGGGAGAATCAGTATCCTGCTCCTGTCAATCAGCTAAGGAAGAAGAAACAAAAATTGTAGTGACCGATACACAAACTCTGTATGTGCGCGTATATATATATATATATATATACACACACACACATTTTTTGATGCAATATGTTGGATGTCCCATATATTTTCTATTGGCTTAGCAACATACCAGCCTCTGTATTTGACTGCAAAACTTTTGCATCAAAAAAAAAAAAAAAAAAAAGTTACATTTTCAAATGGAAATTTCAATTTCCATTCTCTGGCACACAAAGGCACAGAGTGAATAACTGAAGGATTATGGGTTTATTGAGAGGTTTCATGAGGCTTGCCTTGGTGATGACTGGATTCCTGCCATAGTTTAGGCAGAGAACAGAAGCAAATTCAAGCAGCAACTCTGGACCTGCTGCTGCATTACCATGGACTCCGGCCACAAAACGGATCTTGGGTTCACCAGCTTGAGGGCGCTCCAAATTGCCAGCGATCTCAAGAGCCCAGATAGTTCTAATTTCAGTGCTTTGACCCAAGCTGACCCCAGCAAGAGGAAAAAGAGACAGAACAACACCTGAAGACTCGCAACAATTTACCTTCCAATTTCATTCAATAAACACTAATGAGCTACATGATGTCTTGCTTATGCCGTTTTAGACAGCCCAATCATCTCAAGTCTTAATCAGATGGTTAGCAGTGCTTGCTAAGAAGCTTCAGTACTACATACCTGTACAGCCGTGTGATGTGAGGAAAGTTTAAGGTCAATCCACGCAGGAACTCCGAGCGTTCCCTGTAGTTCCGGTACCGGTAGGTTTGGGCAGGGAGAAGACTGCGGACCAACCGATCCAACTCACCAGGGGCTAGAAGCCACTCCACCAGTTTCTCAAAGTTCTTCTGTTCTCCTTCCTCAACAGATGGCTGCAATGCATCTCTGGTCAGCTTGAAGTCCACCTGCTCCATCCGAGTCTCCAACACCCGGACAGATGCTGATATTGGAGTATAACTGTGGAGCGATCCCAGAAAACATAATGGCTGACCCATTTTATTACTGGAATTCTGTTCTTTTGCCCATTTCTCACCCTGGAGCAGAAGCGGTGATATGGTAAGAACCAGGAGCCAGAGGTCTCCAGTACTGGCCTGTGCTGCTGGTGTGGACATGATGGCTTGAGCCTTCGACCATGACTGTGGCATCAGCAATGCCTTTGCCAGAATGACCATCAGTCACCATACCCCTCACAAAGAAATGAACCTGACATATGGGACATCACACAAACCATGCATAGCTTTAAATGGAATAGCTCACCCAAGAAAATGACTGATGTGTTGACCATGATCAAGAACGCATTACCTGTTGTATAAAATGCAAGAGCGCTCCGTAATTATTCTCCCAGTATTCTGAGAGCAACTCCTCTGGTGGAAGCAGTTCACAGCTCAGACCAATGTTAACGGCTAAAGTGTCTGTGCTGTGATATGCCCAAGTCAGCAGATCAATTCCTATAATCATGCAAAATCCAAAAACGATGTTGATTTCCATTGGACACAGGAATATGCACTTATGAATAAACCATTATAAAAAAAAAAAGTAAATTATTTTATGCAGCTAAGACACATTAAAAGGATCAGAAGCAAAAGTAAAGAGACTTAATGTTACAAAGCTCCATTTCAAATAAATACCATCCTTTTGAATGTTCCATTCAACGAATCCTATGATCCTAGGATATTAAAACAGCACGACCGTTTTTTACTTTGATAACAACTCAAAACGTTTGAGCAAAATCAACATCTGAATAACTTCTGAAGGACCACGATTGAAGACTGGCGTATTAGCTGCTGAAAATTCAGCTTTGCCATCACAGGTATAAACAATCAAAACTGTAATATTTCATAAAATTACTGTTTTACTGTATTTGAACAAATAAATGCATCCTTGGTCAAATAGGCTAATATATGATATGCTAAAGTCTTTCAATAATAAATACTACTACTCTTACCAACCCCAAACATTTGAGCAGTAGATAAATCAGATTATGCTTTACTCGGACCTGTGACTACTGGAGGATGGTCCTTAATGCCTTTTTTCTCTCTGGTTCTTGGCACATCACAAGCCTGAGGCTCTTGAAAATCCCGAGATTGCTGGAATGAAATGACAACCGAATTGGACAACTTAAAGGTTTGTGATACAAGCACTTGAGTTTTCAGCTGATGAGTTAAGTAAATAAAATGACAAATTATATAAAATTCAACATGTATAATATGCTTACCGCATAATAGTCTTTTGCAACTGATTTAAACAGCTCCTCATCAACAGAGTCAATGGAGCTGGGGTAGACAACTCCCCTAAACCCTAGAGAAAACAGCAGTATAGTCTGATTTAAAAAAAACAAAACAAAATAAAATTACATTTTAAAGAGAAACCCAAGCCACTTTCTGTACCTCCACGTATACTTGCAGACAGTACAAAGGAGTGATCCTTGATCCAGTTCATCACTGCTTGAGTTTCTGCTTCAGCAGTAGCTCCTGATCCTGACTGTTGAGGGAAATTTGCATTCAGGTCCACACTGTGACTGTTACTGTGTCCAATAATACTTAGGTCTCCTGAAACCGGTTCGTTGTGAGCTAAGATAAGAAAATGAGGGTAAATACAAGACAAAAATTAAACAACCTGCAAATATGTTCGCTCATACCTTTTAGTGCCAATTCATACCCGTCTGGGTTCACAGAAGGCATGATGTGAATTCTTGTACTACTGACCAGACGTGTGACCAACGGATCGCTGCCATAACTGCGGCACAAGTACTCAACCAGGTTTAGGAGAATCTCACGTCCAATAAACTCATTTCCATGCAGGTTACCCAAAAACATGACCTCTGGTTTGCCTGGATGAAGTAAAAAGATTATCACATAGATGATCAGTTGAGAAATATTTTTATATTATATGTTACCATACGCAGCTGCACCTTTCTGATCAACACCAGGATTGGTGGATATCTCCATTACATAAAGATTCCTGCCCTGCACTGATTGTCCAACAGAGATCAGGTGCGTGATGGAAGGATGGACAGCACTTAGCAGCTGCAAGAACATCTCCATTTCATCATAACTATGATATCGGAAATCCAAAGTATGGATTGGAGACCTTGAGGTGGGAGGCCCAGGTTTGTTCAGACCTTCACTGGTTAGTACAAGTTGTTCAGAGGGTCCTAGCATTAACATCTCCTCTATAGGTTCCTCAAGAGTGAAGTTTAACAGCGTGGCTTTGCCTTCAATCACTGGCACATTCTTGACAGTATTTGAAAGATATCTGAAGGAAACATGAGAAATTCCGTTAATCTGGACCAATTCAGTTTCATAATTATTTTATTCATCTAAATATAATCACCCAGGTGAGCTGGCTGTGATGTCATATCTTCCAGGAAGCAGCAGGCGATAATAATCGCCAAACATCCAAGTGGTGATGTTGTGATCAATTCCAGAAACGGAGATAGATGCATCTGGGAGACCAAAGCCTGATCTGGTCATTACGAAACCTCTCACTCCAATATGAGCCTATAAACAGAAGTGAAATAAGGTTTGTAAGGCAATTCGTGGGACTCTACAAAATACTGCAGTCAACTCACTTGGTGCATGTAGGCAAAAAGGGCCTCCTTGTTATTGGTCCATTCTGTGAAAAGCTGAGAAGCTGGTGGATACTTGCAGCAGCTCAACTCAAAAGTGACTTCAAAGCAGTTCCCTTTGAAATAGTTGTAATCCTGCATTCCCCCTGTGCACACACAGGACACCAAATCATTGAACCTAACTTCAATGGAGTCCCACTTGGGTACAAGGCCTGATTTAAATGTCAAACTGTGATACCATCTCCCGAGTGTTTTTCTGGAACGCCAGGACAGCCAGGTTTGTCCGACCTCATAATGGGATGGTTCTTAATGTAGGTTTGTGCTAAATGGCGAAACATGGAAACATCTGTTGTCAGTCCTGAGGTTGCATAAGAACTGCCGTCATCAAAGGGGTAGGTGGCCATCACTGAGCCCCCATGTAGACTACCAGACAAGACAAACCTTGAAAAGACGACACAGAGGAAGCTAGCATGGTAGGAAACACTTTCTGAGTAAAGATCTGACTTGTGAAAATCTCAGATAAGCAGCAAGAGAACATCGCACCACTGAATAATTGGTTTCATCTCTGAATAATCAGAGATTTGGATTTTCCAGGCTAAAATAAAATGTTAGCCAATTCCTCTAATAGTAATACATTTTTACATTTAATTTTTTTTTTCTTTATTACTCTTAATTTATTTTTAAAGATTAATTTTGCAGTAATTGACTGTGCACTTTTGTGGTTTTCAATTCATTACTAGTTAAGCTTATTCTTTTTTTCCCAGTTTTTTCTTCATTTTAGTTTATATATCATTATAATCATTTTAATATATATATATATATATATATATATATATATATATATATATATATATATATATATATATATATATATATATATATATTTTTTTTTTTTTTTCAGTTTTAATAAATTTTACCTCTGATCTGTGAAAACCCTGTCTGTAAAACCAGGCCTTAATGCTTCCACATAAAACAGTGTTCAGTTAGCTGCCATGGCATATTTTCTTTTTATTATTATTTAAAAGTATTTTTAATCAGTCAACTGAATATCACGATGTCAATATGGTTTAATTTTATTTGTTGCTAAATCGAAGTCAGTGTGATATAACCAATTTGCAGTCAGACAATTTATGTGACAAGAAAATCAAAAGGGAAGACCCCTGCTGACCCTCCTAATATTAAATATCAAATAATTTCAGTGACATGGATTTAAATGGCGAGGTTAATTAAGGTTGTCGGTGCCAAATGATGATGAAAACAGTTGTAAATTTATATAAATAATAATAGTAGTAGTAGTAGTAATAATAATAATAATACTCCTTTAAAACCTTGTTTGAATCGAACAATTGTATAGAGAAATAGACTACTTAAACTACAAAGCAAAAAACATACTTTTTCTCAAGAATCCATTTCATCACAGCTGTGACCTCCGGTAGGTCTTTTGGGTTCTTACTGAAGGACTCGTCCCGGTCTGGGAAACTCTTATTGAGGTCATGATGTTTGGTGTTCTCGCGGCCCGCGCTGCTGCCGGTGCAGTCCCCCTCCACCGCGCGCTCAAAGCCGTCAGGATTCAAGCTGGCCAGTATATAGATGTCAGTCCGGTTCACCAGCTCGGTTACACTCACATCACGGCCGTACTTCGTCAACAGGTACTCGATCAGGTACATTAACAGCTGTCTCGATAAAGCCTCGTCCCCGTGGATGTTGCCCACATACTTGACCCTCGGTTTGCCCGGTACTTCCGCCGTCGGACTCGTTGTTATTCTCATGACCCAAAGCTCCCTTCCATCGACCGACTTTCCGATGCTCGAGAGGCTGCAAATATGCGCGTACTTTTGAGAAAAACGCTGAAGACGATCGGTCATGTCAGCGTAGTTGTAATATCCTTTGTATGTTTCTTCATGCAATTCGTCGGTGAGTCGCAAACCGAGTATTTGGTGCAGAACTATTAAAATATGCGGCAAAATGAGCCACAACGCATGCATTATGTGTTTGAAGTAGCTTAGTAGTTTTTTATTTTATTTATTTTTATCTTTTGTTAATTTATTTTATCGTTAGTTGGCTTTTTGTTGAGCCATCACAAATTGTTGCTCACTAGCCTGTCAATGTGCAGGTTAAACGCATTGAATCAAAATTAGGAACACTAATAGATTGCACTTGGCACAATCAGTATAAAATTGGTTTAAACAGGGTCAAACTAAAATCTGGATTAAACCACTGCCATTTCTTAAGGGGTGGGTGTCAATTTTCTTTTTTTTTTTTACCATTAAGATTAAATTGAATTTGCATAATTTATGTTTGTATAATGTAATTATGGCATAGTTTCTTTAATTATATATATATATATATATATATATATATATATATATATATATATATATATATACACACACACACACACACACACACACACACACACACACACACACACATTTAGAATGTTTTTTTACATTACCACCTGCCTATTTCATTTCAGTCATTTTATATGTTGATAAAGTAGCATCTGAAAGGTGATTTAGTGGATTACATTTGGATGACGTCATTAAATCAATGATAAACCGACTTAAACTGGCAAATTGAGTGTATACTATTGTACTCTTGCATTATTATCACACTATTTTCCTGTTTATTTCTGTAAAGCTGCTTTGACACAATCTGTATTATATAAAATGCTATAAAGGTGACTTGACTTATATTTAATGTAATTAAACAACATATCATTGAATTAGAGGCCCATCTGTTGCCATGTGAGTACAATAGGCTGTTCTTGTTGTTTTAATATAAATTCTGAGACATATCTTTTCATTTCAAATTTTAATGTTAGACAATTCATTACACCTTTTTTTTTTGTAAATGACTGATGTGAGAGTTCAGGGTTTGTTTTAATGTTCATTTCAGGTCAGGAAAGATCCACACGCCACAGTCAGCTGATATCAATTACTCCGTTTTTTTTTTTTTTTTGTATGTCTCTTTAGATTTTATGCTCATGTTCTTTATTCATCAAATATCATACAGAAGTTGACCATGGAAACTGCAACGGCTTTGATCATGATGATCAAGTCATGACGAAAGAAGAGCAACGCTCCCATCTTCTCACCGCACCACGTCCGTTCTGCTGTCATCATACAGGACTTTTTTCTTCTCAACATTCCTGCCGTCAATAGTTTGTCTTTCTTTCCTCATGTAGTGGGTAAAAAACATGCTGTAGACTTGATACATTAGTGTAGCACCAGTATACCAGCCTGCCGTCCGGGTCAACAAACCATCTTGCAAGGCTGGGAACAGAGGGATGAAGGAAGTGGAAGTTTGAAGGGCTCAGAAGGAGGAAGAAGGGAGGGAAGAGGGGAAGGACACAGCTGGTTCCTCTTAATGCTGGATTCTACGGATAGACTGGATCTGAGGGGTCTGAGCGTGGCAGCCATACTCCCTGTAGTGCCTGTACTCGCCTCCATGGCAGTCACTCTCCATAATGTACTGATAACCACGGTAACCGGGATACTGGTAGCATACCCAGCTAGAGAAATGGGGACAGAGAGGCGGCATGTTACCATGGAGGCCAAGTGGAGCGTTTGATTTCTCCAACATTGACGAATGCAGTGATGAATACACTGACGTCAGGCTTTTTCAGATACAGATCAAAAGCAGCATAAGGGAAGAAACCAGAAAACCAGCCTACGTAGTGATCAGGTGATTAAAATCCCTTCAGGCAATCGTACTTACGCGCCACTCATGACTTGGATGGAGCCGACCTCGTTGTTGCACCATCCCATAGCCTGCAGGGAGGGGTAGTCATTGCACACCTCCCACTGCCTTCCGGTCATGTTCTCACACTCGAAAAGCGTCATACGGCTATCACTGTGCATCTGTTTCAGAATGAGGAAAGATAGACATACAACTTGTTGAATGCCGTGTTGAGTGAAAATCTAATCTGAAGACCTGGTTCCCTTTACGTTCATGGCTTGCATTTTGAATTAAACTGGCCCCATCTCACAGGATGTTGAACTGGAATAAATTAAACTGCAAATGGAAACTGAATTTACCAATTAGTCAAGCACAACAAAACTGACAATATTTTGGATTCTAGGAAATGTTCTTCAACCATGACCCATAAAATGACCATGAAAATAAAAGTTAAAATAATTAAATCTACAATAAAATAAGAATTAAATAATTTAATCTAAATCTAAATCTATCTTATAATTATATCTTATATAAATCATATATATATACATTTACATTTACATTTTAAATAAATATTTTAAATGAATATTTAGAATGTTTTGATTATACACTGTTTGTATGGTAACTTATGTAAATGATCTAAATAAATAAATAGATAAATTATATTTATATTTGATTATTTATAGCTTTGCAACGAATATTTTAGACTTATTTTTCTAATATATCGCATTATGCCCCTTTGTTTATGATAGCATAAATGTAGAAATTTTGTAAATAAATAAATAAATGTAGCATTTCCGACACTGATTATTAATATTTTATATACAGGTGATTGATATTTTATTATTTATTATTTTAATATTTCTTATTATACCCCTGGTGTAAACGCAAGTAAAAAAAGTTATAATGTAAATAAATAAATAAACATTTAGCTTTTCAGACGTTGATTATTAGTATATTAACATTCTTACATTATTATTATTATTTTTAACAATTTAGGCTTATATTTCTAATATTTCTATTAATTCTATTTTAATTATGCTTTATGCAATTTGTTTGCTAGTTCAATTCAAATTCAATTTATTATTCTCAATTTTATGCCATGTGTCTACAACTATGTCAAAAAATGTGAATGTGTTGAGAAATGGTGTGGATCAGAGTGTGTCCCGGGTGCAGATGGTCTCACTCACAGCAGAATAGATGGGGCGGAAGGACATCATCCTCTCAATGCGATAGGCATTGTTGCCACTCCAGGCCTCCCAGCAAGGGTAATCTCCCTTCTCCAGGATGAACTGCTGGCCATTGAAGGTAGAGTGCTCAAAACCTACCCAGCTAGAGTCAGAAGAAACGATTAGGAGACAGGGCTTGAAAGAGGAAAAGAGATTTACTCTAGTAAATTGAGGATGCTTGCTTTTACTCACACGCCACACTCCACCTTCAGGGAGCGGACAGTCTCCATTCCGTACTCCATGATGTTCTGGCAACAAGCGGTGAATTCACAACGTCTGCCCTGGAAATGCTCCTGATCATAAACAGTTATCTGGAAAAGAAAGAAATATGTAAATACACACAAATATCTTTAGTTCAACATGTGGTTAGTGATGATTTAATTAGATACCCATTTAATTTGTAACATTTAACATTTTTTCTTCAAAATAAAATCAAATAAAATCTCTTCACCTTCCATGGTCCCATGGGCATTGACATAGGGTTTGTCAGAGCCATTGTTTCAGATATCTCAGCGCTGACTGACCTGCATGCAAGGAATCATGTCAGAAACATTGTTCAACATCTGTAAAATTCTATACATGATGATCACTTTTCATACATTTCTATTTTCACTAACTTGTCCTACTGTGAGAAAAATCAACAACAAAATCAACAGAACAAGTGTTTACCCAATAGAATGAGCTGTATGCGTTGAGGGGAATCCACCACGCGGTCTTCTGCTCAGGCATCTGTGGGGCTATTTATACAGACGCCGCTTCATTGGGGCTCCCTGACTCACAGACCCGGCTGCTGTCAGCATTTTGCTTTGGATGCCTTTTGTTTCTGACCTGAGCTGTAGGCCTTTCTTTCCTCCACATACTCTTTACAATGAAGTGAGCAGCGTACGGCCATCTCTTGTGCTCCCTGATGATCACCTCACTTTTACTCTATAAAGGTAGCAATGCATACCAGTATCTGAATTTAGTTCATATTTATGTGAATTACATAACGGGTTATTTACTGTAACTCGAGATTGTCATTTCAGGCGTTTTCGAATTTGAATCGAAGACATCTTTGCGACAATATTTTTTATATTCTTTACAGAGATTAAAACAGCTTTGAAATATATTTCCTTTGCCTGCGATATTTAAAATGCCTGCAATGAAATGACAATAATCTTAACAATGATGAATATTTATATTTCATCTGAGTGCAAAGTTCAAGCCTCTGCTGACATGTTTTCTGGGGTTTGGTCAGATCACGGAGGTGATGTCTGATTAATGCAATGAGTAACGTGGATGAGTTTCTGGCCCATAAATGAAAAACATGGCAATGCAGATGCTAATATGAATCAGTGTGGTTCATAAAGCGATGAAGCGGATACTGCTTGACTTTAAATACAGACAAATATAATATTACAGCACCTGAAATGTCTTAAAACTACTGTGTTCCAACAAAACTTAGATTAAATTCAGGAACAATTCATGGATTTTTAGATAAACGTTGTACTAGTAGACATTTACAGTGAAAAAAAAACGCTGTAGTTTTTTTAAACTAAATTTCTGGTTAAAAAATGATTTTTATTTACAGTGTATAGATCTGAACATTTCAGTCTGAGTGATTTGAACTGAACTGAACAGCATTCATTGTGAAATGACTTCTGATGTTCAGCTCACGACCTCGACCCAGGTCTCTTTGCAAAACAATGGCCGTACAAAGACTGCAGTCAGCACATTGTTGTCCAGGGTGGAGGTGTGTGTGTCGAATGTGTGTGACGTGTGTATCTGTTAAGCTCTGTTTGTGTGTGTGTGTGTGTGTGTCAAATGTAGTTCTTGTGTGTAAAAATGTCTGTATGTGCATGTGTGTGTGTGTGTGTGTGGATTTCTGCTGATGAGAGCAGCCACAATGTGAAGACAAAGAGACAAGCCAGCTCAGCAGGGTAATGAGATGAAATGAGTGTGTCCTCTTCTACAAACATACACACTCTCAGTCATGTTATTAATAAACTCACCTCTGTATGACCATTACTGTAATATAACTGTGTTGCTGATGACATTTGTTCATGCTTTTGTTCTATCTTTTAAGCTATAAAGGATTAATTATATCTTAGTTTTGCATCATAATGTAATATAATAGGCTATAATATCACAAAGCAAAACTATATTGGTTAAAAGGGAGTTCTTTGAATTATCTGAAGATGGTAAAATTTCATTCGAGAACATTATTATATAATTTGGTGATCATTTTTAAAGCAAACCAAAACCATGAAAATACAAGGTCTTATAATTGTATTATTTGCTGAATTGGCTACTTTAATTATTATTTTATTCTTCATCGTGTTTAGAAATCAGTGTCTCATTCTCTGCAGGCACGTGCACAGGTAGGGCTCAACCTGTGCAGAGCACATGCCCTTTTTGCCCTTACACTCCAAAGTGCCCTTTTTTTGGTGGTGTTTTTAAAAAAAAATTTATCAATGCTATTGGTCACCCTTTACATCTGTCTGTCTGTTTCAAAAATATTTAGCAAATGAAAGTTCTTAAAACGAGCTTGTGTAAATCTTATTCGATCCTCAAGCGGTCAATAAGCTGATAACTCCGCCCCCTCTATATTCATTGAATCAACTGAAGTTCCACATCAGCCGCACAGTAGACAACAGCTGAGCTGAACAAAGTTTTGCGAAGGGTAAATAAATATCTTGTTGTTTGAATAAGTACTACTAAACACTATGTCTATAAAGGCTCGTATTTTATTTATTTGATGTCTGTCTGACTGACTGAGACATGTGGGGTGTCGCCTGAGAGAGGGGGCTAGCATTTGCCATCTAGTCATAGCCAATATATAGCCAACACTTAAATAGCCTGTGCATACAGTAGCATTTAATCTTTTATAAAATGCGATTTTGGCCAAATGCATTTTACCACAGGAAAAACCGAGCGCCCCGTCTATATAGCTACAAAAACTAGTTTGTAACCTGTAGATTAAAGTGTAATGTGATGCCGGTGTTCTGTCGATTTGTCCTACGCTGTCAGATTTTCCTACCTCCCACCAAAACAGTGGGTAATACAATTCCACAACGAAAATTCTACTGTAAAGTTATGGTTTATTAACGTCTACACCTACCACAACCCTATCATACCCTTACAGTACTGCAAATACAGTAATTATGTGTTATATTCGCGGTTGTAGCTAAAAGGGATACAGTTACAGGAAACCAACAATAAATAATATTTTCTACCAATTAGATTGCGTTTTTGTTAAAGTCTACACCTACCCCAGCCCTAAACCTACCCTTACAGTAATGCAGATACATTAAATATCTTGTTTAGCATGAGACAAATGACGCGATATTGATGTGCGCGTGCGCAGTAAACCCGCGTAGGAAAATCTGACAGGGTAGGATAAAATGTCAGGACACCGGCAGCGGCAGGCACCGTCGCCGTTTTAATGACGGACAAAAAAAAATTCACATTTGCACACATTCGCTGGTCAAAAACTATATACCTAGATAACATTTATAAAATATATTTCTAAGAAATTTCTTCTTTGATTTATGATTGCTGATACACTTAATTTATTAACATTTAAGCTAATCATGTTTTGGTATACTCTCCGTTTGTCCTCACATGTATAAAATGTAGTAAAACATGGTAGGCGGATACATGTTGGATATGTTATAGTAACGGTATGGCTATAGTTTCTTATAATCTGGAATTGAGTTGGACATAATTAAATTATATTTCAAAAAAGTTTGTCAAAAATACTTGACTCATTGCTCACCTTCCCCTCTTCTCAATGTCATTCATAATCATGTAAACCAAATAATACAAATTAGCTTATAAAACCAAACAGAATAGCTAAAAAAGAGAATATATATATATATATATATATATTTTTTTTTTTTTTTTTTTTTTTTGCAAAGTTCATAAAAAAAAGTGCATAAAGTTCAATAAAAAAAGATTTTGGTTTCCGCTATAAATGCAATTTAAAAAAAGAGGGAGTACACAAGAGCTGTTGTAATTAGGTTTAAAGAAGCCCTTAAAACCCTGTTTATCTATATTATCTAATTATCTAATATTATTATTATGGTTGTTATTAATCGTGAATAAATCTAAAGCTTTTGAGACTATTATTTTGTGTTAATGAATTTGTCATGAAGATGTGACCATTTCTTCCTGTTATGCAGGCTTACTAAATAATCTTGATATAAAAAAAGGGAGGGGGGTGCCCTTTTTCAGTTTCAGCACATGCCCCTCAAAAGGTCTGTGCACGGCCCTGATTCTCTGTTATAAATGTACTGTCGTGTGGCGTCCTCTTGTGGACCCTCATTACTTCCATGCTAAATTCAGTAAATGTTGTTTATTGGCATAAATGATTCCATCGAGAACTTTTTATTGCAGTAAAAATACTTTATTAAAAAAATATATATATATATATATATATATATATATATATATATATATATATATATTTATTTCTTAAAAGAAAAAAGGGGCTATTTTCAGAACTGTTAATTAAAAAATTTGGGAAACCTTTATGGAAACTTGTATTTTTAAGAGTGTTGAATTTGACATAAATTGTAAGCATGTCAAAGTATACTTAAAATAAATTACAAAAAAAATAATAAAAAAAAAATATATATATATATATATATAATTTATTTGTTATTTTATTTTATTTTTTGCTTTTATTTTAAACTTTGAATAATTGGAGTTACGTCTTGTATAGGATGGGGTTTCTGTTTTATTAGATTTGTTTTGAGTTCTATTTAATGCACGTTCACACAATTCACGCACCAATTTGGTTCATACCACACAACAAACGGGGGAGCATTCGAAACAAATATCCGACGCACACTACATGTTAGAATGACTAATTCAATCCAGACTCGATGACTGATTTTATCTAAAACTATTTCCTTAGAAATACAGCGCGCTGCATTCAATGTGCTTTTTTATGATCTGCTGTCGCCGTGCGCCACTGACCGGCAAGCGATCCCCTCCGGCGTGCAGTGGTACATCCCTCAATTGGAGCGCCAGAGAGAGTCGGATCGAGCGGAGAAGAGGGGGACTTAAATACCTCTAAGCGGGCGACCTGCTCAGCCCTTCGGGTGTGGGAGGGTGACTGTTTTGTGTCTTTGCTAGACCGGGGGAGCAGGGGGGTGGAGGAGGAGGAACGGATAATGAGCTATTCTTGTACCAGCACAGGCAAAAGCCAGGACCCATCGAGCTCTAAGAAGTCCGGCGGCGTTAATCCCGGTAGTTGCAGCAGCGGAGACACCGGCAACGGCAATAACCGCCACAGCATCCGCGGCAGCACAGCGAACTCGAACCCTGATTTATCCGAGGCCATGAAAGTCAAGAAGGGCTGCAACACGACAGACGTCGGGGTCCCCGTCACCACAGAGGAGGAACTGCTTGCGAACAAAACGATCTCCCCGGAGGATGTGCTGGGATTACAGAAGATCACTGAAAGTAAGTGACCGAGTGGATCGGAACACGCTCGGAACATTTCGCCAAACATCGTACATTGTCGCAAATTTATTGAATACATTGCGCTTTGTATCAACGCAGGCTTCAGGAGACTCGAGTAATCACAGGTCCTCTTGTTTATGAACACTTCACTATATACGCCATATTTGTAGCAATTCTATATCACCGAGTCTCTTTAATAAAAAAGACTGAAAAATTACTTGCTTGAGGAGCAAACTGAAACAAAAATTGGGTTTTATACAGACCATCATCAACATCTCGAAATCTTGGTGAGCACATATTACATTACAGGTCATCAATGTAGCTCAAATCCTCAGAGGTCTTTATTAGGGTTATATGACCTCTTGTTATACTATTGACATTGAACTTATCAGCTATTGAATGACTTTGGAAATGGGAAGAAACAAATGGCATGGACAGTGTCATTTCCAAAGGGTCAACTATGATTAACCTTCTTCAGCCTTGCGGTCCTAAGTACAGTTAGGTAACAGGTGTCCAATAAGCCCTCCATTACTGTTTTTAAAGGCCCATGACAATGACTTATACAACATCCACATCCAATGAACCTTTATGAAGAGGCTGCATGTAATACTAAGCTATTAGAAATGCCTCCCAAAAAGTTAGCATTTGTATTATTTATTAATTAATGTTTATTTTTATATAAATATCTGATCAGTAGAAAACACTCCTGAAATGTGTGTGTGTGTATAAATTATGTAAAGTATATGAAAAATATTTTCACTTCCTAGAATTATATATTTCTCAATCATGGAAGCCACCTTTCTTTGTTTACAGTCAGGACATAAGCGTATTTTATATAATTTGATCATGTATAAAAGACCTGACTCTTCTTCTTCTTTCTATTTTTTAAAATGATTTAGGAAACGAGTGAAAGTTTTGGAAAAATGTGTGTATCAAGTGTTTTAATAGAAGCTAAGTTAAAAAGAAGATGAAGAATGAACACCAGACATGATACATTGTATATTTGGCTACACATTTTTTATACTCAAAGAAATTAATAGAACATTTTAAAAGTATAAGTTGTTGAAATAACAATAATTACGTCACCTCATAACAGCCATTCGTAATTTATAATCATTATTATTAATTATAATTACTCATGACAACAATAATACCGTTTCATTTACAAAAAAACTGGAAGCTGGAAAATTCTGCTTGTATTTGTTCAAATTATTTTGAGACTAGCAAAACAATTTCTGTTCTGTCTTAGCCAACCTGATAACTATATCTTGGTAAAGTGGCATATGCAAATGAGCAGGGTAACTAGTTTCTGTCAGGTGGTGAGTTTTTAATGTGCCCTACAAATGTGTAGGTAATGTTTGTTTCCAGCCCACTCAACCAGCATATTTATTTGCTCAAAGCAGTTACATAATTTCACCTGTTTGCTGTGTTTGACTTCCTGTTTGGCCTCTCCGAACATCTGAAAAATGCTGCCCACTCAAAGCAACCAACCTGTGCTTTGCTCACAGTACACAAGACATACATTTCAATATTTTGTTCTGACTCATCCAGTGGTTCTAACCTCAGTTGTTATTACTGGAATTTTAGTGCACCATAACCAAGTCCTGTACTCTTTTTGATCTGTCAACATGCAAAATGGTTCTACTGTTCTATTTGAATTGATATGCACTCATTTAAATACTAAAACTAATCAATATTTCTCTTTGCTGTTTTAACTTGACCCATTTATATAATCTGTTTATATCAACATAATCTGTTTATTAATCTAATCTTTTGCAGAGCCATTAACATGTCATATCTTATTGAGAGCAATTGACAGAGGCTTGGAAGAAATGTGTTAGCACCTTATTATTCTGAGTGACCAATATTAGCACCTTTAGGTAATACATTGCTTGCTCAGTAATTGTTGAGGCATACGTTGAGATTTTTACCATGGCAACTGTTTCTGCAGGTTGAAGGTGGGGCAGGAGCCCCTCATTATCGCCTCATTAAGAGCAAGTTTCCTGAAGACCTGAAGCTCTAGAGAATGCCGTTTTGTGTAGAAATGGGCATAGGTTTTACAAACTTAATGTATAAAATATATTTCTCTGCTTGTATGAAGTTGTAATTTTTATAATGTAGACTTGGGGGGGGGGGGGGGGGGCGTTTACACGACAACGTTTTCAGCCCAAAACTGGAAGCTTTTTATGTGTTTTGCCTGTTCGTTTGGGGCCTGAAAACGAATGTTTTTGAATACGGGTTTCAAAGTGCAAGTTTTTGAACACTGTTAGTATTTCCGTGTAAACACCAAATACGGGAATCTTTAAAAGTGGTGACGTAATTTACGTGCATAATACGTCGTACATGTAGACTTGAGCAGTATGTGTCAATTTTAAAGGGAAGCGCGAACAAACATACACAACAATGGTGGAGTACATGGTACTGTTGTTGCTGCTCAAGAGTTCGCTACAAGGTGACAGCGCCAACTACTGGATTTGTGTAAATGTGAATCATTTTGAAAATGTCCTGTATACGTGAAACATTTTAAAAACGCAAGGGAAAAATGTTTCAGTTTTTGACTACATTGTAGTTGTGTAAATGTAGCCTTGATCGCAAAACATTCTTCTGAGGTTTAGTGCATAACCATTCTAAATTCATTAGGTTCAGATTTTGACTACTGAGTCCTAAATGGCCTTCAAGCAATTTGCATGTATTTTTTGCTTTTGTCTAGGGTTGCAATTGTCAAATCTGAATTGCCTTGTATCAACATTTCCTGTCACCGCAGAGAATTTGCCACATGAAATTAGTTATTATACAGTCCACATCAGGAAGGGAAGTACAGGAAGGTCACAGGATGTTAGATGAGCTTTTTTTTTTTTAATCATTGTAAATGTTATTCCTGAGCATGACTAAAAGTCTGTATCAGGCCAGAATTTCATCAGAGTTACTTAGTCAGTTGCTTTTAGGGCCTGTAGAGTGAGTATTCCTGTTTTTTTGCAAACAGTTAGTGTTGCTTCTCCGGTTAATACTCGTAACCTTAACCAATACTAGGTGAAAGGCTAGTTGTACTAATGAAGTGTACTGTAAGACAGGGATGGAGTTATAAAATGCTTAAAAATGGGATAACTTAAATCACATTTTGTAGGCAGTATTTTAGAAGACTGGCTAATATATTAGTATATATTAAATTAATATTTATTTTAGTGTTAATATCAACCTAACATAAATGTTGTATTATTAGCCTTTATTTTACAGTACATTTTATAGTTTATTTCATTTTTAAGGTTTTATTTGATCTATGTTTTTAATGTTACAGTTATTGACCATAACTATATTGGTGCGTCCATATTCTTTTTCTTTACACAATCAATACTTACACTTCAGTGTGCTTTCATAACTTCATTTTTTCTCCTGTTCTTTGTTTTAAACAGACACAGCATCTAAATCTATATTATGTAGCTGTGTTTCACCCAGTTTAGATATTAATAATCATTAATACGGTGCTCTAGAGCCTTTCCACAACTGGTGATATATAATGCAAATGCATATGCATGGAAAGGACTAGGACATGTTTATAATATGTCAACAAAAACCGTTGTCTTCTCCAGTATTCATTTCTAATTCAAATGTAACATCCTGTTTCCAGTTCCAACTCTACGCACACAATTATCAGAAAGTAATTTATACAAGGCTGTACTGTAGCAGACAAGCAAAATTAGGAAAAAGCTCATTACTCTTCCTAAATTCGTCAACAATGTTGTTTTTCCTTAAGTCTGCATTAAGTGTGTGCACAGTATAAAGATCATACCCAGTCCTGTTTTATCTCACTGTTAGTCTTAAACTGCAGTTTTTGCATTGTTTACTTCTTAACTCTGGGTTGAATAGGTCAACGTGTGACCCAGATGGGAGACACTGCATATCTTTTTCTCCAGCAAAAATAAAGCATTGCTAAACATTTTAGATCCTGTCTACTTAAGAATATATACGTGTGTGTGTGTTTGTGTGTGTGTGTGTGTGTGTGTGTGTGTGTGTGTCATTAGTGCTGTCGAACGGTTAATCAAGATTAATTGCTTCCAAAATAAGTTTGTTTACATAATATATTTATGTGTGCTGTGTATGTTTATTTATAAATAAATACACACGTATATATTTCAGAAAAATAAGTTGCGTTTATATATGAAATATTTACTTATAATATAAATTATATGAATATAAATATAGACGTGAATACATGTAAATATTTTCTAAATATATACTGTGTGTGTGTGTATTTATATATATATATGTATATATATATATATATATATATATATATATATATATATATATATATATATATATATATATATATACAAACACACACACACACACAGATAAACTGATAAGACTTGACAGCATCGTTTGAATGTTTCTGGTGCTCTCCACTGTCTGTCCTTACTGTTATTTCCTGTGTCTTGTTCTAGTGTCTATATCTGCACCTCTAAACTCCAGATGGCTAATCTGACAAGCTTAATGTGCTAAAAATGTACACCACTCCTTTGCAACCTAGTGTCCTTAGCACGACCCAGTGTTGTGAAAGATGCAATCCTCCTGCAGAATCCAATCCCCCTAGGACCCCAAGGGATAGCCCTTTTTAATGCCTGTTCAGTGATGATGATAATGTTAATAATAAATGTGTTCCCTTTGACATCTGAAGATTAATATTTTTCAATAGAATGTATGGTATCACCATGTCCATTTTATCACACGTTTAATATCAAATGATTTGATATGGTTAAGTATCTAAACTTTAGGACATGGATGATGAAATGTAAGCTTGGCAGGCTAATCGTTTCCTATGCTAACTGAAAACCAGGCTTGTTTTATTTGACCATATATGTTGTACATATCAATATGACATTTTCATTTCAAATAATGAAATTTCTCATAAACAAAAAAAAAAAATGTATGAATTTTTTTTTTAACAACTAAAAACACACTCTCGCTTGCCTTATTGTGTTAAGATTAATTTTATACATGTTTAATCTTAAATTTCATCATATGCATATGTGATAAAGAGAGCTCTGTAATCTTGGTCTGCATAAAACACATGTTGTTTGAACTGGTTTTGATTATTACACACTTAAACTTAGTAAAGGCCAGTTTTTCAGGACCAGTGCCTGAATGTACTGTACACTTAACTGCAGATAGAGCACATGTCAATGATACATTGACATTTTGAGTCCGATCATTTGACTTGGTTGATCAGATTCACAAAAGCCATCCTGTAGTTTAAACAGTGAGGTTGGCCCTGGCAATGCCAAGGGTATACATTTGGTTCTCAGGGAAAGCAAGAACTAAAACTGAATCTTGAATGCAGTGTAAGTGGATTTTGATAAAAGCACCTGCTAAATGCATTAAAATGTCAAGCCTGGTCAAATAATTTCTTTACAAATCAGAAAAATGTGTTTCTTAATCTAAACATTGTTTACACTCAGTGAATGTTTACAGCACTTAATGGCTTACCTGGGGCCTGTTCTTCGTACGTCGCTAACTCAGTTAGCTGGATTTGTATGTTGACGATTTGGCGTGATCTTGGATCGTTTGGTTCTTCGAAGCTCATCCCGGAGCTGCTGTAATGGCAACAGGTCCGTAAGCTTAAACCTGCTCGGGAACAGGCTTTTTTCATGTAAACAGGATTAAATCGCTTCTTTTCAACCAGAACTGATACTCAGAATATGTCTGCTACCACTGCTACTTTATTACAAGAGTATCGCACTGATCCAGGGACAATAATTTAAAATAATAATCATTTAATTTAAAAATAATAATAATAATATAAAAATGCTGTGTAGTCCATAACAGCCTACTATAGACACAGCCAGTTTTACTCACTGAAATATTTATTTGTCATGAAATTATTACTTCATAATTGTATTAGAGTCGTACACACATGCTATACAGATAATAGAGTCGTGCATTATTTTGAGTTATGTCTGCTATTATAAGAGTGGCTTGATGGAGCGCAGGAGATGCAGATAACATGATATCATGATATGACATCCCTTTAGAAACTTTCATTAATGCTGTCACGTAACAAATCTGTCCAAATATAAAATGAAATGAATAGATCATTTCTAAATTGAAATAAAAATGTAAAGACTGCACAACTATTATAAATTGCGAATCTAAATAATTGGCAATCATGAAAAAAATTCTAATAAAATAAAAACATGTATCTATTATCTGTTTCGTGTATCTGTTATAACATTTATGTAGTTTTGTTTGCTTGGCTGTTTCCTTATAAAATTCCAGAAAGTTGAATGTGACATTTGATCTCAGATGTAATAAGCGACGTACGAAGAACGGGCCACTGATGCATGGGAGGATTATCAGTGAATAACTTAACTACATTTTGGCATGTTTTGCTACTGTTTGAACAAGACTTGACTGATTATGGTGCAGGAGTTGTTTTGATTATTGTTATGGGACATGTATTGTACTTCTGCAGCCATTTTGAAGCTTGAAAACCTAGGTACCATTGGGCACTAATTACAGTAATTAAAAAACAAAAAAACTTTACAATATGCCTTTTATGTTTAAAGGGCTGCATGGAGTGACATGTTGGTGAATAATAATTGATGAACAATATTTTTTCTGCTTATATTATTATTACAGTAGTACACTCTAAAAATGCTGGGTTGTTTCAACCCAACTTTGGGTCAAATATGGAGTAACCCAAATTTTGGGTTAAAAATGTAATTACAAAATTTAACCCAACAGCTGGGTTAGTCCATATTTGACCCAAAGTTGGGTTGAAACAACCCAGCATTTATTTTTGGGTGTAATAACGTTGAATGGTTATTGTGTTTGTTTGCCTGTCTTATAATGCTGAATCATTTTAACTTCAATTTTGTAATATTCAAATTGATGAATCACTAAGACAAACTGACATCTGAAAGCTAATTTTTGTAGAGCAGTACAGCTGATCACAGTCAAACTGGAGAAACAAGTCCAAATTGTCATGAGTAATTTACATAGATTTACATATTTGTATAACTCCAGACTCTGTGATCAGAGAACAGTTATTTAAAGAGACAGATTTGTTCAGTTTTGAGCGCTGATGCTAAAGGACATGTGCACAGAGAAATAGTTCACATAACACACACACATCCACTTCTAGACATACATTCAGTGCCTTCTTGTTGCTCTTTTATTACTTGACTCATGTTTTCTATTATTATTCTGCACTTCAAACACATCTATATCATGCTAGTATATTGTTGCTCATGTTTCTACAGTGGCCCATCCTCTCACCCCGGCATTGCTTGATGCTAATGTAGAATGATCCAGGGTCACTTTAAAACTGCCAAAGGCACGGCGTCATGCCTGTGCTGACCATGAAGTGAATTTCTTGGCTGGGTATTTACAAAGCTACCGGACATGTAGTTTTGTGACATCTTATCAGGTTCTGTTGCCCTACAATGTGCATGTGTGTTTGTCTGATAAGAACGTCGAGTTCCTACTGAGGTTTTACATCCTGTTCGTGAGCATGTGCAAGTCTTGCAAGACTGGGCAAAACCATTGAAATTCTCTTATGCTTTCAGAATGACAAATGTTCTGTTCCCGTTCAGAGCGATTACTGAAAGTCATCTACATCAGAACAGACCCTTTGGTGTATTTTAGGTCAGTTCAGAACCACATATTCTAGATCTGTTCATTTGAAATGAACAATGTGTTGAAATGTGAAAGTTAAGGATTGCTTTTTACTTATGTTGAAACATCTAGTTTTAGCTTAATTACATTCTCGTAACTTATTTGATAAATATATTTGTGTGAAATAAACAATGTACATTGGAATTCCATGTCTGTATTAGTGATATACTGTAGATTAGTGAATAGTTTGCTCATGTATAGGCTTGTCAACCTTGTGGTTGTTTATTTAGCTGATTATACTACAGTTTGCAAGCTGTTTTTCAATTTATGGCTGCCCAAATGTAGCAGCGGTCTAGTGATTATTTTTTGTGGTTGGGCGAGTGTATATACCACAGCATGTTTTAAATACTTGGTTATGTTGTGCCTAAAGGTAAATAAGTTGAAAAGCGAGGGGTGCTGTGATTGGCCAGCTATCCAGTGTGTTGTGATTGGCCGAATACCTCAAGCGTGTGACTGAAATTTTATGCCCCTTGCCATACTGTGATGCGTGTCCCGGTCAGAACATCAGTGCTACAAGAAAAAACAATAAAACCCATTACAAACGAGCCATTTGTTGCATCCAGTGGAGACATAATAATTACAGATGTGTTGCATCGCACAGCATAAACATGAAATCGGAGAAACGACAAACAACAAGCGCTACTCTACACCAGCGGTTCTCAATTCCAGTCCTCGTGCCCCCCAGCTCTGCATATTTTGCATGTTTCTCTTTGTTAACATTCCTAATTCAGATAATCATCTCGTTAGAAGTGAGCTCCGTTCATGAATTGCTTTCTGATTGATATGGTCCTTACACAGTGTTCATTGATCCCTACTCCCTGAGCAGGGGAAATCTGTTTACCTCACTTTGGGACATTCATTGACAGATTGCCGCTGCGCAATGTTTTCACACACGGACAAGTGTGACATCATATACCCCTTTAAATAAATACAATTTAAATTCACGTATTGCACATGTCAATGCACTTTGAATGGAACGTATATCGCTTCGAACTGGAATCATGGCGGAATTTCCTGTGATGTCCACTTCGCAGGGCACTTGCGTTAGATTGGACAAACATCTGAAGCCATAAGAGAAACATACAAAATGAGCAGGGAGTGTGAGGACTGGAATTAAGAACTGCTGCTCTACACTACCCAAAACTCATGTTTGCATCATCAGTGGCAAATCCTTTACATTTGTAAACGTATTTACAGTCTGTGAGTCAAAAGAGCCGGCATTAAAGTCTTCTCTACCAGGTTCAGGAAACAGTCCTCCATAAAATGCGCTGCACACATCTGAATATTTGGGTTGAACTGTTCTGGAACAGTGTTGTAAATACAGTTTAACCACTCCTCTTTTGGAAGGCCAAACAAATGATTTTCACTTTCACAATGAAACCATGTCTCCTCTTTTAGGATATAAAATCTTGTTACACTTTACATGTCCTTAGTACAGTAATAACTATATGTTTCGCATAATCACACGCAACCAACATTAAACCAAACCCTTATCCAACCCTAATGTTGTTAATTAATACTCGGTGTATAAATGATAATTACATTGTACAAGGACACCTTAAAATAAAATTTAACCCGAACAGGGAACTACACTGCAACCCTTTTGAAATGCCATTGTGACCCGCAAATTTATCACTGATTATTTTTGTACCTACCTTATGTTTTAGGCAATATGCTATGATTTACTATGAGTATTTATCAAAACAGAAATGTTTATTTTAAGAATACGTTTTATTACGTGCTCTGAGCATTCAACACATCATGTTGGCTTCAGCCCCACGACCACCCCGCCCCCCCCCCCCAGAATGGTGTAGGCTAGGCGTAGCCTAACGTTGATAAAAAAAAAAAAAAAAAACTCTCGTTAAGACACATGCAGCAATCGAATATATATCTCAACATAGCCTACAATCTGCACGTATTGAAATGAAGCAGACAATTGACTCCTATTTTAAGAAGGGAAGTTGAAGTGTAACAGAACCATCACTTGATGTCGATTCGACATGTCAAATGGAGCCGGTGAGTGAGAATGATGAGGCTGAGAAGGATTCGTCAGGAAAAGCACACGCGGGAAAACTATACGGGCATATGAATTTCGAGACCAGTGGCTCGAAGAATACCAGTGGTTAAGATACCAAGACGGAGCACTGCACTGTGTGTACTGTAAATTCCTTGGGCTTACTATAAAAAATTTGTGTGACCAAATCATGATTTGCGCTAGTAACTGAAAGTTAGTCGTGCAAGTCCCACCAGTGGAAAAGGTTAGTGTAGTTCCCTGCCCAAATCCTTCATCCCTCATAACTGGAATGAGTATTATTACCATTCAGAGTTGCATGCTTGATTCAGTGTTACATGACCACAGCTTAATGTTGGAAATCCTAAACCATGGCCCTAACAAAATGTTGGCCATATTCCTAAAGAGAAAATCTGTAGTGTAGCTTCCAGGAGCTGTTGAGTAGAGCGCATCCATCTCTGCCGCCCACCGTGAGACATGTTAGTGTGACACTGGCTCATTCCCGACACATAGACACACCTGCTACTCTGTGCATTACCTCACTGTTCTGGGCGACATGCCCGAGTGCGGATTACAGGCCACCTCTTATTAATGTACCGCTACACACTTTCCTATACACGCTCATGCAGACTCCATCACTTTCTGCATCTCTCTTGGACAAAAATCTGGCATAGATGAATAGCCAGATGGCATGATGGGGTGAAGAGGTGAATTTGTACAAAGCTTCGTTTGTGATCAGTGACCAGCAGTTGATGTCAAATTAATTTGTGTTGCTCTGAAGGTGTTATGTAGTGGAATTACTTCCCTGCGATAATCCTCATTACAATCGCTGTCATTCACTGCACAGATTACTTAATGGGTTTAATGGTGAGTCAGTTTGTTGTAAACATCTTCCAGTGAATGAATATACATCACCTGTTTTTGAATGACCTATGAACTATGAACTTGTGCAAACTTCATTTGAAATCTGAATTAAAAACCGAAATACACCGCTTTAAGCATCGACATGTTTTGAAAGTCCTATGACAGACGTCAATGTGTTCACATCAAGAATTAGCCCAATTGCGTTTCGTTCCGGGCCGATAAAAAACACGTTTTTTTGGTGGGGTTCCCTTAGTAAAATTCACATTTTGCAGCTAAATATAATGTTATTGGGATTGTAGTGGCTTCGACCCGTGGACATGAAATAAAACTGCAGACTTTTTTGTATTTTATCTTCCGGAACTAAATTTTTTATCAGGGAAACCCCTAGAAACGTGATTGAGCTAGTTTTGGACTCGTTTTGAGAAGCAACTGGGAAGGCTTTGTTTTGAAAACCTGGCAACCCTGATGTGAATGCACATGCTGGAGATATACTACTAATCTCAGGAGCACCTTTACTGAAGAGAATCACATGAAAATTGCATTCGATTTTTTGCACAGCCCTACATGAAGCATTTCTATACTTTTGTACGCTCTCACCATGTTCTTCCTTCAGCTCCCGTAGAAAATAAATTTTATTTACTTAAATTCAAGTAGAAAAATACATCTATGTCATAATAAGTTTCACATCAATAGTGTCATTTGTGCTTATCTCATAACTGATCGTCATGTGCAAAATGTTAATACAGCGCACCATTGAACTGTCATCTTAATGACTGTTATGTTTACTTTCTATTCATACTTTTGCTTGATTTTAAGAAAGTCATTCAAAAAATGTATTTTAGTACATTAAAGTATGTTTATTTTTTGTTCATGTTAGCGAATGTGGTAACGTGGTAAGTAATATTAACAAATTAAAGTTTATTGTAAAGTGTTTATCTGTTAAGCCAAATTCAGGTACTTTGCTGATTTATTAAATGACTTTTTATTACTTTATTGTTAATATACTGCAACATCTCAAAATCCAGAAACCAATTTATTCTGGAGAGCTCACTTATTTCTGCATTATGGGTCAGTTGGTGTTCCGTTCTGTCATTTCCAGTCAGAGTCTGTTTTTGTGTGCAGTGTGAGCGGTTTTGGATGGGAAAGCATGATTGAGGACTGTGTTTAGTCGGTTGTAGTTACATCACATTGAAGTGTTGCAGAACCTGCCTTCCCTTTAAATCTCCTGATCACGTCCCAATCCGCCCCTGCCGTGCTGAGACACCTTAAGCTGCTTAGGGCCTAATCTGGGTTTCTAGGGAAGTACAAGTACACTGTCCGGAGAGGAGGGGCTGAACTGTGGCATGTGACCATGGGAATGTGCCTTCTCTCAGAATAAGGTGGGCTTATTCAGCATGGATGTGGTGATGAAAACATTGATGCTGGATCTGTATAACTGTGGAACAGAGATGGGTTTTAATGTTATTACACATAATTGGGGAATATAAGAGTGTGTGCATTGTCTTAATAGAACCAGGCACTCAACAGACCGTTTTAACGAGAATGAAAACTGTGGTGTAGAATAAAGGTAAAATATGTGAAAATGGGTTGTAAAAGTGTTTTAGAATTGTTACATTAGCTCATTTTGTAAAGTCACCAAAAATCAAATTTTTTAAATAACTCTTTTATTACGTTTATTTTATCATATTAACGTGTCTCTGTTTTTTTTTTTAATAATGTCTCTGTAACAAATTATATTTGGAGTTTTCAGTTAACATGTTGTCGTTATTATTAGTTGTTACTAAACAGATGATCTATTTCTACACAATAATATAATGTGAGATACAATTAAAATCATGTCTAAAAGGGGTTTTATTTAAATTACATTATCCAGCCCTAATTTCACAAATCACTCCACCAGAATGTCTGCTCATGAAATCAGACAAAAATCTGAATATTAAGTGCCAACAACTACTGTATGCATTTTAATAGAGAGCTCATTTGCAATTTAAATGCTGCCGTTGTGTGAGCTCTGATGAATTGCATCTGATGTTTTTACTTCCATTATTGTTTGTGCCTGCTTGGTTAAATGCTGTGGATAGGGGTTCATTCCCTTTTAGATATTTATATCCATCCAGAGTAGTTCTGTTGGTGCTTATTTGATAGTTTATTCAAGATTTTAAAAGGATAAATCACCCAAAAAATTAAAATAAGGGTTTGTTTTACTCTGGCATCCTAGGTGTATATGACTTTATTCTTTCAGACAAATCCAGTCGGAGTTATATGAAAAATGGTCTTTTATCTTTCATGCAGTTTAATGCCACTCAGCAGGGTGTTGCATGCATCCATCCAAAAGAAGTTAAATAAAAATAAATATGAATAAAAGTGTCTCACACAGCTCCGGGGGGTTAACAAAGGCCTCCTGTAGTGAATCGAATCCATATAGTGAATATCCATATTCTTTTTATTTAACTTCTTTTGGACTGATTCATGCAACACCCACAGAGTGGCATTAAACAGCTTGAAAGATCAAAGACAATTTTTATATAACTGACTGGATTCATCTGAAAGCAGAAAGTCATATACAGCTAGGATGCCATGGGGGTGAGTAAAAAACAGCCTCATTTTCATTTTTGGGTGAACTTTAATACAGATATTATAAATACCCAGTAGTTTGTTTTAGCACTCTGAACAGGAAATCATGAATCACTGCTCTTAGACTAAAACACTAATTGATTAGCGTTGCTCTGAGTAAAACATAAGGGTGATGACCGAATCATTGACTAGTAATGGCTTATTTTTAATGTGGCCTCTGTTTGTGTAAGCAGGGTCTAATTTAATTGTCAAATAACATCCCACGGGAACAGCATTTTGGCATCTATAATGAACTGCCTAAGAATGAGTCAGAATTCCGATCTACACAATTCATGGGTACGTCTCGAAAAACATACCCACAATGTACTACCTACAGAGCAGCAAACACTAATTGGCACTGTCACTTCTCATGGTTGCGGTGATTACTGAAGCAAAAATAGTGTGGTCTGTGAGTGCACGTGTGTTTAGATGTTTTTATTCTTTAGCTTTAGACCTTTTTATTACTAAATGAAGCATCTGGGCCCTGGGTGATTTTAAAAGAACAATCCAGTTCAGGTGTAAAAGATTAGTTTTGCTTGTAGATATACTGTAACATCTGCTATGAAGTGAATGATTGCATGGGAATTTGTAGCAGACACTACGGTGTCTTAAGTCACACTTTAGTTCGAGGACCAATTATCATTATTAAATAACTCTTGACTTTTTAAACTGAACATTGAACTATGGCTTTTGCCTCAAACTCCTAATTTGCCGCTTATTAATAGTTGGTAAGGTAGTTAATTTTAGGTTTAGGGTAGGATATTAAGGGATCTATATAATATCAGAGATATGTAGAAAGGCATTAATAATACGTGCATTTTTAGTACTAGTAACCATATAAATTCTAATAAGGAACTAGTTAACACTAATCATTGCGTAAAAGGTTGCACAAGTTGTTTATCCAGAGGCAAAAGAGAAAACTGCTATGGCCTATTATGTCTGAAATCTGAGGGGAAAGTTTATGTAAGGACATACGAAATCAACTGAATAAGTGTATGTTTGTTTTATATATGTTTATATTATATTATTGTATATGTTAAAAAAATTATTATTTGGATGTTTCTTTAGTTTAAAATGTAATAAAATAAAAATTATTATAATAATGCCCCCCATAGTCTGTAGATTTTAAATGCTTTTAAAATGGCAAAATACTTCAAAATATTTCCGATTGTACTTTTTAAATAATTATTGTGGTTATTTTTTATTTATTTTATTTTGTTGTATTTTTGGTTTGGTTAAGATGTATTTTTTGCATTTTTAGCTTATGACTTCACAAGAAAGAAATGGCAGAAACACTTGAGGCTGTCAGCTCTCTGTCAATACAAATAGTTCAGATACGAACTTGAACTGCTGATGTAGTCATTCCAACACTGACCCACAACATTTGTATAATGCTTGTAGGGAGCAGGATCACTTAATTTGTAGAGTGCAATTTGTAAAATCTAAATATGTTTATTTTTTTCCCGCAGACTATCTGTGTAGTCCAGAAGAAAATGTGTACAATATTGACTTCACACGGTTCAAGATCAGGGATATGGAGACAGGAACCGTTCTGTTTGAGATCACCAAACCACCAGCCACAGGTGAGTGTGAGCGGCCACTTCCGCTTCCACTGCTTCCTGTCATGATCAGCGGCATGGAGAGTTATTGGATCTCCATAAGATTTTTATTGGACTTGCTACTAATATAAATGTGTTACATCCATAAATACAGTTATTGACACGGTTATAATTTATTTAAATTGTGTGTGTGTGTGTGTGTGTGCGCGCGCATGTACCCAAACTTTTTATTACATTACTGCTTATTGCTTTGGATCATGTCGAACAAGCTATAGTCAAACCAAAATTTATTCAGACACCTACAACATTTCTCACATTATGACAGTTTATTTGCTATGGTTTAGAAAATGGTTATAAAATATGCCGAACTCAGAGTTAAACTGTGTCACAACAAATTCATCTTGATAATGTCAGATAACTTTTATAGAAAGATAAGTAATGTTATTAGGCTGAATAGCTGTCAGCTGTTTTAATTTAATTACACAATTAGATAATACCAATTTAAGTCAACCAGTCTCCAAGCAATGCTTAGTTTTGTTCAGTCTGAGGTGTAGAACATTTGCATTAGCAATTAAAGAAACAACATGTAAGCGAAACGTGGTCAGGTCAAAGTGTCTGAATAAGTTTTGGTCCTAAATTTTTATCAATTTTACTGGTAGTCCATTATATGTAGAATTTTTGATTATATGTCACAGTTTACTTTATTTCTCTATCCTCATTTATATAAATTAACTCACTAGTAAACATGTTTATTTTTCAAATATATCTGTTGCATGAATAAATGTTGGTTTGATTGTATATTTATTTAATACAGTCCTTTCAGACAACAAACTTCACATTTGACACTGTTAGGAAAAGTGTTTGGTTACAGATAAAATCAATTAATAATCAGGCGCAGCAGTGATATGTGATATGCTGGCATATCAGATATCTTTTGCCCCTAAAAAGTAGCTTGTTAGCATAAGGTTACCATTTATGTAATAACTAGCCTTTTGGTTTTTGACCTGCATGTTAATAAAGAATATTCCAGGACTGTTTTCAGTTTCATAATTCACTCTCATTATGTTTGGCTCCTCTTTTTTTCTTTCTTTTTTTAAAAATACAGCTGTAGTGACAGGCAAGCACATCAACTGCAGCCTGAAGAGACAAATGAACATGTCTGAAGTATCGATTCCACAAACATAATATGAGGCAGAGCAGTTCAATGTTTCAACTTTTTTAAACGCCTACAAGGATTTCCAGATAAAATAGTTAAATTTTCTGCTTTTTATACTACTTATTGCAAATATTGGCAATTATCTGCAACTCAGTATAGTAATGCATTATAATAACTAATAACTTATTGAGTGTAAATTTTATTTTTAATTCAAATTATTAAATGGATGCCACCTTATTGGGACAAAAACCCTCCCTACACCCAACCCAGCCCCATACTTTATCTTCAAGTTTTTGATTATTTACTTAATTTTTATTAAAAATAAATAAACCTGGGTTGAAGTCAAAAGGAGTATGAACACATTCTTAACCATCTGTGCCACTGGAGCAATCACACGTTGGTGGGCGGAGTTAGTGTAAATAGACACTCCATTATCATTTTCTGACCACTAGGTGGAACTGTCCTGAAACTGCTCAGCCTCACACTGTGTGAACATAAAGAATTGTACTGGACTGAACTGTGATGTGATTCATGGAGTAACTGCACGGAATGTATGTGATGTGTATTTACTGTGGAGAACAGCTGGAAAAGTCTGTTTACTTTGCTTTGTTGTTTTTAATCCTTTTAATAAGTCTAAGTGAAGTCCAGGATGACATTTGACTCATCAGTTGTCATCACTTGGACTGATAAATTATTTAAATATTTTGATTCTGATGTTGTTGTTGTTGTTGTTTTTTCTTTCAAGATAAAGGAGGGGATAAAAGAGATGTTGATCCCAATGCTGGCCGGTTTGTACGTTACCAGTTTACACCAGCTTTTTTACGGCTACGTCAAGTAGGAGCCACGTAAGTACAATTCATAACTAGTTAGTGTTTATGCTACAGAATCTTAAAAATAATAATACACAAAAATGTATTAAGAGTTTCCACAAACATACAAAGCATATTGAAGCAGAAAATAGTTATTTGAAATATTAAAATTTGACATTATTACAAATTTATTGTATTTTTGCCCAAATGAATGCAGATTGTGATGAGCAGAAGAGACATCTTTAACATTAAAACTCTTAACACTGGAGTTAAGTAAAGTTACTAAAAATGAGCCCATGCATGTTATTATTATTAAGCATTTGCATGATTAGATCATCACTGTAGTTCTGCTGTCTTATCATATTGTCCCCTCTTGCAAAGAGATTACATATTTAGAAAAAAAACACAGTAGCACATGAAATGACGTAGAGCTGGTATTCATTGGTGAAGCTGTCTCATATTCCAGAACAACAGTTGCATGCTTATTGAGGGCAGATATAATGATCAAAACAAAGCAAGCATACATAATTTCTCTAAATTAAACCTGTCCAATGAATCTCGTCATCATGCTAAAGGGCAGAATATAGAAGTAGATGCAGTAAGCTACTCATTATAAATAAAGAATCCTGTTCACACAATACATTAAGGAATGGAAAGCTGAACAGCTGTTGGAAATTAATAAGGAGTAGTTAACAGCAAACCCAAGTGAAAAACTATAGAGTGAAATCAACACTGAAGAACTAAAACTGTCAACTGAATCTCTTCCCTGCCTTGTTTCTGTGTTTTTAGTGTTGAATTCACAGTAGGAGACATCCCCATCAATAACTTCCGGATGATCGAGAGGCACTATTTCCGTGAACAGCTGCTGAAGAGCTTCGACTTTGAGTTTGGCTTCTGTATCCCAAGCAGCAAAAACACCTGTGAGCACATCTATGAGTTCCCACCGCTCTCAGAGGATCTCAGTAAGTGCCATGAAGATTGTAAACTGGCAGATATAACCCTACAGATACTATTGCAAAATGATGCTCATTGTTTGTCTCTATCTCAGTGTTGACATACTGACATACACCGTTAATAAGTTACATGAAGTCGATCCGGTCATACGTGAAAAGTGTTGTTTTTTTGAAAATTGTCTTGACATCAACAGGTGGTTTACACAAGATGCCATACTGGTTATGCCAAATTTACTAATTAGTTTTTACTGAAAGGCAATTTATAACCAATTTGCAATTTTTGTCAGACCTCTCTGTTTAGAAAGGATATTTGATCCAAGTTTATATTAGGTTTTCTTAACTACTATGTTTACGTACTGTAAATGCTCGACATTAACATAAAATGTCATAATGTAAATGCATACATTTTATATGTATAAATAATATAATAATTTCGTAATTTAAAATAAAATATGAATGAATCCATCTCTGAAAATCCCGGGTTGCTATGATCACGCAAGTTTGTTTACACATTAAACTCATGGCCACGAGAAAAACATGTCGTTCCCTCAACATAGCATCTCGAGGCCACGACATAAGGATGTCGTTACCTCGACAAAATGATCTCGTGGCCATGACATATGACGTCCCCTCGCGTTAATGTGACGCTCCCACAAATTAATATCTTGTGGCCATGACATATTATCACGTTCCCACGAGTTATTATGTCGTGGCCACGACAAAACTAAGTAAACGGAATAAGTCACCTTACGGGCACCGTACAAAGATTAGAAAAGCTAGTGTTAGTTTTTTTTAAAAGGGACAAATGTTTTTGTTTTATAATAGAATTAGAATAGAGAGTGCTAGAGTTAGAGGGTCAAATAAAGATGGAAGAGGTGTGTTTTTAGCTGATTCTTGAAGATGGCTAAAGACTCAGCTGCTCGGACTGAGTTGGGGAGGTCATTCTAGCAGGAGTCTGTAAAAGATTTTGTCCTGCTTTGGGATGGCACAATCAAGCGATGTTCATTTGCAGAATGCAAGCTTCTAGAGGGCACATGATTCTAAAGTAATTAATTTAGTTAAAGAGGTGCAGAACCAGTGGTGGTTTTGTAGGCAAATATTAATGCTTTAAATTTTTTGCAAGCAGCTATTGGTCGCCAGTGCAAATTGATAAACAGAGGTGTGACGTCCATTCTTTTTGTCTCATTAAAAATTAATCCTGCCACATTCTGGATTAATTGTGAAGGTTTGATAGAACTCTCTGGAAGACCTGCCAAGAGAGCATTGCAATAGTCCAGCCTGGACAGAACAAGAGCTTGAACAAGAATTTGTGCAGCATGTTCTGAAAGAAAGGGCTTGATCTTCTTGATGTTGAATAAAGCAAATCTGCAGGATCGGACAGTTTTAACAATGTGGTCTGAGTCACCTGATCGTTAATCATAACTCCAAGGTTTCTAGCTGTTTTTGAAGGAGTCATGGATTGTGAAGTTGTGTTAAAATAAGTAGTTTGTTGGAACCACAACCAGTTCTGTATTGGCAAGGTTGAGTTTAAGGTGATGGTCCATCATCCAGCAAGAAATATCTGCTGAGATGCGAGCAGCTATCATCGGATCATCAGGATGAAATGAGAGATAGAGTTGAGTGTCATCGGCATAGCAGTGGTATGAAAAACCATGTTTCTGAAAGACAGAACCTAATGATGCCATGTAGACAGAGAAGAGAAGTGGTCCAAGAACTGAGCCCTGAGGCAGTAGTAAAATGTTGCGAAACTTCACCTCTCCAAGATGAGGACCTAGTGTTGTCAAAAGTCCCGGTACTTCGGTGCCAAGTCAGTACTAAACAGGTGAAAATGTTATGGTACCAGGTTTTATTAAGTACCTGTGGTACCGACTACCAATTTTTATTTTAGCTAGATTAGTAGTTATTCTTGGCTTTAAAATTCAAAAGCCCTTTTAAATATTTATACTGTTTGGATTAAATGAAAGTATAGTAAATTTTTTTAATTGGCATGTTTTTTGTGTTTTTCTTTGGTACCAAGACTGGTACAGAGAACCGTGGGTTTTCACTGGTACTGGTACCGGATACTGAAATTTTGGTACCGTGACAACACTAGAAGGACTTATTTGATAGGTAAGACTCAAACCCATAGAGTGCGTTTCCTGAGATGCCCTTTGCCAATAAAGTTGACAGGAGAATCTGGTGGTTAACCATGTCAAAAGCAGTGAACAGAACCAGCAAGATAAGTATTGAAGATTTGTAATCTGCTCTTGTCAGTCTTAGGGCTTCGGTTGAATATCCACTTATGAAGCTATAGTGGTTGCTGTCAAGGAGGTTGTTCTGTGTGAGAAAGGCAGAGACTTGGTTGAACATGGCTCGTTCAAGTGATTTTGCAATGAAAGTAAGAAGGGAAACGAGTGTGTAGTTTTATTTACTTATCTTTTTAACCCAATAATGAATATAGCACAAAAAATGCAAGATATTCAAAGCAAGTTCATCATACAATGGTCTATTAATATATACAAAAATACATTAAGAGAAAGAGAAGTCACTGAGTTAATAATGCATTTTTTATGTATTTTTGAATGTAGTAATAGACTCACATGTCATTGACCTACCAGCATCTATAAACGGAAAATACTGTAGCTTTTAAAAAGCTTAATTGTTGTTTGTGTAACACTTTATTTTCTCTTTATTTCAGTACGTGAGATGGTCCTCCATCCTTACGAGACGCAGTCTGACAGCTTCTACTTCGTGGACAACAAGCTGGTCATGCACAACAAAGCAGATTATTCGTACAGCGGAGGCCCTTAGGACAGCCGTGGGACGAGACTGAGGCAGAGAGTTTGACTGACAGACCTAAGAACCAATCACGTGTCTTTGTCCAGCAGTCACACCCTCCTTCAATCAGTGTCATAGACGACCGCCTGCAGTGCGTCATGCCTGTGTTTGAGATCTAGAGAGTCATATTGTAAGGTCTTGTCCAATGCATACATATCCTATTCTGATTTCACCGTCGTTCACATCAGCAAATATAGATATTAAAGTGTTTATTTTGTAACATACCCCAATGACGAGCAAATTCCCTCCAGTCCCATGTTTTGTATGGGCAAACTATAATGTGAATGGTACTTAGGTTTTACTATTTGTTCTGTTTGAGTGTGTGTGTGGGTTTTGATTAGAGGGATTGTGTGCGTGTGTGTGTGCGTGTGCGTGTGTGAGGGGGGTGTTTAACACTGATAAAACCATTATATATTGTTGATGTTGATGCGTATTTCTTTCCCTGTCAGAATAAGCTACATCATATATTTCTTGATAGTTGTGGACTTCTCATCCTAAATAGAATATGATATGATTAAATGTTGAGACCTTGACATAATTGATAGATTTGTGTTGCATTAGATATATTTTGATACGTGAACAAGCTTTCAATTTTGAGACGTTGATTATTTGTGTGGATAAAAGCAAAAAATGAAGTAAAACCAGTTCTGATATTCATGGTGCACAACTGAAAATGAATAACTTTTGCATTCAAAGTTCTGCGTAAAGTTTCTGATTACATGTAATTGATGCTCCATATGAGAGGTTGTGTAGATAAAACGACATTGTAAAAAAATGCCTACTGAAAAGGGAACACAGCACACGTTATAAGCCTTGACATTTCAAACGTCTGGTTCGTGTTGTTTCTTTTTGTCTTCATATAAAACAAAAGGAAAGAAATAGCCATTCTGAGCTGTCTAAAGAACAGTAGTCCCTTCTCATTTCTCCATCTAGCATTCCCTTTCTCACACATTCCAGTGAGCCAGGCCCTTCATGGCTGTTTAGTGCACATAGCAGAGGTTAGATTTCATCCAAGGATGTGCTGTTTCTATGATCCTTGTATTCATAGTGCAAAAAGTGCATTTAGGAGAATGATTTGCCTGTTTTTGGTTTCTGAATAAAAATGAGGCTTTCAAAGACTTCTACAAGTGCATAAAATGAAGGAATAACTTGAAAAATGTTTGTAGTCAGATGTAATATGTGCTTTATTTATGATTGTGATTTATTGTAAATGATTTTGAGGGGGGAGAAAATGAAACGTATCTTTTGGACAGTTCAAACGCCAGTCTGGAATAAAAGAGAAATAAATGTATATGTGATTTTTTTTTTTTTTTTTTTCAATGATTGAAGTTGTCTATTAGTTTTTTTCAACAGCAATTTCTTTTCTTAGTAACATTTATTTCAGATTTTTCATCTAGTGCTTAGCACTATCAAAATTTATTTAAATGATTTACATAACACATTTTTTAAAGACATTAATACTTTAATTTCACAATAAAAAAATAAGACAACAGTAATAAAAAGATTATATTTCAAAAAATAAATAAAAAGTTATTTTAGAATTTTTATCCTTCAAAGACAACTTTTCCAATATTTGTAATAATATATTATGCATCAAATTGTTATATTTTGTGATCATGTGACACTGACTAAAGTAACAACTGCTGAAAATTCAGCTTTACCATAACAGGAATAAATAAATATGCTAAAATAGAAAACAGTTATTTTAAAATATCAGATTTATAATAAAATAAATTTAGCTTTGGTAACCATATTCATTAAAAAAAACCTTAACTTTTGATCAGTAATGTTAGTTAAAAAATCTATATTTTATCTAGTCTGTAAAACATGCAGTCCTTATATTTACTTTTTAATAGCAATTTTCTTCAATAATATAAATAACATTTTATGAAATTATGACTTGAAATCAATTCCTAACTATGTTGCTGTAAGAGCTGTAAAATAAAATTTCTCACAAAACTTCACAAAATTAATTTTATTTGAGAAATGGCACATATTCTGAAAAATGCTTTGACTTTTACCTACAATTATTTACTTCTACAAAGTAGGGGTATTTAAAAATCTTAACACATTAAGATCTTAGGATTCAGCCATGTATTAAAATGTATTAAATAGACTGTGATCCAAAAAGGGATCTAAAATATAAAAGGTCTCGTCCAGACCCTATAAATTAATTAGATTTTCGTGAACCAGCACAAATGGAAAACCAGAAAACCTTTTACCCACACTGGGGTAGGAAAAGCGCTACATGGAAGCCAACGCACATTTACAAAGTCCTTTACATCCTTTAAAGATGTAAATAAGTGATACAGAATTTCAAACACTAAATGGAGGCTGTAAATTCTTACCAGCCACTTACTTAAACTGAGCTTTTGCTCGCGAGGGGACGGGCACTACATGCTCTGCATACCGTGACCCTTTTGTCCATTTGATGATGGTGTTTTTCAGTTTAGCCCCCCCCCCCATCCCCTTCCTTCAGCATTCTCACAAAACCGAAGAATTATATGTGAAGCTGTTCATGGTGTGCTTGTGGCATTTGTGACGTTGGCCCATGAGGGAAAGGTTGCTAGATTGAACATGGCCATTCCCCATGTGTTGATGCCAAGATTGATGCTGAGAATGCCAATGATGTTGAGAATGAAGCCTGCCTTTGCCTTCAAAAAAAAAAGAAAAAACAATTATCCACCCGTTTTTCCATAAACAATGTCTCAAAAATTGAATTCTCAGTCAACTGTCTCTGGAACATCAAAGACTCATGTAAAATGTGTTCATCCGTACCATATCCAAGACTTTGAGGTTTCCGTAGGAGAAAGCGATGGCGTTGGGTGGAGTGGCTACAGGAAGCATGAAAGCCAGCGATGCACTGATGGTGCAGGGCAGCATCACGTAGAGAGGATGGAGCCCGATGGTTGTGGCCTGCAGATAGAGGTGACGTATTATTGACACTTCTGTACTCAGGTTACATTTTTGAAAGGCGCAGCAACATAGAATAATATGGTAGGTATTGTTAAGCTACTTCAGGTACTCACCATAGAGGCCAGAATGGGCAAGAACAGTGTGGTGGTGGCTGTGTTGCTGGAGCACTCTGTGAATGTTCCCACCAGGAAACACAGTATCAGAGAGATAGCGAAGGGTGGGATGCTCTTCAGTGGGGCTAGACTTTGACCCAGCCATTTTGACAGTCCAGACACCTACACAAAGCAAACAAACAGACAAAAACATAATAACATTATTATATCATATAATATTATATATTAAAGTGCTGTCAAATGATCAGTAGCGATTAATCGCTTTCAAAATCAAATATTTTGTCTACATAATATACAGTATGTATGTGTGCTGTGTGTGTATATATATATATATATATATATATATATATATATATATATATATATATATATATATATATACATACATACATACATATAAATACACATGCATGAATATATTTCAGAAAAAAAGGTTATGTTAATATATTAAGTATATTTATAATTTAAATTATATGAATATAAATAGACATAAACATGTAAATATTTTCTAAATATAGTGAATGTAGTGTACATAATAAATATACACAAAACACATATTATGCAAAAATATTTATTTTGTATGCTATTAATCACAATCATTTGACATAACTTATTATATTATATTATATTATATTATATTATATTATATTATACACTCTCAGAAATAAAGGTACAAAAGCTGTCACTATGGGCTGTCACATGTTTGTATCTAAAGGGCCCATTTTGGTACCTTAAAGGTACATATTAGTACTTAAAGTGTACATGTTAGAACCTAATAAGAACAAAAGTGTACCACCCAAGTGACAGCTTTTGTACCTTTATTTCTGAGAGTGTATTATATGTGTTTTTTTAGCATCTGAAGTACATTAGATTATTTTAATATAATGTATTTAAAATTACAGGAGACCTACTATACCCCTTTTTACACAATGTAAAATAAGTATCTCGTTTCTCAGATACTCGGTTAAAAACATCTGGTTGGTATTGATTATCATGTCTATGGTGCTGAAATCATGCGTTTTAAAGCATATTAGTTTAAACTTCTGTTAAAGGATTTTCTGAGTGCACAGAAAGCGGCTGTCACGTGGCATGTGATTATTAAACTCTTCTTCTCTTTCATGTCTTATTGCACTTAAACTGTCAAATACACACAAGTTTAAGTAAAAAACACACAAGTTACAAAAGCTGGGTTGTCCTTTTTCATGTTTTCTGGCTTAGTAGATGCACCAGGGACTCGATTATAGCACTTACACTTAGAAAAAGTCTGATTTTCATGATATGTCACATTTAAGTCATCTCACCTCACTTCCTTTTGCCAAAGCAAATCCTCCGCCCAGGAGCAGCACTATGTTCCAGGGCATACGTTCATGTACCACCTTCCAGTTTAGAAGAGTAGGAGTGCCCTTCAGTTTCTTCTTCTTGTCATTTGGTTTTTCTCCTCCTTTATAAAACAGAAAGTCCAGTAGATCTGGTTTAAGACCTGGTTTAAACGTATGGCACAATGTTCTGTTCGAGACTCTGAATGCAGAGGCATCTTACCTTCCTCTATTTCTTCAGCTTCTTCCTCATGTTCATCATTAGCACTGGCTAAACATGAACAGTCTAGTCGAGATGGAATGACGAAGAACAGGGTTGACATTAAAATAGCCACAGTGCCATCGGTGACGTATCTTTGCAAAGAAAAACAGAAAGTATAAAGAAATTAATATATATTTAATGTGAACTATTGCTTAAAGTATTTGGGTGAAGTTTACTCACTGTCCATTCTTATTAAAGAGCTCAGTGGCCCAGCCTGGCATGAACCCTGGTTCTCGTGTGAACCATAGGATCACCAGGATCACAAAGATGACAAGCACAGCACCCTCAGCAAAAGACACCGTTCCCAGCTTCTTGTATTCATTCTTCATCACTCTGTAAGCGTCTTTGTCTCCCTCATTTTTTGAACCGCAGCCAAAAGTCTTTTTAAAGCTGATTGAAATAATCAAATTAGTAACACTGTATGTCCTAGACACACACTCTTATTGAATGTAAAGCATGCGAGTTACTTACTTAAAGCCCAAGTACATAAACTGTAGCCAAAGCCAAGAGAGCGCAAGCATCAGAACCATGTTAGGAAAGGCAAAACCGAACCAGCTGGCAAAGTTGATCACATCATTGTTATCTGGAAAAATGCTGCAAAAATGTGCAAAAATATGTGTGAGGAGAGACCTGACCAGCACACACACACACACACACACACACTCATACATATATCTATATAACAGGACACGTACTCATCCATCTGGCCCTTAAGAATAAGATTTGGTGTGGTGCCTGTTAAGGTGGCTGTTCCTCCAATGCTGGCAGAGTAACACACAGAGAGACTCATTCCTTTAAAGAGACGAAGGTACTTTGCTTCCCGTTCTTTCCTCCTGCATTCTGAGAGTGCATTGATTCCTGCCTCCGTGTCTGGGTTGTCTGTCAAGATATAAAGCAGGTGGGATGTAAGTTTTAAGACTTAGCTTTAGGCTATTACAACTGATTCTGATTGGTCAAATTGTATATCAGTCCACTCCTTTCAGTGACACGCTCACTCTCTCATTTAATTTAAAAGCATGGCGCCACTTTGCTTGCATCTCAGTTATCGACTGAAGTCAAAATGAGCTTTTTGAAACTTCAGATCAACTGAACCGATTGCTTCACAAAATGATTCATTCTTTGGAAGCGTTTGAAACATGAACGCTGACGGCTGATTATCAAAACAATGTCTAGGCAATATATTAATACTTAAATAAAAACTGAACCTACGTTATAAAACAAGCCCGAGATCAGTAAAACCAGTATATTAGACCCTTGTTCATTGGTCTAAAAGTGAGTGAAAGTGAAGTGAAATTCAGCCAAGTATGGTGACCCATACTCAGAATTCATGCTCTGCATTTAACCCATCCGAAGTGCACACACACAGAGCAGTGAACAGACACACTGTGAGCACACACCCGGAGCAGTGGGCAGCCATTTATGCTGCGGCGCCCGGGGAGCAGTTGGGGGTTCGATGCCTTGCTCAAGGGCACCTAACTCCTGGTATTGAAGGTGGAGAGAGAACTGTACATGCACTCCCCCCACCCACAATTCCTGCCGGCCCGAGACTCTGCCCTCGAAACCCAAATAGTATGACATAATGGAACATCATTTGCTGAAATCACCCAAATTTGAAGCTTTATGAGATATTTAAGATAGTATAGACCTAAATCAGTTTGGATGGCATATTGAATAGAATGTGAATGAAAACGAGGCTGTGAAGGATATACTTAAAGTCTTTACAATGAAATGCACTGTATAAAGGTCCTAGATCATGTAATTTTTGTAACTTTTCAAACTTTTTTACTGTTGGGTTTGTCTCCAGTGATATTGTCTACATCTTGTTTGATGTTGACCTCGGCCAACTCAAATGCATGGTTATCTTGGCCTTCCCTCAGCTCTCTCTCATCAGCGTCTGCCTCTGTGGCGCTGAGCTGTTCAAGAACAGCTTGAGAGATGGGCAGCATCATGGCTGTGGTGGCCGTGTTGCTGATCCACATGGAGAGGAACGCTGTTACGATCATGAACCCCAGCATCAGCCTGCAGAAGTTAACAGACGGAAAAATACAGGTGAGTGTGAAACAGAAATAAAAAAGGCTATAAGTTTTCAGTGTGTGTGGTCTTACAAAGCTGGCCGGACTCCAACTATTAGAAGGACACTCAGAGCGATGCGCTTATGGAGATTCCAGTGTTCAACAGCTATAGCCACCAGCAGACCCCCAATAAACAGCATGTTGGTGTCCTTTAGGTACTCAACACACACCTGAAAGATAAAGTAGCAGTTACATATTTTTCTCTGCTCAAAATCTGTTTTAGTTCACAATGCAATACTAGCCTGCTGCTTAAAGTCTTCAGTACAGAGCCATCAAAATAACATGGTAATGGGGAAAAAATATAGTATCTCAATCTATTTTTTTTTCTCTCGCAAAACTTTTTGTTCAGTCGCAAAACGTTTTTGCTGCAAATAATATAAAGGAAACTATTTTATTGTTTTTGCAACACTTTTTCAAGAGAAAGCAAACAATTTCCGAGTGAGTGCAAGGTTTCTCAAAGAGACGCAACACTTAAGGAAGGAAATGCTAATGTTTTGTGAGTGGATGCAAAGTACTTTGGAGAACTAAACACATTTTCAAGAGTATGCAAAAGATTTACGATTCAATATTTTCTCAGGGGCGCCAAGACCTAGAAACGTGGTTTTCAGGTTTCAGAGCGAATGCAAAGTTACTTGGAGGAACACAACACTTTTTCGATAGAAGGCAAAAGTTTTGCAAGTGAATCCAAAAGCATTTCTTCTTTCCATCCGGGGCTTTGTTGTATACTGCATTTTTCCAAATTGTAAACGAAAATGCATTGTGCAATGGTTAACATTTCAGTATATAAAGTTAACCTCTCCAAATCAACATTGGCCATTTTGCATTTTTAATCCAGTTTTGTTTAAAAATGGGTTGGCAAGCGAGAAAAACAGTCACGATCTTTAAAGTTTAGAGCATTGCATTGTGGGATATGGTCAAATCAATCTAAATCTAAAATCAAGCAGTTCTCTTTAAAGATAGAAAGATAAGGAATATAAATGACAGATTACAATCTGTTTGACGACATATTCCAAGGTGTTCATAAAAACTGCTTTTATGGTCCATAAAGCTCATGAATCATTAGAGATAACACTTATAGAAAAGTCATGCTGATGAAGGTAAATCTCTCTCTTTGTGTGTCTTTAGTGCTTGTGATGATGATAGTAATAGATTTTTCTTTTACATATGATTGCTATATGTGTAGTTTGCTTGTACCTTATGTTTAGATATATAATGATGCAAAATGTGAATTATGGAATTTTTCTGTAAGATACCTTTCCAGATTCCATGATGCCCATCATTGGGAAGAGGATGACAGGCAGCAGGGCAGTGACGGCCAGTGGCATGCACTCTGTACACCAGTACAGCGCCATCAGGATGATGGCGAAACCACATCTCGCTTCCTGAAGAGCAGAAGTGTCACAAGGTCAGTGATCTTGACAATACCTCAGTGGCACACATTTCTATAGAAGAGAATTATTGGATGGGAAGGGGATGCATAACAACACATCAATGAGGCAATCTCATATCTATGGCAATCTTTTCATTTTAGGGGATTTTTGATGAGGTGAGTTTTGATTCTATCTATTACATCTAGTGAAGGTACCAAGGGTCACTACTGTATCTCTTGAAGATGTATTTAGACTCATCTATTGCTCTCAGAATATCTATTGCTCTCAGAATGCTGATAAAAGTAACCCTTGACCATAAACGACTATAAACAATTTTTAATGCTTTTTTTTTATGGGTGGGTTTATTTTATGGAGGAATTTTATAAGTACGATGACAGTCGCATAATTTGTAATGTAAACCAATGTTTCCTCATATAAATATCAGTTATCACTCCATATCTATCAATTTTATAACTTTGTAAGATATTTACAGTAAATGTCTTGTTTCTAGTAGTGGGCAAAATGTATGATGTTTCATATTTGAATCATATTTGATAAGATACAATTTTAACATTTTTTACCCTTAAATATGATGTTTGGATAATCAACCTAAACCTAAGTTGCTTCAATCCAGTAAGTGTCCATTTTGAAATATTACCAAAAATGCCAATGCTATTCTTATGTTATGTAATTAAACTGTAAACATACATTTTAAAAATATAGAAGTGCATTCAATAGTTTAGCCACTTGGGGTTCCTAAATATATTGTAGTTCCTTTTTATTAGAAATGCAATGTTAATATTTGAGCTATATCCAGTTTTGTTCAATATTATTTTAGCTGAAGTTCTTTAGGTCAGAGTAACCTGGTCTCCAGGTCTTGAGTAACTTTATTTTCTCTGTTTGTGACTTGAGGATGACCTCTTCAAGCTGTGTAAATAGAGCGTCCCGCAGTTCATAAATAAGAACAGTGCATTTTTTTGCAACCATCATTCAGCTGCTCACGAGGCAATAAAAAAAAAAAAAAAAAATGCAGTCATATTTTTTTGAATGGTCCCTTTTAAACATTCTGTTGACAATAAGTAATGTTGCAGCTACATGTCAACTAACTCTCATTAGAGTGTTAGTAAACTGTCTGCTTTATACCTGCCAACTCTTTATTGTGATGCAGACATTCTACTGTATATAAGTAACTTTACAAGAACATGTCAGCTTTTTCTAACCCAACACTACCATTCTACTAATACTCTACTAACACTCTAATGAGAGTAAGTAGATAGGTGCAACATTACTTAGAGTCAACAGAATGTGTTATAGGGACCATCAAAATAAACTTAAACTAAATATGCAGATGTCACTTTCAAATTTCAGTCCTTTAGTTAATATAAATTCCCAAATGAACACAAAAACATTTGCTAAAGAAGTTATAAGTAAAAAATGTCAAAGGCTTTGCAGAAGATTTTCATGAAAAGCACTTACCGGAGCTGGGACGACCAGTGGTAGGGGCAATATAATAAAAGGGGTGATGAAGATGATGAAGTAGTTCCTGTTAACCCACAGCCAGCGTAGAATCGATGCCATGTCTTCCCTCCCTCAGCTGCAGATGTCAGGTGTGTGCTGGATGGAGAGGACAGCAAAGGATCGGTAAAGGAGGTCGTGTCTGATCAATGTGTTTATAGCTATCCTCATATAAGGAAAATTAAACATTAACTGTGTGAACAAGGAGAGGGTGAATGGGGGTATGAAGGAGGGGAGGGTAAACGAGACGGCAAACAAAAAAGATTAACCCTTTTGTTATCGTTTTTTCTAAGACCACAATTCATTGAATTGTTGGAGCACTAACTGATGGATTTATTAAAAGCATAAATGAACTTTTCACACTGCCAGTGTCATCATGGAAGAGCAGGTGTCACCCAGATAAGTGTCTCTTTTACAACGCAATATATAAAGAATGGTTCTTACTGCCCACTTCTGGAAAAATGTGGGAAAAGTGTGGGAATGGGTGAATATAACTGTTATTAAGCTGACTTGTAAAGTCACTGCCCTATGAGTTGTTAAAATGTTTTATTTTTTTATTTTTTTATTTTTTATTTTTTACCAAAAAAGTAACAAAAAGATTTAATAGTAACACTTTACAGGTTAATTTATTAAATTAGGTAGGTATCATGATGTGTGTGTGTATATATATATATATATATATATATATATATATATATATATATATATATATATATATATATACATATATATATATATATATATATATATACATATATATATATATATATATATATATATATATATATATATATATACACATGATACACAAACACACACACATATATATCTATATCTATATATAAATATATATATATATATATATATAAAAGGGGTACACAATGTTTCTATAAAATGGTTTTAAATATGTATAAGAAGAAGAAGAAAGTTTTTTTGAGCACAAAATTGACAAAATTGACTGATTTTTGAAGGATGTATTTTTAATGAATTTTGAAGGATGTATTTTTGATCATATAAATGTACTTGCTGAGACTTATAAGAGACTTATTTCAAAAACATTAAAAATCTTATTGACCACAGACCTTTTGAACAGTTTTTATATTTTTGTTAGATTAGTGAGGAAAAGATACATCAAGCATGTGATACACCTGATATTCTTCGGTTCAGTACAAACTGAGACCTTACAGCTTTAGCAACATTAATTAGTAACCTTTACATGTTTTGAACTTTCCACTTGCAGTAATTAAGGAAATGCTTTGGAAATTAGATCAAGTATTGTACCAGTTCTTTGAAGACCATTGGCCAGTACCATGAAAAGTGTGCTAAAGGTCCAACATATATATTTCTCCAAAGCTTTGTTCTTTTTTTTTTTTTTTTTTTACCATCTATAGAGTCCTTTCCTTAGAGATAAAGCCCCTTTTATGTTACATAATCTCACTTAAACAACCTTTGAAGTGTATGTACTGTGGGATATAAGGACAGCTTTCAATGAAACCCTAATACCTAAATATTTAATAATAGTTCCAAAGCTCAAGTGTGGTATTACATGTAATTCTTCTCCCTTGTCTATAGTTTTCCTTGTCTAGGCACTGAGAATATATAGATACTGCTCTCACTTTACATTATAACAGTAGCTTTATGGAGTTGTTTTGCATGATTGTAGATGATATTCTTTAGTAGACTGAGCTTCTTTATGGCTGTCTAGCAGACACCAAGTCTTCCTGACTCAGTTGATTGCAAAATAATCTCAAGGTTGTGAACTATTGTTTCTGAGTGCATGCACCTCCCTAACCTAAAAACTAACCAGTTGGGGGTTTTTTTGTTTTTGTTTTTTTAGGAATTTAATATTTCTACATTCGCTCTGGGTAGCAATTCATATCAGAGACAGCTGGTCTTGGCTCCCCAAGGTATTACCAATATTACATGACATATCAGTTACTCAATTGGATTTTACACTCTAAAAAATGCTGGGTTGTTTCAAATCAACTTGGGTTGGTCAAATATGGACTAACCCTACTTTTGGGTTAAAAATGTAATGTAAAAATTTTACGCAATGTTGGGTCAGTCCATGTTGGGTCAGTGGCTGTATGGATTAAGTCAAGATAATACTTTAAATGATGAACTTCTTTGTTCCTGAATTTGGACTTTTATCTCTTTATGGATTTTGACCTCAATAAAGGATGAAGTCCTTTCATCTTACATTATCATCCTATTTACACTTCACAATTTGTGCTATTTCTGAATAATAATGTCTGGCAAGACATCAAGTTGTGGTCTAAAAGGAAATATGAAGAAGGAAGAATGATAAGAGTTATCTGAGATTCCAGTTTACTCCAGTACAAATGAATAGTTATTTACTGAAATTTCAAACAACTTAATCAGAATAATAAAAATGAACAACTTTGTTGTTTTAAGCTACTTTAAGAAACAGTTAAAGTCGCATTATGGTAACATTTCAGTTAATAGCCACTAAAATCAAATAATTATAAATGGTTAATAGGAATAATGTTGATTTTATCCTAGTTTATTTATAGACCGATCTGTCAGTCTGTCTTTTCTAGAATCTGGTCTACAAAAAGGACAACACAGAAATACAACATTTAATGAAAAAAGTTCAGATTTGTATATATTCTGTCACGTACGGGAACACAGGAGACGGAAGATCCAAGTGCTGTGTGGTTTATTAAGGGTAATCCAAATTAGAGTCAAAAACAAGCCGGGGTCATAACCAACATCAGTCAAAACAGAAACAAACAAACAAATAACAGGAACAAGAACAGGAACTCAAGGACTAGGAAACTAGGTGACGGAAAGTAAGGACTCCATGACAAAAACAGAAACAGAACGGTTTAAATAGGCAGGATAATGATTAACAAGTGAAGACACCCGAGTGCAATTAACAAGAGTGCAATTACTGTGATGAAGGGACAAGGCTAGTGGGAATTGTAGTGCCTACGGTGAGGTGCCTATGGGGAAGTGAGACCACTAGTGGACACCCAGGGAAACAGAGACCAGACAGCGTGACATTACCCCCTCCTCCACGGAGCAGCTAGCAGATGCTCCACCCAACCCAAGAAGAGACCAAGGAACACAGAGACCAGGAGGGAGGTGGACCGGCAGAGGACCAGGGGGAGGGACGAAGGGCCAGATAATATAGGGAAACAGAGATAAGAAGTACAAAAAAAAAAAAACAAGGAGACCAGGAGGGAGGTGGACCGGCAGAGGACCAGGGGGAGGGACGGAGGGCCATGTGATAGAGGGTAACAGAGACAGGAAGTGCCAAAAAACAAAAACACCAACAACAAAACAAATCCAGGGGAGAACAGAAAGTTCAGTGGCCCAGGGCCGAACCAACAGGGCAGGAATCCAGGGTGGAGCAAGGTGGAATTGGAGCCATGCGGTTGAGTCAGAAACCCACCAGGGCGGTGCAGAAGACCATCACAGCCTTGCGGTCGAGACAGGAGCCCACCAGGGCGGCACAGAGGACCACCACAGTGGGATCGATGATACTTGAGAGCAAGTCTGGATAGGCAAGTCTGAAACAGAGAACATGAACAAGTTAAGGGTGGCCTCCGTGGCCACGACAGGATCAGTCGAGCGCTCAGAGAGTTTGGCTGAGACTCTGGAGTGTCAACGGTGACTTGACCTGACTCTGGAGTGTCAACAGTGACTTCACCTGACTCTGGGGGGTCAACGGTGACTTGACCTGACTCTGGGGGGTCAACGGTGACTTGACCTGACTCTGGAGTGTCAACAGTGACTTCACCTGACTCTGGGGGGTCAACGGTGACTTGACCTGACTCTGGGGGGTCAACGGTGACTTGACCTGACTCTGGAGTGTCAACGGTGACTTGACCTGACTCTGGAGTGTCAACGGTGACTTGACCTGACTCTGGGGGGTCAACGGTGACTTGACCTGACTCTGGGGGGTCAACGGTGACTTGACCTGACTGTGGGGGGTCAATGGGAACCTGACTCGACTCTGGTGGGTCAACGGGAACTTATTGTCCTATTGTCCAGAACATTTGTGCCAAGCGCCCCACCTCACTCCCCTTTTGACGGAGAGTGGTTAGGTTAGAAAGTCTCCCCATCCGCTCCTCTATGGTGGCTGGGGAACGTATACGAAATCCCAAACGCTGGATCTTAGCATGATGGAGTCCTTCTGTCACGTACGAGAACACAGGAGATGGAAGATCCAAGTGCAGTGTGGTTAATTAAGGGTAATCCAAATCAGAGTCAAAAACAAGCTGGGGTCGTAACCACCTTTCTTTGTTTCTCAACCCTAAGTATTCACCCCTCATCAACCCTGTGAAGCCATCAGTGAGGACCATCAAAGTGTGGCCAACTGGAGCAGACTCTTCACTTCAAGACAGGTTTCAACACAATGACTGGAGTATGTTTGCTTCTCAGGCTGCCTGTGGCTCTCACATGAACATTGATATCTACACCTCCTCTGTACTGGATCACATCAACTCCACCATTGACAGTGTTACAACAGAAAAACAGATAACAACATACCCTAATCAGAAGCCATGGATAAACAAGGAGGTGCAACTTCTGCTGAAAGCCCGCAACACCTGCCTTCAGGTCAGATGACGCTCAGGCCTGCAGTAAATCCAGGGCTAACCAGAGGAAACGCTGTCTACGTCGAGCTCGCACCATTCTCAAGGACTCCTCTCACCCTGACCATGGACTGTTTAACCTCCTGCCCTCCGGGAGGCACTTCAGGAGCCTCCGGACAAGGACCACAAGATTCAGGAACAGCTTTTTCCCTAAAGCTGTATCCTTACTGGACTCTGCCCTCTGACACCCCTCAACACCCCCCACACCACACACACAGACTCCTCCCCCTCTTCAACACTCTGACTGATTTATTTACTTATTCACAACAAGCAAAAAACAGTAACTTGTTATTACTTGCACTATTGTCTGTTCATCCAGAAACACTGAATAATCCATTTGCACACTGAAATATTTTCTATGCACTTTACTGTCCATTGCAATAGTGTAATTATGTTCATATGTTCATAGTTCTGCCTATAGTGTACATACACTTTACATAATCCATCTGTATAGTATGTTCATAATATACCTATCTGTATATCATGCTAATAGTATTTAAAATCTGTAAATTATGTCCATAATACTTATCTGTATAGTTATTGTACATATTATAGACCTTGTATATTCTGTACTTACTGCTTATTGCACTTCTGGTTAACTGCATTTCGTTGCCTTGTACCTACATGTGCAGTGACAATAAAGTTGAATCTAATCTAATCTAATCTAACCAACATCATTCCAAACAGAACCAAACAAACACACAACAGGAACAAGAACAGGAACTCAAGGACAAGGAAACGTGAATAAACTAGGTGACGGACTCCATGACAAAAACAGAAACAGAAGGGTTTAAATAGGCAGGATAATGACTAACAAGTGAAGACACCTGAGTGCAATTAACAGGAGTGCAATTACTCCTGTTTTATTTTTACTCCTGTTTTTAATTACAAAGGCTAGTGGGAATTGTAATGCCTACGGTGAGGTGCCTATGGGGAAGTGAGACCACTAGTGGACACCCAGGGAAACAGAGACCAGACAGCTTGACATATTCTGTCTGCTCTTTCTTTTGATGAAATAGTATAAAAAAACAAAAATATTTACAATAGAAGTTCAGCAAAATAATCTTTAGTTCCTAGATGCATGAAATTGTTTTCTCCCAGCCATTTTTGTTTCTCCTGATGCATTATTTTTTAGTTTAAATTTAAGAAAGTTTGCATGGACAGTTATATCTTGAAATGCTCTATTAACTAATAGACTGATAAGTCACAGTACATTTAGACCATTGTTTTGTATTACAACATTTCTGTAATGTTACGTAAAAAAAATGCAAATGAGGCATTATTTAATTAAATCTGCACTAATTTCTGAGTTTTTTGCAGAGTAAATTTTTTATACAAAATAAGAAAATACTGTCAACAGCCAGAAAAACAAAAACAAAAAACAAAACAAACACCGTGTTTTTTATAAATTAAATGTTAGATAAATCAGGCGAATGATATGTAAAAAGCATATTGCATATATGTAAAACAATATAGTCCTGCAGTTAATTGGAATAAAACTGGTGTATGGTAAAGTGAAGATTTCTGGCTTAGTGCTTGAGAAAAAAAAAAATTAATAATAATTCTGAGGAAAATTCAATTCAAAGATATGTATTTGAACTAAAATCTACAGGCAAAAAAAATCTATAAAATCTATAAAATCTATAAAAAGCAAAATAGCCCAAAATCTCAAAATTTGTTGACTTGCTTACAAGTAAATTGGCAGGGGATTTTCAAACAAATCTGACACTTTATTCTAAAAAATTTAACATAGCAAGCAATAGAAACAGATTAAAAAGTGTAGAAAAATACATAACACCCAAGACTGACATCCATAAAAGAAAGTTCAAATGGATTCTCTGTTAAGTGACAGGGGTTAAATGTATGCTTTAATTGCTAAATCAAAAAGTTAAAGTTTTAGAACAAACACAAACTAGACTGTTATCAGTATCGGTAGAGTATCAATACAGTAAAGCAGCGTAAGCATAGAAAAAGAGAAGAATTCAAAACAGAAATGATTGGGATACTAATAAGTAGATAGTTTAGATCAGCTAATAGAGTTGTAGTAAAGCCACTAGAAGGCAAGTATGTGAGAAAGGAGACCAGAGGCCGTTTTGAATGTTTGTCAGTGAAGGACAGGTTTCACAATGCTAAAAAACTGTTTTTTATAGGAAATGACTTATCATTTAATGAATCGACAGCCTATTTGCTAATCTTCAAAAAATTTTGCACTAAGCAATACTTTTGGATATAACTATTTTTAGAGTTTACCATGAAAAAAATGGTGTGACAGATAAAAGAGGTCACTGACTTTTTGAGACAGGTGGGATTCAGTTTACAGCATTTCTCATTCATTCCTATGCTATCAGTGAACAAAGATTGACTGTCCATCGTACAAATTTGACTGAAATTCAATGACGTCAGCACTGTAATGTAATTAGTTATGCTTTCTCCATTAGTAAGTAATACAGACCCTCTCACCTCCCAATAGTAAAACAATCTCTGCTATTACCTCAAAATTATTTCAGCACCTTGGTCAGCAGCACACCTGTCATATGACTCTGAACAGCCTTTTTCACATGATGCAAATACCTCTGCAGTGGGGTTGAAGGCTTTCTTTGAACAGAGATTATAGCTCAAGGCTTTTATATATAAATGTTTTTAAATAATAATCTCTTATTTGTCTCATTCCAATGTTATAGACTGAACAGCATTACAAACACAGTTGAGCTGCTCAAACAGTGAACTCAATAGTAGCCAGCTCAATAGTAGTTCAATAGTTTATATAAGCCACTGACACAGTCCCACTTATTATAGTTAAATGCATATTATATAATATTATAGTTTCAAATCCACATTTTCAGATATATTTGGCTACATCCTTGTAAAACTTTCTTAACTTTAAATGAGTTAAAAGGCCTTAATCATAACATGTAAGATTAATGAAAACAGGACAACTTTGTAGTAATCATTGATTTTTTTTTTCCAGACTGAACAAACAGGGGACAGTTGACTTTTGGAGCCATCGATCGGCACAGATGTCTGAGCTGTCCTCTGTCGTTCTTTCACACTGGTCATTCTAGAGCATTTTAGGCACTCGCTGTTGACAGATGTGCCATTAAAAATGAAATTTTTTACGTTACTGTGCCTTGTTTTGGCGACTTGTTTCGCTGCAGAAGGTAAGTGACCCACAATCTGCTTCGTTATTATTAAAATTCTGGTTTGTTTTGATTGAGCTTTCAAAATTGTTTCCTTTTTCTGCATTTTCCACAGAAACATGCAAGGGACGCTGTCAGAGTGGCTTTGATCCTACAAAGAAATGTCAGTGTGATAAAATGTGCAAGTACTATGGAAGCTGCTGCGTGGATTTTGACAGTACTTGTCGAACAAAAAGTAAGAACTTATATTAAGTAAGAATGTATATTATATTCAAATAGTAAAAAATGTATTTTATTAATGCATTTTAATATACACGTTGATAATATATTAATATAAAAATAATTTATTCCTGTGATGGCTAAGGTGAATTCTAATATGCTGATTTGATACTCAAGAAACATTCCTTATTATGATCAATTCTGAAAAGAAATGATCTCTTAAGATTTTGATGAAAAGAAAGTTCAAAATAACTTCATTTATTTGAAATAAAAAAGAAAACTGTACAATTATATACTGTCACTTTAGATCAATTTAATGTCATAAAAAAAACACAAAAAAAATCTGCTGAGCTCAAATATTTGAATGGCAGTGTATATTTGAATATATTAGCTAAAGTGTTTATTATGTATGTATGTATTGATTTAGATTTTCACTATAGTACTTTCTAATATTCTAGCTTATTAAACAGAGACCTCTGGTATGGGATGATTTCCAAGTGTAAACACTGTGGTGCTCTCAAAACATTGCTTTGTTTGTTTAGGCAGCTGGAACATTCCTACATCGCAACACTAGCTCATCCAATGGTGTATGTTTGAGGAGGGGCTTTCTGTCTTGTCTGACCAATGGCAGTTAAGGGGAGGGTTTGGGAAACCTGTTTACAATTAGGCAACTTTGGCCACTCTAGGCCCTTTGGACTTTACCCTGACATTATTTCACAGTGAAATAAACTTTTCAAACACAATTAAACATATACACATACATAAAGCCTGGGTAAAGAGAAGAAAGCCAAAAATTAAATGAAACACACTGAAAAAAAAGAAAAGAAAAGACATTTTCTGATTAATCCAGAGACTTAAACTATCTCTGATTAAAAATATTGGCCTGCAGAGTCTTGATGTTCCATCTGCATTTATTCATGTAAGTTCCTCCCAAATTTACAACTTAACTGGAAATGTTTCACAATAAAAATACCCTTTTCACAGTTGATATTTACCTTGATTTTGCTTTGTTTTGTTCACACATCACATGTTTCTTATCTAATGCTTGAACTTCAGTGACACTAATTACCCTCTTTGGCAAAAAAGTACAACCTTTGATCAAATTTACTCAAAATTACAAAATTTTGTTGTGAGGAAAATGACAACTACGCTAAAATGTCAGTGACAAGAGTAAAACAATAATATCTTTACAAATGTTTTAAGTAACGAAAATAAATGAACTTGCTTCTCATTAAAATCAACAAATAGGAAAGGCAAATTGTTTGAAATTCAGTTTGGTGACAAAAAGTACACATTTCACTTTTAAAGGAATAGTTCACCCCAAAATAAAAAATTTGCTGAAAATGTACTCACCCTCAGGCCACGCAGGATGTAGATGAGTTTGTTTCTTTCATCACTTGCCCAGTGGATCCTCACCAGTGAATGGGTGCCGTCAAAATGAGAGTCCAAACAGCTGATAAAGCATCACAATAATCCACAAGTAACTCACACAACTCCAGTCCATCAATTAACATCTTGTAAAGTAAAACGTTGCATGTCTGTAATAAACAAATCCATCATTACGATGATTTTAACTTTAAACTGTTGCTTCCAGCAAAAATTTGAGTCCTCCATCCATTATATTGCTTTGTAGGGAAAAAGATCAGGATCAGGAGAGAAATATACTCAGATCAGGCACTGTTTATAAGCCAAAACAAACAAACAAATATGTCAGTGTATTCTGATGTGAGAGGACATCAGGGGATGGACATTTTCACTGGAAGAAGTGCTTTTATTATGCATTTTGGTCAAAGTTAAAATGCCTTAAATATTAGTTTACCTACTGCCTTTGACTTCACACGACATTAACTGATGGACTGGAGTGGTGTGGATTACTTGTGGATTATTGTGATGTTTTTATCAGCTTTTTGGACTCTCATTCTGACGGCACCCATTCACTGCAGAGTATTCATATGTGAACAAGTGATGTAATGTTAAATTTCTCCAAATCGACTTTGATTTAACGAACAAACTCATCTTCATCTTGAATCGCACGAGGGTAAGCAAACGGTGAATTCCAGCAAATCTTTATTTCTGAGTGAACTTTTCCTTTTAATGTCTTATAAATGGAAAGAGAACCAGGCATTGTGAAAATGCTGTACTATTTGAAAGTTTTAATTTCTTCCTCAGTTGCCCGTGGTGACATGTTTGATGTGCCTGAGGATGATCTGACCTCTTCGGTGACACCGACGGAAGAATCGAATGTGACAGCCGCCACCGCTCCGCTCCGAACCACCACAAGTTCCCCTCCTATATCTCCTACAGTTCCACCTGATCCAGAAGCCGTCACCTGTAGCGGCCGCACCTTTGACGCCTTCATGCAGCTGAAGAATGGTTCGATCTATGCGTTCAGAGGTGAGTTTTCAGGCTGAATATAATCGCTGTGCATTTTCCTCAAGTTCAGGCTTACTAAACAACATCTTCTTCAATTGTGTTCTAGGGGACTATTTCTTTGAGTTAGATGACAAATCTGTCATGTCTGGGTATCCCAAACTCATCAAGGATGTGTGGGGCATCTCCGGTCCCATTGATGCTGCTTTCACACGCATCAACTGCCAGGGAAAAACATATATATTCAAGGTCTGTTTACATCAGGTTAAATATTAAAGCGATAGTTCATTCAAAAATTTAAATTCTGTCATAATTAATGACAGAATTTTAATTTGTGAACTTTGCCTTTAAGGGTTGATTGACCTAACGATTATTTTTAAATCTGGATCTATTAAAAAAATATATAAATACACCTCATATATAATAAGTGTGTCTATCATTAAAGATAATTTAGAGATTTTTTGGAGTATAAAGCCACTTATGAAACCAACATGCAGAAAAAAAAAACTAAACAAATAGGAAATGATGTCACAGATTTATATTTATTTATCATGGACACACATATGACTGACCTATACATACCTAAAATATTTTAAACTACTGACATTTCACTGCATGCTGAATCACAGGGTAACAAGTACTGGCGTTTTGATGGAGATGTCTTGGATGAAGATTATCCAAGAGACATATCCGTGGGCTTTGAGAAGATTCCAGATGATATTGATGCTGCCTTTGCAATCCCGGCTCCAGGCCACCATGGGAGAGAAAAAGTGTATTTTTTTAAAGGTAATAAAGGTCAAAATAGATTGCTGCAAGGATGATATATTTTTATGGGCCAAAACCAAAAATAAGTTAGCATTTATGCACTTCCGGTAAAATTGTCCTGAAATCAATAGTTTTTATGAACAGGTTTTTAGTCAAATTCCTGAAATAAGGTTTGTGGTTAACATAAGCTTGAGATAGTTTCAAGTTGTTTTAAAATCAGTAATACCCCTATTTTACTAACAAGTGGTTAAATAGGAGTACAGAGATAGCCTTAAAGAGTTAGTTCATCCAAAAATGAAAATTATGTCATTAATGATTCACCCTCATGTCGTTCCAAACCCGTAAGACCTCCGTTCATCTTCGGAAGACAGTTTAAGATATTTTAGATTTAGTCCGAGAGCTCACAGTCCCTCCATTGAAACTGTGTGTACGGTATACTGTCCATGTCCAGAAATGTAAGAAAAACATCTTCAAAGTAGTCCATGTGACATCAGAGGGTCAGTTAAACATTTTTAAAGCATCAAAATGGACCAATTTTGGACCAAAATGTATCTTCGATGCTTCAACAAATTCTAACTGACTGTGTCCCCAGGTCTCACGGCTTTGGAACGACATGAGAGTGACTCATTAATGACATCATTTTCATCTTTGGATGAACTAACCCTTTAAACTGTTGTTGGTTTCAGAGATTTTTGAGGGAATTGGAGTGATACTGACTCTTGGGTTGGACTAAAAAATACATCTGCAGCACTCTATATGTCAAAAATATGGTTATGCACCTTGTGAAATAGATGTATTTAATATTTAATGTTTCCTTTGTTCACACAGGGGACCAGTACTACCAATATGAGTTCAAACACCAGCCTTCCCATGAAGAATGTGCTCGCATGACCAAATCCTCACCCTCTGTTGCCTTCACACGTTATACAAACCTGTACTGTGATTTGGATAATTTGTTTGCTCTGCTATTTCAAGACAGTAAGTCTGTGTCCATATGTTGTTCAAGCCTAGGTTTCAATAAATGTAATAAATTATTGCCTGTCCATCCAGTTCAAGGGCATCACAAAGGGCCGCGTTTCATTTCCAAAGACTGGATTGGCATCAAACCTCCCATAGATGCTGCAATGGTTGGCCGACTGTACGTCAGCCCTGGTCCCTCACCATCTCCAGCCACCAGCCTGAGCAGGGGCCGAACCGGACGGAGAAAGAAGACCAGGGGTCGCGGAGACAGAGTGAGCCGCTCACTGTTCTGGGAAGACTTTGGTTTGGACTATGAGGAAAGGTTTGTTTATTACTGAGGTTTGTTGAGAGAACTTTTGCATAGATGTATACCTTGTAAATGTATAGTAGATTTATAGATTATACGGTATGCATAAATATGTGTTATAGGTATTATGGAGCTGAGAAGCGTGGTAAAAAACAGAAAAAGGGGCGTGGAAGACGTCCATTTTGGTTTGACATGAGCTATGACCCGGATGACTATATAGATACGGAGATTGTCCAAGAAAAGGCCACACCTGTGCAGAATGTCTACTTCTTTAAGAAAGGTACTTCAACATAGATAATGTTCTGTTGATTCTCTTTTTAAGGTAAATCATAATTTTTTTTTTAAACTGTGTTCTTGTCTTACCCTGACTCACTGTGGTAAGTCTAGGATTATGAATTTATATTTTGAGAAGCTGGGCCAGATTTGGCAAAAATGCCATATTCATGAAAAATGTCTCAGATTACACATGTAACAATGCTTCCATGAAAAAGGGAATGAAATCCTGCATCCATGAGAGGGTGCCTTTTGGGAATGTCTTCAAGATGACCAGTGTCTGAAGCATGAGTATAAAAGGGCACCTGCAAAATAAATCATCTACTTCTTGTCTGAAGAAGGCGTGCAGGAATTCCTGAAACATGGAAAGGGGACACAGCATCTTAACAACATCCCCTTCTCAGGAAACCATGGTTACATGCGTAACCCGAGACGTTCCCTTTCGAATGGGAACTTTACCCTAGAGGGGGTGCTTTTAGGAAACAGAATACCCATGCCGCCATGCTGAACGGATGAGTGCCTAAATTGCTGAACCAAGTCCTCACTCCTGTTCAAGCAAGGCCATAGACCGAAGCCTAACTACGCTCTTATTGAGGCCAGCAACCAAGAAGGCTCACAGAGAGCCTAGCACTCAGAGCCAGCTGGCACGTCAAGCTGTACAAAGTTAGGCCTAAAAGCAACACCTTTCAAATCAGAGGCAGTCTAGTAACACTAGGAGACCTACTACAACCCACGCATAGGAAACCTTGGAAGGAGGCTCACAGAGAGCCTACAACCTGCAAAGTTATGTCCTAGTGGAGCTCTAGCCTGGATACCTCAATGAAGTAAACTTTGTGTAGCGATAGGAGGCCCAGATGACACTCGCAGTAGATGGCCAAGCTCAAGGAGCAGAGGCCTCTACATGATGATTCTCTGAAATAAGAGGAGGTGTAACTACACCCCACGCTCAGGACATCTTGTAAGGTGGCTCACAGAGAGCCTACAACTTACAGATTCTGCCTAACTACACCCCATCCTAGCAAAGCTTTTATAAGCGGAGGCGTGACGATACTTGCTGTAGATGACCAAGACTACAACTTACAGATGTCATCATCAGGCCCAGCTTCGGGGCAAGAAAAAGTACAAAAGTGTGTCATAGAAAAGTGCTCGCAATGCAGGCAAACAGCCCCCAAGGACTGAGCGTGCATGCTCTTCATGCATGCACATAAAGCACATAATATGCCTGTCATCAGGTGTCAAGAAATGTTGACATGGAGGAACAGACATTTTAAAGTTTGCAGTGCTGGTGCTTGCCATAGTTGCATTGATTAGATACACCCACAAAAACGGTCTCCCTGAGGACAAGAAACGTGTAACATATTTTACAGGTGCCTTTTTACACTGCCGACTGCCAATGTTAAGTTCACTTATGTCGTGTTTAGACTCGTGCTTCACACACAGGTCATGCCAAAGATATTTACAAAAAGCGCCCTCTAGGGGACAAAGCGTAGAGCTCCCGTTTGAAAATTGTTTTAAAGATTGACACCTTGTTATAAAAAAAAATAAAAAAATAAAATAGAAAATATGTTTTTTTTAATGCTGTTCTTTTGATGGTTCTATTCATGAAAGAAGCTAAAATACAATGTATCACAGTTTCTATAGAATTATTAAGCAGCACACAATGATAATAATAAACATAGATAATAATAGGAATTGTCTCCTGAGCATCAAGTCAAGTCTTTTTGAATTTATTTATCTTGAATAAACTTTAACAATAAAACATTTCACAATATTACTGTTTAAGTGAAATTAAATGCAGAGTCAAATAAATGCAGCCTTGGGTCAACACTCTTACTGACACCAAAGTTTAGTGTGTTTTATATTAATATATTGTATTTGTATTTTTTCAATATTCATGTTAATTTTGTGGTATTCCTCCACTAGATAAATATTACAGGGTGGACCTACAGACTAAACGGATTGACCATGTAAACCCTCCTTACCCAAGATCCATTGGCAAATATTGGCTGGGATGTAAAGAAAAGGACATGTCAGAAAAAAGATAAGAAACATGGTTTCCATATTGAGTTAGTAATAAAGATTTGTTATTGATAATTTTCTTGCTTAATTACATGCCATTTATGAGGATCAGTCTTTACCATCAATATTATAGATCTCTAAGTATTCCTGATGTGTTAATGTCAGGATCATGGACCCGTTTCGATGTATTTTGCCCGTTTCTGTTCCCGCGTTCCCTTATTTAGTGATGTTTAGTGATTCTTGTCTCATTATTAGTTAATTCCCCACACCTGTCTGCCTTTGTTAAGTTTAATATAGGCTAAATGAATGTTTACTTGCTCAGTGTCTCCCTGTCCGATCGTTAAAGACTCTCATTTTGTGAAATGTCCATGTTTCCTTGTTCCCTTGCTCCAGCCAGCTGTAACAGTTACATTACAGTAATCTCTGACTATAGTTTTGCATGCATTAGGATAAAACTTCTTATTACTGTGATTCAGTATGATATAATGATCTCAATTGAACTTATGAACTGTTGTTGTTGTTATAAGTATGAAAATACTGAATAATAAACTATGCAATCAGTATTGTGTTATTTTCTTAACTTGCACTGTATTGTACTGTATTAGTAGTACTGTAATACATTGTAAGATGAGTATCTGGTTAAACACAATGATCAGCAATTTGTAATAACCAATATTTGGTGAAAAAGAAAAAAAAAAAGAAAAGCTTTTAAAAATGTTCTAATCTTCAAATATCTCAGTTTATGCTATTATGCAACCTGTTTATTCTACGGTAAATTAATGTTTTTATTTACTTTGAAAATGTAACAGATATGTAACATTTAATGTATGAAACACATTTACAGAGATGTAAACTGCATACCTGAATTTAAGCAGAAAGATGGTTATATTATATAATATTGTATAATTTAATGAGGGATCAACTTTAAGAAACAAAATTTTAAAAAGTATTTGTTACCTGAATTTGAGAAAAATTCAAAGAATAATGCATGCCTCAAAGAACGTAAATGTGCTGCAGTTGTATTTTAAAGCATTTTTAAAAAGCTGGTAGGTTAAATGCCAACTTAGTTATAAAAATAAGGATGAGGAAGTTCATCTGATTTCACATCCCGGTGACAATAGCATCCTCTAGTGGCACACATGAGTGTAGCACTCATAGAGCAGCAGTATGGAGGTATGACCACTAGAGGTGACTAGTGTGTGAGAGTATTGAGTTATGAGTGAACACCACTCCAACGGCTAAATGCCATACACTTCTGTTCTGTACATGTCATACATAGACAAAAGCTGCACAACAACCCAATACAGTAATGAAAGCATGTGAAGTGTTGGATTTGCAGGAGTTTTTTTTTTTTACACTGGTTATGTGGAAGTGTAACATCTCTGCATTTTAAACACCCCTTTTCCTTCAAACGTTGAAGATGTTGGAATAAATATTATTTTCTCTTGTTGTCCCTGAAGCACTTTTCTTGAGCTTTGACATGTAAGCAAGTACAAGCAAGTGATATCATCTAACAAAAAAGAGCTCACTTTTATTAGAGGGCTGTTCTGAATGGGTAAAGTCTCTGTGATAACGAGGTCCTCTGAAGAATGCTGATAGCAGCAAGTCACATCACGCTCAACATAATTTCACATTAACATTCACTAACTTTAACTGGAGTAAGAGGGGTAAGAAACCCCCTGGGTGAAGATGAACCCCCTCACCTTAAGTTTGTTTCTCCTTCCAATAATAAATGGCACAAAATCTCATATCAGCACTTTTGATGAATGACGATGCTATTTTTTTTTTTCATCAACATTTGTGAGATTTAGTCAGTTGAAACAGTTTTGAGGATAAATAATGTAAATTAAATTGAAAATAGTGATCTATGAGACTGTATTATGTTTAATATCAAAAGGGTTTTTTTCTGAACTGGGACAGAGTGATATTTTATATATTATATATATTTTACATATACAGTATGACATATTTTAAAATGTAATACTTATTGTAATAAGTTGGGTTATTATTAATTTTTTCAACAGATTACCTTTCAGACCTATATTTTCATGAACACCTATAAATGTACTGAGTGAATTAGAACTTTTAATTTAATTTGCATTTATATTATTACTGTTATAGCACATCTTCACTTAAAATATGGGGAATTAAATATGTAAATATTAATATGCCTATACATAAGTCATATAATAAATGTACCTTATAATTTTACTGGGATTCTAATGTCTTTCATCGGTTATTCGATTATTAACTAAATTGTCAAAATACAAATTGAACAAAATTTATTTCCCTTAATAATACATTTGACTGAAGCATCATCACCCTGCACATGCTAAATGTATATCTACATATGTTACAGTAAATGTGCATTTATCTTAAATGGATGGTTCACCAAAATATATATATATTATACATTTGTTAATCATTTACAATTTATTTACATATAACTCATGTTAATCCAAACCTGTATTAGTTTCTTTCAGTATTGGGGAAAGTTACTTTTAAAAGTAATGCATTAGACTATTGCATTACTCCATAAAAAGTAACTAATTGTGTTACTTTGTCACTTTTCATGGAAAGTAACTTGGCGCATTACTTTTTGTCACCTGGACTGGGCTTGTTCAATTTTTTTTTTAAATAACAAAATACCCAAAAGTTATATTTTTGGCAAATCTAAGGGCCCTTTCACACCCTTTCACTCAGACTGGAAGAACTGCCTCTGCACCTCTCTCCAAATTTCTCTCAACACGGGGATAAAAGAGATGTCAGTTAATAAATAAACACAAATTAATTGTGTTACTTGTTTGAAAAAGTAACTCCGATATTTTGTTGTAAATTTAAAAGTAATGTCTTACTCTACTAAAAGTAATCTGATTACATACATTATTTGCATTATCACCCCCACACTGGTTTCTTTCTACTGCTGAACATAAAGGAAAATATATGGAAGAATACTGCTAACCAAACAGTTTGCGGTAGCCATTGAAATCCTTATTGTGGAAAAAAAATACAATGGAAGTCAAAGGCTACCATTCTTTGAAATATCTTCTTTTGTGTTCTGCAATTCATTTCGGAATTCTAATGCTTCCATAGGCTTAAAAAAAAGTAATGAGCCACAAAGTAATATGTGTGTGTGTCTCTACTCTAAATGAGTGCATATACTGTATGCCTGGTATGTGGGAATGTGTGTGTTTGCATTCATACATTTTCTTTCCAATGGATCCTCTGTTTTTTCTCACTCCTGGGGCACAGTACTGTCACAATGGTGCTAATGACGTGTCATCGCAGCTGTGTTCCTCTCCATTCACAGTCTGCAAACACCTGAGGCCGTCTTTTTGTTTGATGTGGAAACATCTACCATTTATTCTGCCAGTTTGGGGTAATATTTCAAGGAGTTCGGCCAGTTTTCATACTTTAGAGGTATAGTGCTACTGTGAAGAATTTCTGGTACAAAGCCAAAATGATGCCACAGAGATCCACCTGAAAGAGAAGGAGCTATGATTGATTGTGCACAGATGCTGAAGAACTGTTTTCAATGGCTGGTGAAGAGCTGAGCAGTTTAATAAGTTAAAGTCTACGTGTACAATAAAAACAAATACTTTCCCAGGTAATTTGAGTTCATTTGCATTTCTTATCTGTACATTTGTGCACATTGTATATTTGTCTGCCTGATCCTGTATGACTACAGTCATTCACTTAAAGTTCTTAATACCGCTTTCCTGTCTCTGTGCTATACATTTTTTTTAACACATTTGAAATATTGATTTAAAAAAATCTTTAAACAATTTCTATGACCTTATAGTTGCCTAATTGTTTGCCATTCTCTGTTGGGTTAAATATTAACTTTCCCATCGCTAGCAGTGAGCCAAGAATAAATAGCATGGAGTATTTATAAGCTATGTTTTAAATACACTTTAAACTCTCTCTCTCTATATATTTATATATATATAAGTAAAATACATGACATGTTCTCTCTAATTTAGCATTAAAAGAAGTATGATTCTGAAAGTATTACATCTGTTGCATTTACCCAAATGCAACGTAGCCTGCTGTAGTCCTCTGTCAGTGTGTTTATGTACCTAAATACACTGCCTCAGGGCTGGCTTTGAAGCTTTGTGGCCACGCCCATTGGAGAGACTCCGCCCCCTCCGCTTACGTATCTACTGTTAACGGAACAATATTGTTTAATGTTTACGATCTTTCAGCTTGACTGCGCTATCTGATCTGGACGCTTCATCTGAACGCCTCACAATATATACAACGAAAGGCGTGGACACACTGTGAAATAACCAAAGGTAATGTACGGAACTAAGGCTTTTTGTTGTTACTTTCTAAAGCGTATTAATCGATTGTTTAGTAACAAGCCTCCGACAGCAGCGATGTCGTGCAACAATGCAACAAAAGCAAGAGCTGAACCCGTTTCATCTCATTTCTTCTGAGATTCCAACCTGTTATAAACGTGTAATTGCAACTGCGCAAGGCTATGAGACACTAAGAATATTAATTAGGCTATATAATCGCGTTCAGGAGAGAGATGCGACCTATCACCCGTATGGACGCCAAATACGTATACTTTCATTGTGTTTCTGCATGCACTGTATGACTATATGACTGTATGACTATGACAGTCTCATAGTCCGCTAAGTGTGCGTTGCATAATTTCTAAACTACTGTGAACTACTGCCAAACTGAAATCAAAACTGTCACGTGACTGTATTTTTTCCTTACTATTATTTTTATTTTATTAGTAGTTATTTAATCATTTAATTAGTAACTGTTTGTTACTAGATATTTATTAGCTATTATATACTAGTAATTAGTATGCTATGTACAAGAGTGTATGAACTACTTCAGCAATAATTACATTATATTATTTTTATTAAATGTAATAATACAAAATAATTATTATTACTATTATATAAATTAATTATTTTGATCATTTGTTACAAAATGTACCCTCTAAATTAAAAATAACAGTTAAAAGTTGGGTGTTGAATTTAAAACCTACTGCAATAAGATCATTGCACTTTTCAAATTACATTGAATTGAATTGCTCATGATGATTAAAAAAAGCTGACATTCAGAATAACATGATTATAAATAACATGATGTTAAAAAACATTTTTAAAGTGCAGACTCATTGTTGTATGTTGATTGTTGATGTTGTAATGCAAAGTTTTAGGTCATGAGCTGTCATATGATTTCCGAGAAACAGTTTTGAAAAGATTTGTTTGTGCCATCATCCACTTTTTAAAGAGCCAAATGTCAGTCCATTACAGCTCTTATACAAGTGGTCTCAAAATCAATTCCTGGAGGGCCACAGCTCTGCAGAGTTTAGCTCCAACCAGCTCCAAATCACACCTGCTTGGTAGTTTCTAGTAATCCTGAAGACCTTGCTTAGTTGGATCATGTGTGTTTGATTAGGGTTGGAGCAAAACTGTGCAGAGCTGTGGCCCTGCAGGAATTGAGTTTGAGACCAAGGACTTATACTCTGCTCTCACTTATAATTTATGAGATCATTGCGTGAGGTTTCCTTAAATGTGACAGAAGTATAAATTGAGTGAAATGAATGACTTCCCCTTTCACAGTATGTCTCGAGAGCAGAAAGCAGTGGATCGTGCCAGGAAGGCCTTCCTCACCGGCCGGAGCAAATCACTGGACTATCGCATTACCCAGCTAAAAAATCTGTTGCGTTTTGTCAGGGAACGGCAAAATGAAATCGCAGAGGGTCTCAAAAAGGATCTTGGAAGGGTTTGTGTCCCGTCAGCTGGTGTATCGTTCATTTCTAAACATTGTTTGCTTATGTAACTGATCTGTGTCTTATTTATCTGGTGACAGAGTGAATGTGGAACTCCTTTGTATGAGACTCTAGGTCTGGAAAGTGAGATTAACCTGGCTGTGAAATATCTGAAAGAATGGGCAGCTCCTCGGCCCGTGAGCAAGAGCATGATGACCATCTCAGACCAGGTCTACATCCAGCCTGAGCCTCTGGGAGTAGTGCTGGTCATTGGGGCCTGGAACTATCCTTGGGCAGTCACCATCGGGCCCCTCATAGGAGCTATAGCAGCAGGTAATGGAGGTCTAGTGAAGACCATCTGAAACAATTTACATGAAATGTGCAAAATATTATAACTAAAGCTTATGAATTCTTTATGTAAACAATAAGCATATGTAGAAGCCCTATGTGGTCTTAAACCACAGCTATGGCATTATTTTAATTTAATGCTTTTCATTAATAATTTTAATGACCATTTTACTTTAATAATAGCAACAGTCAAGCTGTATGAGCTCCATAAACTTCTGCAAAAGCTACTGATCATTTTATTCACAACTAATTCAATTTTATAAGCGCCCACAAATAGTTCAAATGTTTCTTACTTATTTAAATCATACGTTTTTTTAAATTGAAAATATTCTGTTTATTTTCAGGTTTGAATTATTGATACTTAATGATACTAAAATAACACTGGGCTGAACTTTGTCCTACTTATGCGACACTGCCCTGTGCTAACAGACCAAAGTACACTTGCATAAAGAATTACCAGAGATATTGTAGAATTTTGTGGTAAAGTTCAGGAAGGCATTTATATGACATAAGGCATAGACAATTAAATTAATTTGTTTGTTATTTATTATTTGAACTTTATTTGAAAATCCTGAATTTAAAAATGCAGCGACTGATTTAAACGCACTCAAAATCACTAGCTTTTCCATCTGTCTGTTATCTGTCTTTAGGAATGTTTTCAAATTCAAGTTGTTCATACAGTATATTTGCAAGTGCATTTAATAAGAGTATTAAACACCAGAGATAAAAGCAATTAAAAAGTGTTTAATGGTTCAATAATTTTTTTATTTGAGCTATACATCTACACTATTTTTAAAGAGCTAGGGTTTTACTAGTGATAAAGAATTACTGTAATTATTTAGTATTTGTCATATAACAAGGAATGCTGTGTTGGCAGGCAATGCAGCTGTAATCAAGCCATCTGAAGTCAGTTCTCACACTTCCAAAGTAATGGAGGATCTCTTACCGCTTTACCTGGACAAAGTGAGATTTCCTTTAATCATAATTTTATGAATAAGCACAAAAGGGCTTTTCACACTGTGCTTAACTGTGGGTTATTTTCATTCTAAACCCAATGATTAACCCCAATCAAAGGTACATTTTAGAGTGGTAATTTTGAAGCAGGGATAGCACCACTTTTTAAAGGTTATTAAACCATTCATTGTAAAATGACCCAGGTTAACTATTTCAAGTATGAAAAGCCCTAATATGACTTATATATTAAATGGGTTATTGGTAATGGGTAAAGGATAATGAACTGCATATTAACATAATAGAAGGATACTGCTGTGACAGACTCTGAAAATACATGGGTCATTTAGGTTAAAACCATGGATTGTATAAAAACATGGATGTAGTGTCCGTGACATCAACTGTAGATTTCGCCATCTTGGCAGCACATCCCACACGTCACTTTCGGATAATTGAAAAATGGCGGGAGCTGGTTCCTCAAACCACGCCCACTTAGCTCGACGGAGGTGACAGCAGAAGCAATTCACCTGTCACTCAAGTGGCCACGCCCTTAATTATGCAGATCTTTAAGGCTTAATATAATTTAAACGGAGTTATAAAAAAAAGTAAAGTTGGGCATTTTAACGTGAGGAGTCTATGGGACTGAATCCCTTTCAGAGCCAGCCTCTAGCGGCCAGTCAATCATTTGCGGTTGTAGTCACTTCAGTGTTGGCTTCACGAGAGACACCGGAAGGTTGCCGCTCGGTTAAAACATAAATACTCAGTATATATCAAACAATCTGGAAAAAACAATGCAATAGTGTTAAAAACACATGTACTCACACTTGGATCCAATGTAGTCAGGCTTAGCTCTGCATCATATTTCTTTCAGTCTCTTTGAAAATACAGTTTTGTTTAAAAATGAATCCACAGTAAATTAAAGCAAACAGACAGTGTTTCACTGAGGCGATCTGGAGCTTTTTCCTAATGTTACACCGTGTTTACAATGGATGCGAGCAGTGCAACCTGACTAAAGACAAGAGAGCCCATTATAGTCAGTGATTCTGTCTTCACTGGATGTGGCACAGATTGATACAACAAAACCCCAACAGTAAACAGATGTCCCGTTCTCCCATATTTCTGACGTACTTCAAGTGTTCACAATGTTTCTAGCGTGAAAGAGAAATGCAGGCATCTCAGTGGTTTTGTTGATGGAGTAATCCTGTGATTGCATCTCTCTAGTCTTTCCTCTCCTCCTACTACATGTGCCAGTCAGTGGGCGGGGCTAAAGATGTAGAAGTAGGCATTAGGCTTGTTCGACTTCATGCAGTTTTGCGCAAACCGATCGTCGGCCGACTTGAAGCAGTGCATGCCGGTTAGAAATTTTGTCCGACTTGATACAGCGCTGACGCCACGTGACTGTGACGTGTGCCGTCAAAGTACCACGAGAGCGATTCGAGAGTAGCCGGAGAACTCAGCCAGCACAGCTTCTGAAGAGCGGCTGCACAGGTTCTGATGACGACACAACTGATCCACGATTGGCTGGATTCACTGATGACACCGATGACGTGCGTTTCAAGTTTATTGCGAGTCGGCTTCAGTTTCAGAAATTCTCATATGGACTTTAAAAACAGTTCAATACGTTTTTATGTCGTCTTCATCTTATAAATCATATTTATTAAATATTGTTTTACTGTATTTACTTTATTGTTAATATAAAGTTTGTGTATGTTTATTTTGCATGACTTTCTTTTTTATACAGACCTTTTACAGTATTCAGCAGCATAACCTATTCAAATGAGCATTTTTAAGAACTAAAATGTTAATCTAAAAAGCATACAATCTAATGTGGTCATAAATGCTCCTATACAAATGATACATAATACATTATGTTCCTCCATTTGTTTGGTTTCTTCATATTCTCTAGTTTATTTAGCTGTGTTTATACTTCACCTGCATGTGGTTAGCAAACTGCTAACAACTTGCTGTAACTTCAACTTAACAACTTGACAACACTGTTCACTTTCAAATAGTTGGTCTAAATCACAATATAAATCCAACAGAATTGTGCTTTTCTGTATATGAAAATCAGTGGTGTTATGTTTAAAATGTTAAAAAGCTCAGCAGGAGGGCACTGTAAATCTTGTTGCTGAAACCTTCTTGAAAAACACATACCCACCAGGGAATTTTTTTATAGGTTACTTTTATCATTTTGTATAAGCAGAAACACCCATGTCATACTGATAAAGTATATGTCCAATATGGTATCTTGTTTTGGAAGGCACCCTTCCAAAACACCACTTTTTTTTTTTTTTTTTTTTTCAAAACACCACTTATACACACATTTAAACGCGATCAAGTAAGCAATCGCCACGTGATCTGCCATGACTGACGTAATTGCAGCAAACTACGGGAGCCACAACGTGTCCGGCTTCATATCTCCGCTTGCAGCTCCTCCCCACCTGCACGCAGCTACTCTCGCCGATCGGTTGCATCCAGCCGCAGCCGATGTCGAACACACCTATTGATCTACTGCAGATGTGGTCTTTTGGTGACATCATAATGTGACAAATTTCAAAACGAGTCTTTTTGGCCGCTTGGTTTATTTTTTCAATAAAAGTTGTTTTTGAATTTACAATAAGAATTTTATAATAAGAAATAATAAGACAATTTTAAAAGGCATTTTCTTTGCATGTCTAAAGATCAAGGGAAATGTTATTTCTCGGTTTATGATGCCTTTAAGTAATATCACTGACAGTTTGGGTTGATCTCAGGAGCTGTATCCAGTTGTCACCGGTGGGGTGACAGAGACCCAAGAGCTGCTCAAGCAGCGGTTTGATCACATCTTCTACACTGGAAACGGCACAGTGGCTAAAATCATCATGGAGGCCGCTGCTAAACACTTAACCCCTACCACTCTGGAGCTCGGCGGAAAGAGCCCGTGCTACATAGACACCAACTGTGACCTCGCCATTGCCTGCCGGTCAGTCGATTGAGAACAAATCATTCGTTTGTGAAGCTGTAAAATGATTTTTAATACATGTTCTCTGTGACTTTACAGGCGTATTGCGTGGGGGAAGTACTTAAACTGTGGTCAGACCTGCATTGCTCCGGACTATATACTCTGTAACCCCAGTATGCAAGACAGAGTGATTGAAGAGATCAAGAAGAATATTAAAGTATGTATGTTATTTGTGAATGACAGTTTGGGCCTGGTATCAACCTATGAATGTAAAATGTCTTATTAGCTAATACATACTTTCTTTTGTGATGATCAGGATTTCTATTCCGACGATCCCAAAAAATGTCTGGATTATGGACGCATCATCAATCAGCGCCACTTTAAGAGACTGATGGCGTTGTTGGAGGGCAGCACCATCGCTGTGGGCGGTGAAAACGACGAGTCGGAGTGCTACATTGGTAGAAATGACTAATTCTACAAGCCATTAAAAGCACCAGTTTAGATGCTAATGAAATCAATTTATTGTTTAATAACAGCGTAATCACATTTGTAATTCTCTGTTGTATTCACAATGTACTTCCTGACAGGTCCAACCATTTTAAGGGACGTGAAACCGGATGCCAAGGTGATGCAGGAGGAGATCTTCGGGCCTCTGTTGCCCATCCTGACAGTTAGCAGTGCAGATGAAGCCATCAAATTCATCAACCAGAGAGAGAAACCCCTTGCCTTGTACATCTTTTCTTCAGACAACAAGGTTTAAACTGATTATTTGTCCCTAATATATAAAAAGATAAAATTTTACTTTAGACAATTGTACAAAACTATCCTTTCATCATAGCTGATCAAGCATATGATTGCGGAGACCTCTAGTGGTGGAGTGGTGGCCAATGACTGTTTGATGCACTTCTCAGTAAGCTCTTTGCCTTTTGGTGGAGTTGGTGAGTTCTTTTAATGAAACCTTTTTCTTTTACATAAATAGAACAGTAATGTTGACCAGTCAAAGATGTCAGTGAGCGAAGCTGCAGAAGTGTTGTGTGGACTGTGCTGAATCTCAGCTCTTCGGCTCCCCCTGCAGGTAACAGTGGGATGGGCCACTATCATGGCAAGTATGGCTTTGATAACATGAGCCACTTGCGCAGCTGTCTAATCAAAAAGTTGAAGATGGAGGGGATGAATAAGATGCGTTACCCACCACATACAGAAGATAAGCTGGGCTGGGCACGCTTTTTCATCCTCAAACATGTCGACTTCGGCAGCCTGGGCCGCATGGTGCTGCTGGCTCTGATGGCCGTCTTTGTTGCAGTGATTTTACAGGTAACAGATTATTCTACCCATGTGAAATAAGATTTCTGAAACATAACATCTGATGTATATTCATTTTAACCGTATGAAATTATTGAGCATTTTATGCATTTGTTTTGTGATAAATACAGAAGTTTCTAGAGTATTTATATATATAATATACATATTTTAAAATGTAGAATGGATATTACTTTTATATTTATATTTAATATAAATGATATTATTATACATGTATAAATGTATACAAATTTAAATACATTATTACTAAAAATAATTTAAATCAAAATACTACTAGATGGTTTTTATTTATTATTATATTATTATATAATAAACATGATTCAAATGTAAACATGGTTAACATACTAGATTAGAATAGATTATTATACATATAAAATATACTGAGAATAATAATATTTTTTAAATATAAAAACAGAAATTCTAGTATGATTGAAAATGCCAATGTTTAGTTAACAAACTGTATTAATATTAAAAGTCAAAATAGTCAATTCTTCCACCAATAAATATATTTTATTAACATATTATATAAATTATATATGAATATACTGTATAAACATGATTTAAAATAGTTTCATGTTTAATATTATTTTATTTTTTGTATTATAAACATTTTATGATATTATTTTTTTATTATGTAATATTAAAAATCATGTGCAACTCAAATACAATTAAATACAATATCAGAAAAGTGTGCACGGCTCATCCAATCAGATATAAACAATTTAAAGTTATTTTTTTAAACAAATTACTAATTCACAATTACTAATTATTATTTTTTCTTTAACAGAGATACTTTACTGACTAAGATTGTGAATAATATGAAGAATAACACAGCCACAGACAAACCTTGGACAGAAGGTCGGCTGACCCCTACTGAAGTGCTGCTTCCGTCATTTGCCTTAGTTTTATAATCATAACTTAATGATTAATTTTAATCATTATGACAATGCTGCATTTTTGTCATTTAAACCAACATGTAATTTTAATTCAAATTATTTTGATATCTAGTGCACTTTAATTAGTGTCTATTTTAGAATACACTTTTTTAAATCAAGCTCAAAGAGCCTTGCCATCCTGTCCATCGTGTCTGGGATGTTTTTTAAAGAAGAAAATGAAGGTTTCTCAGAATCAAATGATTTAGATTTTTTATGCAATATAAAAAATAACTTATAATCTTTTGCTATTTTGAATAACAAGTCCAGCATTTTGAAGAAATGCACATTTCAAACAGAATCTAAATGTGAGTTTTGTGAATCATTAACAAGTTTACACTGCAGTTACAGATTAAGGTTCAGTCAGATTTATGAAGAATTGTTTCATTTGAAGAAAGTGCTATTGTCAGAAATACAAAATATGTAGTTATTTTGAATTAAAATGAATATTATACTATAATACTATATCATGACTATACTATATCATGATTTCTCAAACCTGTTTGTATTTCTTTTTTCTATGAGACAAGATGAAGAAATTTTGAAAGGTAGTTATGCTGCTCTTTTTTCATACAATGGATCTGACATACAACAGTGTAAGTGACAAAATTATGGTGAACTATTCATTTAAAAAGCAGACCAACTACAATGTATGTAATATGTTTCTGCAAATATTCCTACAATACACATGAGAACATTTCATGTGGATGGAGCCACAGTTTCCACATTCCCTTTAGCCCAAACATACTCTATGTGTCTTATAATAATTCCATAGATACAGAAAGACTTTTATGACATAAAGAAATAATTTTTAATGCAACAATAAACTTGTTTTTACACAGCTGCATGTGGTTTTTCTGTTGTAATTGTGTAGCTTCTGGCACCTCACTGACTGTAGCAGGTGGAAGGATGTTTGTCATGTTTGTTATTGTTTCTTTTTGAGTTTTATTATTCTTTTCCTTATCTGGCATTTTGTTGCCCTCCTACACAAATACACAAAAGCTCACGTGTACTCCTTCTCGTGGTGGACACCAAATAAATGCACTGCTTTTCTTCGGCACGCTGACACATTAACTAAAATGAATCATTTTTAAAAGCAAACAAAAGCCCTTTTCGGCAGGGTTTTTTGAGTGGCAATAGCTGAGCATTAACGTATCTCTCCCATGCTTCAAACAGTAAGAAGCATGGCGTTTAACACAGCTGTGCTGAACAAGCGCGGTGCTTTTTACTGCTGATACAAGGAGTCTAAGGTCAACCTGAATATTCCTTTGTGGAACGAGGAAGTAAAACTGGTTCTGCAGCTTGAAACCTGTTTCGATGAAACTGTCTGAAATGTCTACATTTACACGCTAGTAAGACAAGAATCAGTAGTTATGGTGTAATGTAAACACACTGTAAAGGTGTTTATGGCAAATCAACAGCAAATGTGGTCAATTAATATGTCTCAGACAATGTGAGAGCATTGGGAGGTGTAGCGGTATCAAATTTCACCATTAACACAGAGGGTGCTCTGCTATCACTGTACAACAGGTGGATGGGGGAGGAGGAAAGAGACACTAAATACCTTCTATTCATTATTGTTTAGATTCTGCTTAAATTTTTTTACTAGATATTCAGGGTTGTAGTCCATAAAAACATGTTTGTAATTTAAAATAAACAAGAATTAAGATAAAATAAAATATAAATAAATATAGCCTATAAATAAAATTCACCTAACTGGCAATATTCTCATTTTCAGTTAGTGTAACTTGATGCACTAAAATATCTAATACCACATGAAAAAATATATATATAAAAACTATACAGACAGTCAATTAAAATAATAATAATTTGATGTACTAAAATAATTAAAACTGAAATGAAACTTAAACGATTTTTTTTCTCTCTCTCTCTCATAATGTAATGACTTTTTTTCTCGTTATTTAACGACTTTCTTGACTTAATCTTGAGAAGGTTTATATATATATAGCTATATATTGCTTTGCCTTTATCCTTTCCTATATTTTATCCTTTATCCTGAACACATCAAATATCTACATTTTACTCTTTAATAAAAAAAAAAACTTAAAAATAAAAACTAATTCCAGATATTAATGAAAACTTACTTAAATCTTTATGATCAAGATGTAAAATAACACGGCCCATAAGCACTATTATTAGCGGGAGGCTGCTGGCTCCTCCCCTCGCTGCTGTGGGCGGCCTTGAGTGCAGACCGACAGTTGGAACGAGTAAACATTTCCCTGAGCTGTACCTTGAAAAGACGGAAATGTCATGAGAGATCGATTGGTGGTTAGTGTTGATTCGATAAACGAGCGATCAACCTACTAATAGTGGTTCTTCTTCATTGCATTAAGATTCTTTGTAAATTTTAATTCCAGCAGTTTTTCAGATTGCAGTCTGAAGTTGATAGACACACAGGTATTATGCCAGGGTTAGATTTAAAGTTTCTGGAGCGACCGAGGAGGAGGTTTTATTGTCCTCTGTGTGAGAAGCCGATGCGGGACCCTGTGCAGGTGTCCACCTGCGGACACAGATTCTGTGACACCTGCCTGCAAGAGTACCTCAGGTAAAGCTGCTCCTAAACCTGTCTCTGAATATTCAAAGCAACGTCAAACTCTGGCGGCTTGCATTTTAATGGTTTATTTTCATATTTGCTAAGTTAATTTTTAACTTGCACACCAAATTAGGAAAGTAAAAGAGATAAAACAAACATTAAAACACACGTTCAAAATTTCACATTTGTTCTTATTATTTCATATTAAAAATAATATTTCATAATGTCAAGAGGTGTAACTATAGCATGCTGCAAAAATATACTTTTTACATATTTAATACTTGAGTGTTAGGTGTACACAACAAATCATTGTTCAAGTGAGTAATAAACGAAGTATAATTCTAAGAATTTTTCAAACATTTTTTCTAAGTATATACTACATTTAAAGAGACATAAACATCAATAAACATTTAAAGGGTTAGTTCATAAAAAAATCATAATTATGTTATTAATAACTCACCCTCATGTCTTTCCAAATCCGTGAGACCTCCATTTATCTTTGGAACACAGTTTAAGATATTTTAGATTTAGTCCGAGAGCTCTCAGTCCCTCCATTGAAACTGTGTGTAGAAAGGTAGAAAGGCAAGAAAAACATCCTCAAAGTAGTCCATGTGACATCAGAGGGTCAGTTAGAATTTTTTGAAGCATCGAAAATACATTTTGGTCCAAAAATAGCAAAAACTATGACTTTATTCAGCATTGTCTTCTCTTCCATGTCTGTTGTGAGAGAGAGTTCAAAACAAAGCAGTTAGTGATATCTAGTTCGCAAACGAATCATTCGATCTAACCGGATCTTTTTGAACCAGTTCACCAAATCGAACTGAATCATTTTAAACGGTTCCCATCTCAAATACACATTAATCCAGAAATGACTTAGGCTGTTAACTTTTTTAACGTGGCTGACAATCCCTGTTAGTTAAAACAAACCAATATCCCAGAGTAATTAATTTACTCAAACAGTAGACTGACTGAACTGCTGTGAAGAGAGAACTCAAGATGAACACCGAGCCGAGCCAGATAATGAACAAAAGATCTTTTTTGAAAAAGAAGTTCTTAAGGACAGTTCGATTCAATAAACTGGTTGAAGAAAACGGTTCACCGGTTCTTTTGCGCTCAATGTAATGACATCGTTGGTGATGATTACCCTTCATTCAAGCCTTCGATTTACCCGCGCTCATAACATTAGCACACAATTATTTGTTCGTGAACTGGATATCACAAACTGCTTTGTTTTGAACTCTCTCTCACAACAGACATGGAAGAGAAGACAATGCTGAATAAAGTCGTAGTTTTTGCTATTTTTGGACCAAAATGTATTTTCGATGCTTCAACAAATTCTAACTGACCCTCTGATGTCACATGGACTACTTTGATGATGTTTTTCTTACCATTCTGGACATGGACAGTAAACCGTACACACAGCTTCAATGGAGGGACTGAGAGCTCTCGGACTAAATCTAAAATATCTTAAACTGTGTACAGAAGATGAACGGAGGTCTTAAAGGTTTGAAACGACATGAGGGTGAGTAATTAATTACATAATTTAAATTTTTGGATGAACTATCCCTTTAATAACTCAAAATATTTGAACATTAGTATAAATTATATATCTAGTATATTATTGAATCAAGAACATCATGAAGTTTTCTCAAGGTTATTCCATCTAAAATCTAACAAATCTTCTAATTAATATATATATATATATATTACAAAAATGTATTATGCATGCATTAAATATTGGGGGTAGAGGCGAGGAGGACTTACTGAAGCAAGTTTTAAGGGTTTACAGAGGTGCAGAGTTTCATTTTTAAAAATTCAATCTTTAGATCAGATCATAATAAATCAAAAACATTTGAACCATAGAAGAGGCGCATTCACCATTGTATTTTTTTTATTTTTTTTTTAAATAATTTAATAGCTTTGGTCATTGTATGTGGAAAGTATTACTTTAAAATAATTGCTTCTGTGACAGAGTAGTAATAAACAAATGCCAAACAGGCCGAGCAAGATGTCAGAGTGACACAAAATGCCTCGGGCTACAGAGTAGTGCTTTGTGCCTCTATAGATTTTTACATGGTAATGTTTACATGACATGTTTTTCTCTTTTACATTTGAAAAGATAATAACAATCAAAATACGACAGAATTCTTTTATGATTATTTTTTAAAAGGAATTAATGTGAAAAGAAAGTATGCAATGAGTCAGTTTATTTGGTAGTATTGCTCAACTGCACAGTTTTGGGTTATGACCCATACTTTGCATTCCATGCCTCGTCTTCTCAGTCCCATATAATCATAACACAGAGCTGTGTTGCTCACAGGTGTAATGAGTTAAACAATTACATTCATTGTCTTGTGTTATCCTGTGGATGTTATCATAAAGATCGACAGTCTTCTCCATTCACATTCTATCAGACTAACACATGTTTTTCAAATAGACTTCACATTACATTAGCTGTATGGCAATATATAAAGTGATCTAAAATGTAACCATTAGCAAGTACTAAGAGCAAGAATGATACAATACACATGCTCTCCTTTTCACCTTAAAGTAATATTGTTAGAAACATACAATAGTTCACACATTTGTGATTTTCTATAGCAGCTTTTTTAAACATGATAAAGCATGTATTTGGCTGAAGGGCATGATGCACTACTTTTTCAGGGGTGTCATTTGCAGTTCTGACTTATTCGTTGATCTAGACAAGATAAGACATGACCAACTGAAGAAAGAAAAAAGATTATAAATAAAAAAGAAAAAATGTAAACATTTTTAGTTAGAAAAATGCATTCAAAATCCACTTGATTGAAAAGCTTGAGATGGCACTTGCATGAAATTTCTGATCTGCCTAAAAAAATGCAGCAATCACAGTTTGCATCTTCTTCTGAAGCTTCCTGGGACTTTGGGGAAAATTCCCTGTAGGATTTTGAAATGACGATGTGCTTCTGTGTTACACGTAATGGAAAGATCACAGCTCTATTAATATGTGTTGTGTTGGTCGCACTGCTTCCCCGTATAATGTATGCTGGGGGACGTCACTGTGCCAGATGGATGATTCACTCATGTTCTCCTGAAGGCCTTTCGTCAATTTGTGGTGTGGGAGGTGATTCTGAAGTTCCTGTCAAATCAGTTCAGCTGTGAATCATTTAGGCTTTATAACATGGAGGCATCAATCGGTGGCAGTTGTGAACTGCTCTTCAACCCACTACATACTGTGTAATGTGAAAATTAACCGAATGCAAATGAAATTCTAACACATTCATGTGTGTCACTTTCCGTTATGTAGGAGAGCAAAAATACGTATTTTCTTCATTTAAAAAATGCTCTAGTAAAGGACAACCAGCTTTTAATTGTTGACATTGTAATTTAAACACATATTAAACAACATGTTCACCATTGGTGATTCTTTCCCAAAATATACAACATAGCTTTCAGAATATATGTGAATCGTTAACTTTCAGGAATCTGATTTTTTTTTCTCTGCTAAATTTTAATAGTGAAGGTGTGTTCAAGTGCCCAGAGGACCATCTGCCGCTGGATTATGCAAAAGTAAGTGCACCCTCATACCACAACAATTTCAAATGTCTTTTGATTTCATCCAAATGATGATCATAGTCCTGATGTCATAATTTATTGTATAATTGTATAATTTAACGAAATTGTATAATATCTGGCAATGATTTTGCAGGCAGTGTTTGCCCAAGTAACTCACAAAACAGACTCCTTGACAGAGTCAAGCGATTGATGGAAAAAATTCTGAATGTCATGCATTCATGAAGCTGTGTGAAAAACACGTGATCCATGTACGTCAGAGTCAGAGCACAAATAATGCAATTAAGGTGTTCTACAAGCCTGTTTATTGTGATTAATATTGGCGTACACCACATATTATGGTTACTACGATGTGTGCTTCATCAGTGTTTACATGAGGTAAAGTTTAATCACCATATTGCCTAAATCTCATTATAATCGCATTATAAGAATGCACAGTCATTGAATCATTCATTCAAGTCATTTGTTGAACAACCCTAATTCATTCAGAAACCTAACTGCTGTGCGCAACTTAATTTGGAAATATTTTCTACAGCAGAGCAAAAATAGTCCTTACTGACAATTCTTTGTCTAGGTTAATGATTTTCAATATCTTGTTTGTTGAATTGTTTAAAAGCAATGCCCCGTGCCCAGTTTTGCTAGTAATCACAGCTTTAGTGAACAACAGCAATCTTTCTCATGTTTTATTTATTGTTTAACTTCCATGCTTTTCATAAATGTTCCTATATGTTCTAAATCTGCCTGCAGATTTTTCCAGATGTGGAGCTGGAACAGCAGATTCTTTCCCTGCCCATCCGCTGCATCCACAGTGAGGAGGGCTGCCGCTGGACCGCCCAGAACAAGCTCCTGCAGGTGAACAAATGGCACACAAACACAAATCTCAGTTTTATTTTTACATATTTCTACATACATCTTTGTAGGATTGAAAACATTTGTTTATGGCTCCTCAAGTCTCTTAAAAGTGTTTGCATTTTAGATGCTGTCCATATGTTAGTAGGCTATTGTATGTTACAGTACTTTTCAAATGTATAAAAATGAGTACACTACAGTATGTATAAATACACTACTGTTAATATGTTTAAGATTAGTATGTTTATTTAATTCATCAAGGAGACATTAAATTGATCAAAAGTGACAGTAAAGTTATTTCAAATGTTACAAAAAATATTTTATTTTTAGCTGTTCTGTTGTACTGTAGAGTATTGGCTGCTGAAAAATCAATCGCAGGAATGTTTTTATATTCAACATGGGGGTGAATTGCAATAATATTTCACCAATATTATTTTACTGTATTTCTGGGCCCGTATTCATGAAACATTTTATCTTACCACTAAGAGTTTTCCTAAAGAGCAGTAAAAGTTTTCTCTTAAAACCTCTTCACAAAGCTACGGAGACAAATTTGACTAAGGAATAGAGAGAAATCTTAAACTGAGAGAAAGGGCGGGGTTGACCTCGTTGCTATGGATGATGTCAGCATGCTATGCACACTGTGATTGGCTGATAGGGGAAGGGTCTCTGGAAGAGATTTATTCATAGAAATATTATAGAACCCAGAATAATGTCACCACATTCAAATAAATGTTTCAAAATACAAATGTCACTAATTAAACAAGTATACGTTCAGCTAATTGTCAGTCTCTTACATGTATTCTTCTCATAAACAATTAGTGAATATGCATATGAAAAGCCTTTTTATTAACAGAGTAGAATAATCATGGCTGATAGTAACCCTTTTTGGCCAATAGTTGAGATAACCTCCAAAACCAAATACAATACCTTATTAAAACTCTGTATCATCAAAGGTTTCTAAAATGTTTACGTTCCAAGGAAGATTGCAGGCAAAAGTTTTAGTTTTAGCACTTAAACACTTTGTGGAATACTGTTTGAGCAAAAATTTAGGAGTCCTAAATTTAGGACTGACATGGCCATTATTTTTAAGATTTTCTACTAAATCGGTGGGTCATGCGCTACTTTTAGCCTTAAGATGTTTTGTGAATATGTGCCCAGATCAAGTACTGTAAATGCTGTCTTCATGAACATCTTCTTTCAATAGCATTAAGCACCCTAATCTCACACTGGGTTTCTCGCTGCTCCTCCAGGCCCATCTGTCCATGTGTGAGTTTAACGTGGTGTCATGTCCGAACCGCTGCTCTGCGAAGCTTCTGCGACGTGAACTGCCGGAGCACCTGCAGCACGACTGCGTGAAGAGAAAACTACACTGTGACCACTGCGGGGACGAGTTCACTGGGGAGGCGTATGAGGTCGGACACATGCAGTTCTTCGTTGTTGTTTAGCTATTATCACAACTCTTCTGATACTTTATCACACAAAACATCCAAGCATGTTTAATATTTTCTGTTCTTCTCTGTCCTCATTCAGAATCACCAGGATGTTTGTCCAGAAGAGAGTGTGTACTGTGAGAATAAATGTGGGGCTCGTATGGTGCGGAGACTCTTGGCCCAGCACTCTGTGTCCGAGTGTCCCAAACGCAAACTGCCCTGCAGATACTGCCGAAAAGAGTTCCTCTATGACACTATTCAGGTCAGTGACTTTATGCTTCCATCCTACATTTATGTATTTATTCATTTTATGGTAAAGGGAGTGTATTCATAGGTGTTTTATGTTCACAGAATCATCAGCAGCAGTGTCCACGCTTCCCTATGCAGTGCCCTAACAGATGTGGCACACCAGGAATCACTCGAGAGATGTTAATGGCACATGTAAAGGAAGGATGCAGCACTGCGACGGTACTTTGCCCGTTTAAGGAGGCTGGCTGCAAACATAGGGTATGATCTTCCACTGATAACTATGCGATAACCGATACATTTAAATTCAATACTATTTTGTAGGGGTGTAACAATATACTGTGTCAAAATGTATCTCAATACAAAAATTCAGCAATGCGTACTGTAGACTGTGGATGGTGACAATATATATAATACTGTATATACTGTAGTTCAACCAAAATTACATTTGGACAAATTTAATTTAACATCAAATATGGTAATAATGGTTGCACATTTGAGTTTCCATGTTTATTTATTATTATTGATCGATTAAAAGTAAAATACATTATTTAATACATTTCAATATTTACTAAACAGCACAATATTCAGTTCTGGTATCACCATTGCCCTGTGCATTAAAGACCAGTACCAAGTCCAAGCCTATTAAAGTTAACCTTTGATGGACTACCCAATTTAGCTTGTTAATGAACAGCACATTTTACTAACTGGTTATCATATGTCTTAGAAGTCATTTAAAAAAAATCAAATTTGAACTATATTTTTTTTTTTTAAGTATCGCAAGAATATTGTATCATGAGTTCAGTATAGTGTATCAAACCAAATAATGTCACGAGTGTATTGTTATATACATATATATATATATATATATATATATATATATATATATATATATATATATATATATATATAGATATATATATATATATATATATAACAGTTCTTAAAGTAATAATTGAAGCCATTTTTTTTTTTTTTTGTAAAAACATTTTTGTAATTGTATTATTAACTATAAACAGATAACATATCACACTGATATTCTGTAACATTGTAAGCCTTGTATGTCATGATTTCTGGTAGTGGCACCCAGTGGCCATGTTTGGTACAGCTTGCCAATTTTTCAAACTTTATTAAACAGTTTCAATTTACAAACAGGTATGGTACAATAACTTGCATATGAAATTTACAAATATGAACATATACACATAATTTTATGTTAAATACAGTTATAATTTGCATATTTAGTGTACATATTATTAATCAGACTTCAGACTCGTATGTTCCAAGTTGCAAAAAAAGTTCTTTCTCTCATTAAAGCTGTCAAGTACACAGTTTGTACCTTTACCTTTTGTCTGTTTGGTTTATGGCATGTTAACAAAGCCTTTTAAAATATTCCAGTGAGAAAATTAGTTTCTGGATATATATATATATATATATATATATATATTTTTTTTTTTTTTTTTTTTTTTTTGTGAAGTAGGACATGAATATCAGAATGTATCATGTATCATAACCTCTTCTGTCATGACATCTCTTTATCTGTTCCACTCATAGTGCCCAAAGACTGCAGTGGGGCGACACCTTGAGGAGGCCACACACACCCACCTCTCTCTTCTCGGTGGTCTGGTGAATCGCCAGAGGCTGGAGCTCAGGGAACTCCGGCGTGCAGTGGAGGAACTCTCTGGAAGTCGAGATGGCACTCTGCTCTGGAAGCTCACAGACTTCAGTCAGCGGCTACAGGAAGCTAAGAGCAGGACTTCTGGGTGTTTGGAGTTGTTTAGTCCCGCATTCTATTCCCATAACTATGGTTACCGTTTACAAGTGTCTGCCTTTCCCAATGGGAATGGTAGTGGCGAGGGCTCTTACTTGTCAATCTACATTCGCGTTCTGCCAGGAGAGTACGATGGGCTGCTGGAGTGGCCTTTCCCTTACCGCGTTTCCTTCTCGCTCTTGGATCAGAGCGACCCGGCGCTCACTAAACCTCAGCACATCACAGAGACCTTCAGCCCAGATCCCACCTGGAAGAACTTCCAGAGACCACGGCCTGGAGCTCTGGGAAGTGTCCGTGGGGGTTGTCTGGATGAGACCATGCTGGGCTTCGGCTACCCAAAGTTCCTCTCCCATGAGGAGATGAGGAAAAGGAACTATATAAGAGACAACGCTATTTTCATTAAAGCCTCCATAGATGTTGTCCAGAAAATACTGAACTCTTGAGTTCTGAAATAAATGTTAAATAATGTGAAAAATGATCAATTGTGGGCCGTTTTGCTTACATTCAAAGTAAAGATTTATAAATTAAAAAAAAAAAAATAATCAATGCTTTAACACAAATGAAGGATATTTAGATACTGAGAAGGATAAAAAAAATGCAAATTCATTGTCATTTGCATGTACTTTTCTGCAATATGTTGTTTTGTTTTTTTCAAATAAAAATCACATTAAAAAACGACTAATGGCTCCATTTTTATGAAACTATGTGAATTTTCATGATGAATAGTGCTTGCCCACATAAATATAAAGCTACACTAGCTTTAACATTAGATTTATAATTATTAGAAGAATTAATTTATATGATTTATTGAATTCTTAACTCTTTTTTTTATCTTGCTGTTAAAATGTATTTTAATTCTTATTTTTCTATTGTTTAATCTTTAGCAGTGAAACACACTGAGGCTACGTTTACACAACAAGTTTTTCCCTTGCAACATTGTATTACATGTGCCAGGCCAGTAGTTGGAGCTGTCACCTTGTTAGTAAACAGTACCTGTAGGGAAGTTGTATATGATGCATCTCTGCTGTTGGTTGTAATATCGGTGAAGGAAACCACATGGCAATCTGAAGCATGGCAGGAAGGTAGAGGACGCAGTGTCTCATTCCCTACTCAGGGAACCATGGTTTAATAAGTAACCTGAGACGTTACCTTTCAAGGGAACTTCGAACGGTGTCCTTTAGGGGTCACTATGGGGAACAGTATTCCCATGCCACCATGCTGAGGGAAGTGCAGGCCAGAACCATGGTGAGCACTAAGTACCAACTCTACCAATTCCATGGGAGTTGTCCCTGGGATGTTAGATGGCAGTCCGTGACATTATCCCTTATGATCAAAGGCCTAGGCTACATACCCATACTTAATTGTTTGGGCCAGACTCCTGGGTCTGGGGTAGAACTCAAGGCTTGGAACCAAGAATAGATTACTTTAAAGGGACATGACGAAACAGCCTAGCACCATACTAAGTCTTGGCCGGTCACTACCGCTTGCTCTCGCATCAGCTTGCTGAAGGAACTCTCTCAACAGATCCCTAGTAGCAACACCCTGTTTAAAAACTAGAACTACCAAGGCAGTAATTTTGACTGTTTCTGAATTTCAAAATGTAATAACTTTGTTGAAATAAAACCCATAGAACTATAATACCCTGACCTTTCCTAAATGTGTGTATATTTTATTGTAACATTGTTATTTTATTAAAATGACAAAACAAAAAAGAATTCAAAGTATTCCTACCCTAAATGCCAAAGCGGTCAAATTGGCGTTAAATTACAGATGGCCTATAATTTCAGCGGTTTTCCGTTTTCTATACATACATATATACATGCACTAACATTTGTATAGCATTTATGTACAAATAAAGAAGTTACTGTGCAAAACTAAACTTGTAGTTAGGCACTGGTTTGGTATTAAAAAAAAAGTCATTTTCATTCTGTGCAGGGCCCCACCACCCCTCTCGAATCAATGTAAATGGTACGACCCGCAGTTCAGGTGCTTGGGTGCTTCTGCTGCGGACTTGCGGTGAATCAGATATGAGACAAGAGCTGGAGTTAGCCGTGATATGAACTAGGAAGACAGGGGAAGAGTCATGTCTTTCCATAAGAAGAAAGGAAAATCAGGGGCTCAAAAACTAAGAGAAACGAAGATTAAAGAGAGAAAGGCAAATGAGGGCAAACAGTTGCTCACTCAGTTTTTTGAAAAGAAAGGTGAGCTCCAAATGCATCATCGAGCATTTACATCAACATAAATATCTACTCTTGGAGGAGTTCTCCCCAGAGTCAGAAGTTTACATGAAAACACTGTATATTTCCCTCCATTGTCAAAATCGAACACCCGCGAAAACACAGATCGTTAGCCCCTTTTTTTTACCGCATTGTTATGTAAATTAGCTCGCGCAGGCTCTTACATTAAGTACAGGATTGTTGTCAGTTTAATGCACATTTTAATGATTGAAAATGACTTTTTTTAAAACTTAATTCAAAGACTGAATATCTAGTTTGGCGGTTAGTGTACCCTGTGATTCTATAGTCTGCATTTATTTTAAACAGACAAATAATCTGCAATTAACTTGTACTTAGCCTACACTTTAAAAAAGGTATTATGACAATAAAGGATATTTTAGCAACCATTTGAAGCCATATATTTCAGTTTCAGACCCTGCAGCAGCAGGCCCCTCAACATGGCCAGGTGAAAGCTGTGACAGTGAGACAAGGTGAGCTTTCAGCGAAATTGCCTGTTTTAACACTTAGTAATTAGTAATTAAGTGTTAAGAGGAAATAAGCAAAATGGGTACATTGTTATTGTACACATTTAAACTTTAAAGGGGTAGTTCACCCAAAAATGAAAATTCTCTCATTTACTCTCCCTCAAGTTGGTTCATACCTGTATGATTTCCTTTCATCTGCTAAACACAAAAGAAGATATTTTAAAGAAGGTTGGCAATTAAACAGTTGCTGGTCCCCATTGACTTCCATAGTATTTTTTTTTTCCTATTATGGAAGTCAATGGGGTCCATCAGTCATTTGGTTACAGACACTATGGCAGGGGCGAAAATCTCATCTAAATGTTGAGGTGGACAATAAACATAACATTTCTCATGAGCAAGTTTTGAAGGGGACACCAATAAAACAGGCAAAATTGTATTTAAGGATATGTGTACAGAAAGGAAATAATAATATTATTATTAAGCAGTGGATCCTTATGAGCCAGTGCGTGATGTGATTTGTGTGCAAGCATGTCAGTGAGCATGGCACAACAACTATAGTTACTATAGCAACCACCCCCCAGACCCACACCCATTCAAAATTGTAGAGGGTCTTGCACGTCAACTTTGCACAGGGCCATGCACCCCCTTGCAATGACCCTGTACTTCGTTACAGTAGCCTACTTAAATAGGCCTATTTTTGGGGAGTATCTGTACTTGAGTTTTTATATATCTGTCAACTTTCACATTTACTCCACTACATTTTCTAATTAAAATGTATACTTTTACTCATTTACATTTTCCAGAAGCATATTTGTTAGTCACTACAAAATAAAGTTGTAAGAACACAGACAGCAACAAAGCAGGTTAGACAAATCAGTGGTCTGGGGCTTGTACGTCAGACTCCTAAAAACACAGTGTTGGGGAGTAACTAGTTACATTTAATGGAATTATGTGATATATTACAAAATAAATTTAAATGTAATCAGTTACAGTAACTGAGAAAAAGTGTGTAATTAAATTACAGTTGCTTATTTTTAAAAAAGCTACTGATTACATATGGGGTTACATCTGAATATTTTCGCACACATACAGATTTTATTGATTTCTTTCCCAAATTGCATTGACTGCTTTAAAATACGATACACCAGGAGTTTCAGGAGTTTAGGAGACAGAATAGGTGACTTATTCAATAACAACAACTTTGTTTACATGTTTAATGAGTCACTCCTTGCGTCATGTAGACAACTTGTTAAACATCAAACATAATTGAAATTATTTGTATGGTTGCTTCAAACGGGGTTGCATGAATTAGTGCATTCTCAGTGCTGGATTACATATGGCTGTGCAGAGAATTCTGGACATGTTCAAGAGGCTTAAAAGTTTCTTTAGGAGAAAATGACTGAAAGATGAAGATGGAGAAGAAATGTGTTACAGACAATGTATGACAGTGATGTAATAAGACGTAACAGATTAGATTGTTCAGGGATCATGTTTGTGACCGATCTTATTAGAGACACAAGACATTAGGGACACAACGAATTTATTAGATCATTTTATGTTTCTGTAATGGTTAATCCACACCAATATGCATAAACTCTTAAGTTACAATAGCATTCTGAAGCTAAAACCCACGAATAACTGATTACGAGATCTGCAGAGCTCTACTGCTGTTTATATTAATCTTCAGGAAGATCTCCTGCACTGGTCGGACAGTGGATGTTGACTAAAGGAAAGTCTTCCGTGTCAAAGAGAACTATTCCATCTTGACCCTCAGAGTTCTCCTCACATTGGATGGAAATCTGAAATATTCATACAGGCATTTATAGAGATTTTGCATTATTCATATTCCTAAAATAATTCTGTGTATGGGATATACCTGAGCTTGACTAGATGACAGCTCATCAGCTGCAGCGTCTTGCATTGCATCTTTAGAAAATTTGCAGCAAGTTTGACCCTTATTTAATGAGAAAACTTTATTTTATTATTATCTTAACAGAACTTTAGAAATTAGAGTTTGCATAATATTTAATGTTGTAACGCAAATTTTCTTTTAAACACTTCGAGGTCATCACGCAACGATAGTTTTACCTTACCATGTGTTCGCAATCTGTTCCAAGCTGTTTAATAACGTTGTATAAGAACAATTAATTAGTAAATATAAGGATGAACTGTTGTCGCCACCAACAAATCCGGAAACAAATATTAACCTTCCGGGTTGAATGGCACATGTGATCCATTTTGTGAACTATATGATGGATTCGTCCATCGAGTTGACACCATAGTATATACATGCTAAAACAATATTTTTCATCAGCTACTGTACAGCTAATCACTTAAAAGCAACAGCAGCAAAACTTGTCAAGCAGATTCTACTTATAGAGCAGCAATGCAAACAAAATGTTAATTCTAAGTGCTTTATAGAATATAATTTGAAATAATAATTAAATGTGCACAAAAAAAAAAAAAAAAATATATATATATATATATATATATATATATATATATATATATATATATATATATATATATATAAAACGAAAACATAATAAAAAGTCCCAAGCTTGGCTTACTGTACCATCAGATTCAGACCGTATTACACACAGCACGTTTATTTCAAACTACATGTATGATAAAATGGCATAAATGGTAAATTATAGTATATCTTATTAGCTAAGAGCAACAAGTGGTTTTACTTGTTGCTCTTAGCTAATAAGATATGCTATAATTTTTATAATCCTTATGAGTACTGTACTATATAATTGTCCAGACATTATTAGTCATTGTTCAGATAAAAAATAAATTGATGGAACATTTAAAAAATAATGTACAATTTTATATATATATATATATATATATATATATATATATTTGTTTTCTAAAGAATCTCAAGGTTTTTTTTCACCGCATTAAATTGCTGTAAGATCACATATATTTAATTCACTATTTAATGCTAATTCTAATTCTATTAGTTTAACGATTTTTTCCATATCCTTCTATAGGCCTAAAACTGATTAATTAAATCTGATATTTAATTTTCAGTCATTTGTATTTTGTTAATTTTGCTCTTAAACAGCAGGAGTGAAAATGCATTATGTCTACTTGAACTTACCTCCAAAATTCCTAGGTTGTGTGTTCTGGTTGTCTTTTCTTGATTCAAAATAGTAGTCCATTTATTTATTTTCAATCCTGTCCAAATCATCTCCAAAAATCCAAAAGTTTTTAGCTTCTCATTTTCAAATCATCAAGTCTTATTTTACAGTCCTCCTTCATTCTAGTAATCTCTGAACGATAATGACTTTTGATGATGTGATTTGAAAGTACTGTAGGAGGAAACACAACAGTGCTGCATTGCTTCTGTTATGCAGAGCACTGGTTAACCACACTTACAAAAGCAGGGTCCTCTGTGCTTTCTTATCAAGTGCTGATTCATTAAAAGATTAAAGACTCTCAAAACATGATTGGAGAAGAGAAAACTGCAGACATGACAGTTATCGTCTAAATACATGACAAAACATAGAAAAATATTAAAGTTACTGGAAAAATATGCTCTTGCCAATAGAAACTAAGCATTCATCAATTTTCAGGTCTTCCAGGATCAGGGTTAATAAAAATTATTTATTAAATTAAATTTATTACAAATAAACTAATCTAGTTCTCATATTTTCTATTATTTTCTTTAAAAATAAATTAAATTAATACACGAAAACTTGATTAAAATCCTGAGAAATAAATCACTGAAAATGTGAATGAATTGTTCTTTTATTTTGAATCTTTTTAACAAATTGATCAGTTTTTGAATGATTAATTTGTGAATCGGACATCATACTTTCTTCATGAACTCTCATGGACGGCTGGAGACTTACAGTGAACAATGACTTAAATCTAGATATTTTATGACTTCACAAGACTTGGAATGAGTCACGTATGCCACTTTACTGTACTTTTATGATGCTTTTTGAAGTTTAAAAAACGTTATTGTTGATGGTGCTGCTGTGGAATATGGCTGAATATATACTCAAAATGAATGGATTTGGTTATTTTAGTAAATCCTTTGAGGACAAATATTCATGCTATAGCATTAAATTGATATTCAAGAGGATTGGGCAGAACAATGTTAAGTCATTTTTATTTATATAGCTCTTCATACAATATAGATTGTGTCAAAGCACCTTTAAAGTGTTAATAAGACAAATAGTGTGACATCGTCCATCGTTCATTCAGTTATAATTGTCACGATCGTCAGCTGGAGTGCCCATGAACTTCAGCAGGGCACTCCCCTCAGGACTCATTCATAACTCCGTTTCCCATAATCCCTTTCTTAGGACTAATCACAACCAGGTGTTCCCCATTACCACTCCCATATATAAACTGTTTGGACTCTTAATATTGCGAAGTCTTTTTTATCCTGTCTGACATTTCCAAGCGTTTTTCCTTGTGTTTGTTCCTTCTGTACCTGACCTTTGGATTGTTTATACCGGCTCTGATTCTCTGCTGCCTGCCTCGACATCTGCTTGTTTCTGTTATCGATTCTGGTTATCCCTAACATACCTGACGCTGTTACTGATCATTGCTGGTCTGACCATTCTCATAATTAAAGTTCTGCATATGGATCCGAACGTCTTTGGCTCATCATTACAGAAGACTTCTCCAAACCAGGATCCAGCAGCTTTATTTGACACCAGATTAGGTATGGAGCCAGCTAGAAGTTCATTCAACCCTGTAAGTGTGCTTTGCTCCATTTTTCAAGATGGCTGACCAATTGAGCTTTATGTGGAGGAATTCATTCAGTATAGTCACCTTTTGCCTGGGGATGAGGATCTGGTAAAGGACTGTTTCTGGAGTAGTCTTGATGCTAAGATAAGCTTAAATTTACCAGAAGAAAACCCTAGCTGGACCCTGGGACAGTTTATTGACTTTGTGTTGCAGTTTTGTGGCTCTCCCTTTACAGTTGAGGAGGTCACTTCTCCAAGGTGTCCAGCTCCTATTGGTTCGGTGGTCCCTGTACCTGAGCTTCTGCACAAGATGGCCGCCGGCCCGCTGATCTTCCAGAGTCAGGTCAGGTCCCCGTCGACTTTCCAGGGTCAGGTCAGGTCACCACTAACACCCATAAGCCAAGTAAAACAATTGTTAAACTTCGTGAGTCAAGTCAGGTCCCCGTTGATTTCCCAGAGTCTAGTCAGTTCACCGCTGACCGTCCAGAGTCAGGTCACGATCGTCAGCTGGAGTGCCCATGATCTTCAGCAGGGCACTCCACTCAGGACTCATTCATAACTCCATTTCCCATAATCCCGTTCTTAGGACTAATCACAGCCAGGTGTTCCCCATTACCACTCCCATATATAAACCGTGTTTGGATTCTCAATATTGCGAAGTCTTGTTTATCCTGTCTGACATTTCAGAGCGTTTTTCCTTCTGTACCTGACCTTTGGCTTGTTTATGCCGACTCTGATTCTCTGCTGCCTGCCCGACATCTGCTTGTTTCTGTTATCGATTCTGGTTACCCCTAACATACCTGACATTGTTTCTGATCATTGACGGTCTGACCATTCTCACAATTAAAGGTCTGCATATGGATCCGAATGTCTCTGGCTCATCAATACAATTTATTCAGTCCTTTTTTTTTTTAGCAGTACACTCACATTTACTGCATCAGACAAAGTGTCATGGTGTCTGGTCTGTGTTTCCCGGGGTGTCCACTAGTGGTCTCACTTCCCCATAGGCACCTCACCGCAGGCACTACATTTCCCACAAAGCCTTCTCCCTTCATCGTCGTTATATCGATCGTTATAAAGCCAGCATTATAACAGCATAACACCTTGAGGGAAACCTATACCCTAATCATTTCTACAATTCCGTTTGGGGAATTTAGTGGTGCAAAAATGATATACTTCATGTTTAACTGTGCAAAACATTCAATTAAGTAAACTTCATTTATAACTTGTAATTAAGTGGACATTAATGTCCTATTATTCATTCATTTCAAATTGTTCACATTACTTCAGAGAAAAGTGCTTGTTAAATATTTTTAAAATACTAACGCTAACTAATGAACATGGATTTCTATCAGGACAACTATTGCCAAAGGTGACTGACAATTAGCCAACCTGTCCTCATAAAAATATGTATTTCTGGGTACCTTTCTGCAACATAATTTTAACATATACCTTTCTGCACATTTCATCAGTTTCAATGAGAAATGTCCACTGAATGGAGCTAAAACACTGGTTCAATACGTGAACCGGCCTGGCACGTTTTTGTTACGTTGATATAGGTGCGTACTGCTGTGTTTTTATGACATTGCTTCAGGTACATATCGTGGTAGTTCAGAATTAAAATGTTTTGCTAAAAGTTTATGCTGTATCATGTTGGAAATATGCCCTACACCAAACCCAACCCTAAACCTACGCGATAGTGTTAACAAACGCAAAACTGATATAAAAACGTATTTGTTGAAAGCTCCTCACCTCTCAAGTACGTCTCCATAGCCTACTCCGTGAGCTTCCAAACAAACCTACCGTATATGAAAACCCATAGATAAAAAGCTGGATATGTGCGATGGTAACATTCAAAAGCATCAGTTTTCAAATCTCCCTGCATATTACATATTTTTTTAAAGTCATAACATAGTACTCTTCAAGTAATTAATTAATTGCCAGTATAGTTCTCTTCTGAACTCACTGCGGATCCATATTGCCTAGCAGTATTTGGTGATGTGATTTGAAAGTACTGTAGGAGGAAACACAACAGTGCTGCATTGCTTCTGTTATGCAGAGCACTGGTTAACCACACTTACAAAAGCAGGGTCCTCTGTACTTTCTTATAAGGTGCTGATTCATTAAAAGATTAAAGACTCTCAAAACATGATTGGAGAAGAGAAAACTGCAGATATGACAGTTATCGTGTAAATACATGACAAAACTCATAGAAAAATACCAAGGTTACTGGAAATTAAAAAAAAATGTGCTCTTGCCAATAGAAACTAAGCATTCATCAATTTTCAGTTCTTCCAGGATCAGGGTTAATAAAATGATTTCTTATATTAAATTGATTACAAATAAACTAATCTAGGTCTAATATTTTCTATTATTTTATTTAAAGGGGGGGGTGAAATGCTCGTTTTCACTCAATATCCTGTTAATCTTGAGTACCTATAGAGTAGCACTGCATCCTTCATAACTCCAAAAAGTCTTTATTTTTATTATATTTATAAGAGAAAGATAGTCTGTACCGATTTTTCCCGGAAAAACACGAGCGCCTAGAGGCGTGACGTGTGGGCGGAGCTAAAGAATCACAAGCGCCAGTAGGCTTTTGCGTTGAGAGCATTTGGAAGCTGTGACACAGATCCAGAGGCTGAAATTTAACAAGAGCAGCATCAGCAAAGGCATCTCTATGTGGTATGTACTGAAACTGTATATATTTGCTTAGCGGTTTTGGAAAATGACTAAGTTCCACTTTATGTCGTCTTTTTTTTTTTAAGCTGTACATGTGGAAAGTGCAGTTTGATAACAACATCGCATGTTGTTTACTTGATGTGCTAACACGCTGATAGCTAAGTTAACAACACAGAGATATTTGAAGCAGTTTTACTCACCGCATGTGGTTCCAACACACGATTGTGACCCTTTTTCATTGGGACTGCATCCTGTATCCTTAAGAAATAAACGATGTGCAATCCAAAATGCAGGGAACAAACACAAACACTTGCACAACTCCGTTGATGCTCTGTAAAAATAAACTCCATTCACTGGTCCCTTAATGCTGTTTCTCTTTTGGTAATCTGTGCAGGGTTGTCTTGCCCTGGCAACCAAAAACACACTTCTTTTGTGACTTTTCGCGATGCTCTCGCTCTGATCAGGCTGTGCTCAGCCTCTCAGTGCTCTGCTATACGGGAGCGCGCGCTCTTCCGGCAGAAGTGCCCTTAGGACCCATATAAGGAAATTCCGCTCCATCTAACGTCACACAGAGCCATACTCGAAAAAAACTTTCCGAAACTTGTGACAAACCGGAAGAGGTTTTTTTGGAACAAAAATACTCCTTCAAACGTACAACTTAATTTTTGAAACTTTGTCCATGTTTAGCATGGGAATCCAACTCTTTAACAGTGTAAAAAACTCAGTATGCATGAAATAGCATTTCACCCCCCCTTTAAAATATAAATAAAACTAATACACTAAAACTTGATTAAAATCCTGAGAAATAAATCACTGAAAATGTGAATGAATTCTTTTATTTTGAACAAATTGATCAGTTTGTGAATGATACATTTGTGAATCAGACATCATATTTTCTTCATGAACTCTCATGGAAGGCTGGAGTGAATGTTAAGATTTACAGTGAACAATGACTTTTAGAAATTTAGATATTGTATGACTTCAAGACTTGGAATGAGTCACGTATGCCACTTTACTGTACTTTTATGATGCTTTTTGAAGTTTAAAAAAAGTTATTGTTGATGGTGCTGCTGTGGAATATGGCTGGATATATACTCAAATGTATGGATTTGGTTATTTTGGTAATTCTTTTGAAGACAAATATTAGGGCTATAGCATTACATTGACATTCAACAGAACTGGGCAGAACAATGTTAAGTCATTTTTATTTATATAGCTCTTTATACAATATAGATTGTGTCAAAGCACCTTTACAGCGTTAATAAGACAAACAGTGTGTCAAAAATGCAAAGGAAATTCAACTGTGCTGTGTAATGCAGCTCTAAAAAGAGGACATCGTCCATTCAGTTATAATTTATTCAGTCATTTTTTAGCAGTACACTCACACTTACTGCATCAGACAAAGCCAGCATTATAACAGCATAATACCTTGAGGGAAACCTAATCATTTCTACAATTCCATTTGGAAACACTATAACACATACAACAATTATTTTAAAAAGAGTTTCTTTAACTAAGATAAGAAACTACATTGATTAAAACACATTATAAAACGCATAAGATAACTTTGCAAGTTCATACATGATATGTTTTTAAATCTAAATCCTCTGTGAACACTCGCTGTACATATGCTAAGTGTTGTAAAAACACTTACTTCACATACCATGGCTTTAGTCACGGATACCTCGAAGAGCAACTAAAAAAGCAGTCGATCAGTTAATGGTGTGTTTGGATCTCAAAAGAGAATTTATCTGAATCTTATCCTTGGAAATCTATTTGACATTTACCAACCTATATCTGTTTGTAATCGTTCTAAATTGTAAAAGCCTCTCTTGGTCCATGTCACTGCTAGGGATATGCCGGTATCAAATTTTCCTGTTGCGGTTAATTGATAATGCTTTTATCACGGTATACGCAATTATCACGGTATTGAAATTTTGCTTTAAAAAAGTGGTCATAATACAGTATAACAGGTTAAATAAAATGTTTTCTTATAACAAAAATAACTAAACATTTAAAACAAAGCAATACAGAAAATTTTGAAAAGTTAAAGGTCTTACACATTAAAGTGCAAAAGAACTATAAAAACCAATAGGTATCACTTTACAGTAAGACCTCATTAGTTAGCCTTAGTAATTGCATTAACATTCAAGGCAAGGCAAGTTTATTTAAAGCACATTTCGTACACAATGGTAATTCAAAAAGGAAGTTAAAAAAAAAGTAATTTAGAAAAATAATCACAAAAATAAATCAAGCAATTTAAGAACTTGAAAATTAAAATGATTTAAAAATGGACTTCAAATGAATTTAAGACATTTATTTAATTTTACATAATATACAGTGCAATACATAAAATATAGTGTAATCAGTTTGGACATCGCATAGTGCTCATTCAATAAGTGCACAGCTGAACAATGAGCAATAGCTACATTTACTATTTAAGTTATTAATCTTTGTTAAAATATACAAGTGTAAGTGTCATTGAAAGGATTCATGCATAAAGTAGATTTTTGTTCAGAAAAAAAGGGGGATTTTTTTTTTTTTGTTGAATCTTATTATTATTTCTCTCATTGATAAAATGTCTCTATTTTTCTTAAGATGCATTATGTTTTATTATACAGTTATACCAATTATTGTCTTTTGGTTTTTACCGCTAGTATTGTGAGATTTAACGAGTTCTTGAGAGACTATCGCGCTACAGGTACAATAGACACGCCCTCACATGCTCTAGACTTTCAGAGCGAGAGCCACGTTTAAGACAGCTTCCAAAGGCTAGCTATCCAGCTGCATAAGGTACTTGTTTTGTACATGTATAATAACTGTAATTGTGAATTTGTGTTGTGCTGATTATACTGTTCAATGTACACAGCTAGAAAACTTTACAAAACTTTGCAACTTTAAATTTTAACAATGTGTTATTAAATATTGGAATACCTAAGATTAATGAATGTTCAGAATAATTTTTTCATTGGCAGTTTGTTATATAATGAAGCCATAATGTAAATTGTGAATGAACAATAAAAGATCAAAACACTTTCAAACAATATCTAGCATGTGTAGTCCAGATTAAGAAGAAAAAACAAATTGTTTGAAGATAAATAGCCTATTAAGTCTAAACATTTCAGTAGTTTACTGTGTTTACAGGGTAGGGGCTGCATTTAGCAGCTGATGGGAATACTATTCTTAAAATGCATTCCAAATTCTGAATAATTTGTAATGTATATTTATTCACGGTATTTAGAAGTGCCCGATAACAATATCGTGCATATTAATCTCCGCAATATATCACATTACCGAATAACGGCACAAGTCTAGTCACTGCATGTGTGAAATGGCGCCAATTTTATATGCAACGACTTTGCGTGTTTACGTCATGTCTTCTACATCATCTTCTGCTTGCTTGTTCAGGTGATATTATGATAGAAGTCTTGGCTTGCTTGGTATAGCTAATCGTTTCCATTTGATTTTATTGTCAGAAAAATGTCCAAACATGTTACCTTTAAATGTGGTTTTATTAACAAAGTTCAGGAGAAGCACGATCAGATAATCATTCAATTTGGCACAGGTGCATCTCGTTTAGCTAATCATCTTAAATATCAATCAATCAATCAATCACCTTTATTTATATAGTGCTTTAAACAAAATACATTGCGTCAAAGCACTGAACAACATTCATTTGGAAAACAGTGTCTCAACAATGCAAAACGACAGCTAAAGGCAGTTCATCATTGAATTCAGTGATGTCATCTCTGTTCAGTTGAAAATAGTGTCTGTTTTTATTTGCAATCAAGTCAATGATATCGCTGTAGATGAAGTGACCCCAACTAAGCAAGCCAGAGGCGACAGCGGCAAGGAACCGGAACTCCATCGGTGACAGAATGGAGAAAAAAACCTTCGGAGAAACCAGGCTCAGTTGGGGGGTCAGTTCTCCTCTGACCAGACGAAAACCAGTAGTTCAATTCCAGGTTGCAGCAAAGTCAGATTGTGCAGAAGAATCATCTGTTTCCTGTGGTCTTGTCCTGGTGCTCCTCTGAGACAAGGTCTTTACAGGGGATCTGTATCTGGGCTCTAGTTGTCCTGGTCTCCGCTGTCCTTCAGGGCAGCAGAGGTCCCCTACAGGTGCCGATCCACCATCAGGTCTGGATACGTACTGGATCCGGGTGACTGCAGTGACCCTCTGATCTGGACACAGACTGGATCTCGTGGCCACGGTGACCTCGGAACAAGAAAGAAACAGACAAATATTAGCGTAGATGCCATTCTTCTAATGATGTAGAAAGTACGGTGATATGTGAAGTGTTTCCGGTTCACCTAATTAATGCAGCCTAAAAAATCCTTTAACGGATTTGGATATTAAAAGCATATTAGTATGTTATGTGTATGCCAGGTTAAAGAGATGGGTCTTTAATCTAGATTTAAACTGCAAGAGTGTGTCTGCCTCCCGAACAATGTTTGGTAGGTTATTCCAGAGTTTAGGCGCCAAATAGGAAAAGGATCTGCCGCCCGCAGTTGATTTTGATATTCTAGGTATTATCAAATTGCCTGAGTTTTGAGAACGTAGCGGACGTAGAGGAGTATAATGTAAAAGGAGCTCATTCAAATACTGAGGTGCTAAACCATTCAGGGCTTTATAAGTAATAAGCAATATTTTAAAATCTATACGATGTTTGATAGGGAGCCAGTGCAGTGTGGACAGGACCGGGCTAATATGGTCATACTTCCTGGTTCTAGTAAGAACTCTTGCTGCTGCATTTTGGACTAGCTGTAGTTTGTTTACCAAGCGTGCAGAACAACCACCCAATAAAGCATTACAATAGTCTAACCTTGAAGTCATAAATGCATGGATTAACATTTCTGCATTTGACATTGAGAGCATAGGCCGTAATTTAGATATATTTTTGAGATGGAAAAAACGTGGCTTTCTAAGGAAAGATTGCGATCAAGTAGCACACCTAGGTTCCTAACTGATGACGAAGAATTGACAGAGCAACCATCAAGTCTTAGACAGTGTTCTAGGTTATTACAAGCAGAGTTTTTAGGCCCTATGATTAACACCTCTGTTTTTTCTGAATTTAGCAGTAAGAAATTACTCGTCATCCAATTTTTTATATCGACTATGCATTCCATTAGTTTTTCAAATTGGTGTGTTTCACCGGGCTGTGAGGAAATATAGAGCTGCGTATCATCAGCATAACAGTGAAAGCTAACACCATGTTTCCTGATGATATCTCCCAAGGGTAACATATAAAGCGTGAAGAGTAGCGGCCCTAGTACTGAGCCTTGAGGTACTCCATACTGCACTTGTGATCGATATGATACATCTTCATTCACTGCTACGAACTGATGGCGGTCATATAAGTACGATTTAAACCATGCTAATGCACACAAATAAATAGCACACAAGCGTATATATATCCAGTCTTCCTACCTCCTGTCTCACGACAGTTTATTCGGCATAGTTTGTCAGCATTCGGTTCCCTCTGTCAGCATTCGGTTCGCTCCTTCCGTCATCTTATCACAGGCCAATCTTCCTTCCGATGAAGATATCTATCTGCCGAACACCAACAAACGTCATCGCGTCATCTGCTCTTCTCGCCAAGCCACACGTTGTGGCCAAAAGCTCATGCAAATCCCTGAGCTCGCCTCTCTCGACAACACGATTGTCCCGCCAGGACCGGGCTCTCTTATAATGCGGCCGTGGCGCAGTTTGATGCTGCCTCCACTAGCGGCGAAGACCGTGCGTTGTAGTGATATGTCATTCGTGAAAGAATCGTTTTTTCGAATGAATCTTTTAGGCGAATGAATCGTTCTCAGTTTACATTCATTCATGAAGAATTTTTCAGAGTCGTCATCCACAATGAGCGAGTTTCATATGAATCTCAGAGATCAAGAGCTCTCATTCGTGAACGAAAGGACTATACCGGTATACATGTCGAGTTGATTAAACAGATATGTCGTTCGTAAATGCAATGAACTGGTACATATCTTATCTTAACAAACTTGATGAGATTAAACCGGGTCAGTTAGCCATTTAGCATGTCAATATTGCAAAATGTAAAGCGCAGTTATAGGTACTGTGCACATATGCTCATTTACATATTTAGCATACAAAAGATAATTCCACGTTTAATCCCCGATTTATGGACGTAAATGTATAGACCAATATATGAACCGTCTGACCAAACAATTAAAATGCTAATCATGCAAGAAAACCTCGTGATTTGCTCACCTGTACAATTTAAATAGACTTTATGACGTTATGACTTAACTCTGTCCGATGACGATGCCACTTTTTAACCACGAAGCAAAGGCTTTTTCAAGAGTTGTCATCCACACCGAAATGTCTAAAGACATTACATTTGCTTTACTGTGCATGTTTAAACCTCACTGAGATGATACAGACATAAGTTCCATGCAATTATTCCGGCAGGATCAATTATTTAGGGACATATTTCACCATTCACTGGCATGATTATTCAGAATAAAAAAAAAAGAAAAAAAAACGCAACTGCCTCGTGTTTGGCTGCAGAACAGCAAGTGTGAGTACATTTTCTATTGTCTTTTTAGGACTGTAATATGAAAAGCATGCAAAGTAAATATCTTTAGAAACGGCTTGAATTTGAATATCACATCAATGCAATTAATGTTACTGCTATAGACATGTCTATTGGTACAATGGTTTAAAAAAAAATGCTACATCGTTTCAAAGCTTCTATTTCCACAGTCCATACTACAACAGGAAAATAGCATCCCAAATTTATCTGCTCTGGAGGCTGTTTAAAAGGGCCTGAAGGCCAAAACGAGAGGAAAAGATGATTTTCCACAGGATTGTATTAATTCAGACAAGGTTTGAGCAATTGTCAAATCAGCCAACAACTACAGCAGCCTAAGCAAGCATGAAGCTACTTTTACTTGCAACACGGGCCTGCACATCCCAGTATTTCCATCCTGTTACTTCTGCTAGCAGTGCAGGCTACACAGGTTCTTCAAGACATCACACACCCCAGCCCTTTCCCACGACCCACAGCTACAGCAGCTGAAGCCAACGTGAGGCCGCCTCCATTCGTAAACGCGCCCTCAACTCTTCCGCTGCCTCATGCTCAGTGTTGGGTATAGTTACTTTGGAAAGTAGTTAGTTAGGTTACAACGTTACCATCAATTAAAAGTAATCAGTTATGATACAGCGTTACCTATTCATAAAAGTAACGCGTTAGAGTACTCATGCGTTACCAAAAATTAAAAGCCGTTTGCAGCGGCTCACACATGACAGACACAGCCCCCGGCCCCTTTAAATGCACCTAGAAGTCGTGACTCCCGACATGAATAACGTCAGTCATCCGACTAAATTAACACTGCAGGATAACAATAACAGGAAAGACAGTCAGCAATCGGCTATTCCACATGGCGTTTTATTTATTTACTATCACAGAACATATTATTAATCAAAATTCGCACCTAACGTTACCCAGCCCGGGTAGCATAGGCTACTGTATATTATGAGCACCACAAGATAACTCCTGATTTTTCTTTAACTTTAAATAATGCAGTTATCAAAGTACAAGTATGCTTACTTGTAAACACAACCTTAAACAGGCTTGCAGATTTAAATCCATTTAGAAATGATGAACAACCAGCCAGCCAACGATCTAACAGAAATTAACAGCTGCCTGTCAAACAAAAATGATAACAAACCGAATTAAATCCTTCACTGCCACACAGGCAAATGACAAATCGCTTAGTAGCCGAACTAATTATTATTAAAGTGTCACTCACAGTCACAAGCCTAAATTCGCTTTAACACAGTCCTCTTACATTTACTCTTCAAAGTAGTGATTAAAACGTAGCGTTAAATTTGAGGTAGAATTTTTGGCGGTCGACAGAAGCTTTTCACCAAAGCAGAGTGTGCATTTTACCATTATGTTCTTTTCTTTTTCGTTGACAAATCGAAAATAATGTGCGTACTTCCATAAACCAAACGCTGTCCTCTCTGCTATCTTGCCGGGAGTTCGGAAAAAAAAAAAAAAACCACACACACACACAGGGTCAGGCGCAGGGCACAGACGCATCACAGCCATTGACTTTACGATCACAGAGCTTCGGCTCCGCTGATACTGTACATCCGCAGGTGGCACAGTAGACCTAGGACTACTGTCTGACAAAAAGCAGGCTGCAGTCGGGATTTTCCTTTCCTTAAAATAACGGATTACTTTTTTTAAAAAAATAACGAAGTTACTGATTACTTACTCACGAAACTAACGCGTTAGGTTACACATTTCAGGAAAAAAGTAATTAGAGTACTCTAACGCGTTACTTTGTAACGCGTTACCCACAACACTGCTCATGCTACAAACCATTTTTCTGTTCAGTAGCGTCCAGCTCCAGATTTGCCAGAAGGCAGAGGGTACCAAGACCTATTAGTGGTCAGACCGATTATTTATTTATTTGTTTATATATATATATATATATATCTCAAACCCTCTAACGCCAGCCCATCCCCTTTCACTAAAACTCCTTATCTACCATAGCTAACCCTCCTAACATGCCCTATCTATCTGTAACGGTCAATCCTCACTTCAGCCATCCTTCCGCAGGAGCCTTCTCTGTATCTCCCCACCGCCGCAGCATTGTCCGCTCCTGCAGGAGCCTTTTCTGTTTTTTCCTCACTACGGCAGCAGTGTCCGCTCCCGCAGGAGCCTCTACCTATATTTCACCACTGCCGCAGCAGTGTCCGCTCCCGCAGGAGCCTCTACCTATATTTCATCACTGCCGCAGCAGTGTCTGCTCCCGCAGGAGCCTCTACCTATATTTCACCACTGCCGCAGCAGTGTCTGCTCCAGCAGGAGCCCTTTCCATCCTTCCCTACTGTCGCAGTTCTCTCTCCCGCAGGAGCCTCAAAACCCCCCCCCAAAAAAAAAAATCTTATGTCGATCTCTCCAATTCAACCTCATCAGGCTCCCTTTTATGTCCAACTCCGGAACGCTCAATCTAAATTCGCGCTGAACCCTCCCTTCATCAACGACTCTGGTTTAAAAAATATTAGTAATCGAGTATTCTAAAAAAATAAAATTAAAATTAAAATAAAAAAAATCCATCGAGTAATAAGATAAAATTTGTTTTTGCTTAATTATACTGATGTGGGCATGCACAGTAAATCTGATGGGTAGGATAAAATGTCAGGACACCGGACTTTTATTTCGATGGGTCGACGTACCTTTTCAGTTCTGTGTATGTGATGTGACGCTAGTTTTACTTAAATCAAATGGTCAAATGGTCATGAACTGACTGTCAGAGCAGTTCTGGAGATGTCGTTCATGTGTTCAAGTCCTTATTTAGTGAGACAGCAGACGCAGATATTACCGCGAGCGTAACGCGCGCTTCAGTGCGTGTGATAAAGGAAGTCGCACTTCCGCTCCATTCATTAACAGAGACACACAGAACATGCAGGATTTACATTTACATAAAATAAATAAATAAATAAAAATAAATAATTGGCAAGTTCTGTGCCATTCCGCGTTCAACTGTAAATTCCGTTTTTATGACTGGATTCCGCGATTCCCTCCACGTTTTCTGCATCGCCGAAATTGTAGGGCCCTAGTTGTGGTATGCCAGCTCTATCTTGCATGCCATGACGTTCTCTTTACATCCTCAAATCAAAACATTGCTGACTCCTTGCAGTACGTGATTTTCGGACGCAACGCTTGTCTCCTTCCTCCAAAAGATAAAAAAGAAAAAAATAAATAAATACAATAAATCATTGCGAAAGAACATGACGTGGGATTTAGAATAAATTAAAAGAGGCTTCGAGGCAGAGGAATTTGCCTACATAATTTTTTTTTGTAATCGTGTTACTTGAGGAATCGTTTCAGCCCTAAACTTAAGCAGCTCAAAAGGGGCCTCTTACATAATCTGATAGATGCCCTCGGTTGTTGTTCATCAGACATTTAAAAAAAATTACAAATAAATAAATAAATAAATAATAAATAAATATTCCTCCTTAAGTTATGTTGTGTACTTTAATAATAGAAGCCTCTCAGTTATCGTTTCTTCTGCCAAAGTAAGGGCCCTCCAGCCATCGTTACAATCTCCTTGCCTATTTCAGCATCGGACTGGGCTCTCCCTTCCGGTGCAGCCGGGCAGTAGCTCCCTTCAGTCGCAGTGTAAGCCTTTCATCTGTCATTGAGTTGCGCTGCGTGCTCAGTGGCATACGGGGTTATCCCTCCCGGTGCAGCAGAGCCATAGGCCCCCTTCAGTCGTTGTGACGGCCCTCCTTCCGATGCATCAAATTAAGCCTCGTATACAGTCGCAAGGGGGACTCTCCCTTCCGGTGCAGCAGAGCCGCAGCTCCCTTCGGACGCAGTGAGAGTCCCTCCATCAGTCGCGTTTTCTTGCCTACTCCGCATCGGACGGGGCTCCACTACCGGTGCAGCAGACCCACAGCTCCCTTCGGTCGCAGGGTGAACCCCCCCGTCCGAGTTATGTTGCATGCTCTATGCCAGACAGGGATCTCCCTCCCGGGGGAAAACAGCCGCTGGCTCCCTTCGGTCGCAGCAGGAGCCCTCCATCCGATGCATCAAACCGTGCCTCGAATCTTCTTGCCTGTTCTGCATCTGATGAAGATCTCCCTTTCAATGCAGCAGACCCACGGCTCCCTTCGGTCGCAGGGTGAACCCCCCCCGTCTGAGTTACGTTGCATGCTGACAGGGTAGCAAAGGCAGACAGGGTTCTCCCTCCCGGTGGAAACGAGCTGCTGGCTCCCTTCGGTCGCAGTGAGAGCCCTCCATCAGACGCATCAAGCCATGCCTTGCATCGCAAGGGGGACTCACCTTTCCGGTGCAGCAGAACCGCAGCTCCCTTCGGACGCAGCAAGAGTCCCTCCAACAGTCATATTCCAGTTAGTGTCAATCAGGGCTCTCCCCTCCGGGGCAGCACTCCCGCTGCAGAGTTGCGAACCCCCTACGGAGGCTGGGAGAACCCTCCGAGGCGCAAAAAACGTGCCTCACATAAACCCGCAATGGGGGACTCCCACTTCCAGTGCAGCAGAGCCGCAGCTCCCTTCAAATGCAGCGGGAGTCCCTCCAACAGTCGCGTCTCTTTGCCTTCTCAGCATCGGACTAGGGCTCCTCTTCCGGTGCAGCAGACCCACAGCTCCCTTCGGTCACAGTGTGAACCCCCCATCTGAGTTATGTTGCATGCTCAAAGATGGCTAGGGATCTCCCTCCCGATGGGGTACAGCCGCTGGCTCCCTTCGGTTGCATTAGGAGCCTTTCATCCGACGCGCCAAACTGCGGCTCGAATCTCATTGCCTATTCAGCATCTGACGGGGCTCTCCCTTCTGGTGCAGCAGACCCACGGCTCCCTTCGGTCGCAGTGTGAACCCCCCGTCCGAGTTATGTTGCATACTCGATGGCGGCCAGGGATCTCCCTCCCGATGGGGTACAGCCGCTGGCTCCCTTCAGTCGCAGTGAGAGCCCTCCATCAGATGCAACAAACCACGCCTCGTACTCAGCCGCAAGAGGGACTCTCCCTTCCGGTGCAGCAGAGCCGCAGCTCCCTTCGGAGGCAGCAAGAGTCCCTCATTTCTTGATATCCGGCATCGTGCTCCTCTCATAAGCGACTCGGAGGGCTCGCCGGTAAGACGTTGTGAGCCGCAGCTCTCGTCGAACACTGCTCGGGCTCTCCCGTTCGCTCTGCATTTTCTTCCCAACACGCATGTTTTGGGGGGCAGCTAAATTTAGCTCTCTGGTTGCTGTCCTATGGCTTTAAGCTTCTTTTGGGGAGTTATTTGGGTTCGGGCTGTGCTCCGGGCCCGGACCCCTCCCCCAGGCCAGCACGCCAAAATATGCCTACTTTTCGCCTTCGGATTAGATGTACGGGGTGAACTCGTGAAATGTGGTTTTATTATCAAAGTTCGGGAGAAGCACGATCAGATAATCATTCAATTTGGCACAGGTGCATCTCGTTTAGCTAATCATCTGAAATAGCACACAAGCATATATATATATCCAGTCTTCCTACCTCCTGTCTCACGACAGGTGTTTCGGCATCCCTCTTCCACCCCAACTCCTCACTTCTAATCTATTTATCCCAAATTGGGAATAGGGGGAGTTATTTGGGTTCGGGCTGTGCTCCGGGGCCCGGACCCCTCCCCCAGGACAGATGTAAGGGTGAACTCGTGAACTTGAAGTTCCCTCTCGAGGCGGTAACTCAACATTACGTCAGCTAAGACGTATATGGGAACTCTTCCCTTCTCCACTTTCACTGAAATCTTATTGGCTAACGCCAGCTGGGGACAGCTGGCCAATTGACGCGAAGCATGCAAATACTGGCGGGTAAGCGTGCAGTATAAAATGCATGGGCGCGAAAATTACGTCAGAATCTCTTTCTTCACGCTAGAAGTCTTATCTAAGTCATCGTGGAAGTTGCAATAGAGGACTACTCACCCTGTTTTTCCTCTCCGCATCCGATGGCTGCTAATGCTAGATTCGGACCTTCAACAGTTCTGTGTGACCTGCTTGGGATTCTCACACGGACAACACTTGCGCCCAGTGTACCGAGCTGCCAGTGCGCGCCCTCAGAGCCAGAGTGGCTCGGAGGACGGCGGGAATGAGGCCCACTGCCGCCAGCGAGCCGCTGGTGGGCCCTCCCCCGCCCGAAGACGAGTTTGACGTCGGCGTGGTGGACTATAGCTTCCGCGAACTTCGTCCTCTTCGGAGCTGGCGAGGAAAACGACTCCATGTCGCTTCGACGTCGAAAAAGGTTTGGGCCTCTCAGTGGTACCGCCCCGACCAAGAGGGCCCTGAGACCTCCAGGAGAAGCTCGTCAGGGTCTTCGGAAAGGTCGTCTCGGAGCTGAGTCTCGCTTGCAACGCACATGACGAGCCTGTGATGGGTAACTAGACTCGTGGCTCCTCCAGTCGAGCTGCTACCAGATGGCATTTAGGCATGCAAGAGCTCGTGGTGAAATCGTGGGCTGCACCCCAATCGGCGCGCACCCACTCTGCTACGAAGGCCATATCACGCACGTGGACGGGACGGAAACCCTCCCCCCCCCTCGTCTAGGAGACAGTTACCACACACCTGTGCTCGTCTCCCTCTGCTTTTGGTCCGGACCACAGTCTAGAAAGAGCGAGTGCAGCTTCTGCTCTTTGCCAGGGCAATACTCAAGGTGTTTCAGGCAAACGGCGGCACAGTAGCGCTGACGTCATCAGGATCGCGGCAACTGATCTCGCGCTGATTGCTATTAAGCGCTCCGCTCAGCTGTTTCACGGAGCTCATGGTCATCTTTACAGGCACCTATGGCTTCCCTAGCTGTCCTGAAAGACGCGGACCGTAGGCCGCTCCTAAACGTTCCAGTTGCTCCCTCCGGCCTCTTTGGTGACGTCATGGAGCTATTCTCAGAGACGCAGAAAGCGCGCCAAAGTATGAGCCACGTGATACCCCGTCGCTCACCCCAGTCTTCTTCTGCGAGATTCTTAAGCACCGGGCCAGGCTCTGAAACCAGCTAAAATAACCCGCAGTGGCACCCCGCTCTGAACCGGACGCTCGTTTCTGCCGAAACCAGCAGTGGTAAGAGCCTGGAAGGTAACGTCAGGGTCAGTTGAGGACCCCGCGCCGCGAGAGAGCCAGCGCGCCATACGAGCCGTCTCCCTGACGGTGAAAGAGTGAGTGAGCGGGAGGCCCCGCCCCCAAGCGCCATGTTCATATGCATCATGTCCCCCATTTCCTTCGGGCGACGATTGCTATGTCTGTTTGAATGCTGTTTGTGTGAGTTCCACAATAAAAGCATGTTACAATCAACTAAAGAGCTTTACTTCCTCTTACACTCATCTCTGTGTCACTCGCCCTGTCTCAGAACAGTGCAGAGCCACAACCCATGATTACTGGCCTCGCGAGAGTGCCAACACCACATAAACACGGTGTCACCCTCAATGTTCAAATGCATCATGTCCCCCATGTTTCTTCGGGTGACGATTGCTATGTCTGTTTGAATGCTGTTTGTGTGAGTTCCACAATAAAAACAGGTATACAATCAGCGAAAGAACTTTACTGCCTCTTACACTCATCACTGTGTCACTCGCCCTGTCTCAGAACAGTGCAGAGCCACAACCCATGATTATACTGGCCTCGCGAGAGTGCCAACACCACATGAACACGGTGTCACCCTCAATGTTCAGATGCATCATGTCCCCCATGTTTCTTCGGGCGACGATTGCTATGTCTGTTTGAATGCTGTTTGTGTGAGTTCCACAATAAAAGCATGTTACAATCAACTAAAGAGCTTTACTTCCTCTTACACTCATCTCTGTGTCACTCGCCCTGTCTCAGAACAGTGCAGAGCCACAACCTATTATTATAATGGCCTCGCGAAGGAGCGAGAGTGCCAACACCACAAAGACACATGCATCATGTCCCCCACATCACTATGGGTGACGATTGCAATATGTGTTTAAATGATGTTTTTGTGAGTAAAAATTGTACTAAAGAAGCATATATACAAATTCTTGCACCCAACGTTGTGTAACTCGCCCTGTCTCAAACAGCGCAGTGCCACAGTCCATGATTATAATTGCATCATGATGGCGCAAGAGTGTCACACCATTTAGCGACGCGCCCGCCCTCCCGCCAGTGCTTCCAGCCTCGCGGGGGCGGGGCCCTAATAAAACAAGCCATCAGTGGCTGTAGACGTAACGCGTCCGCCGTGTCATCTCATGGACGGTAAGAGGGCTATCCCGGGCGTTTCACCGTGGATACTGGGAATAATTCACGACGGATATTCTCTCCAATTCAAACGCAGACCTCCCCGCTTCAATGGCGTGGTCCCGTCACTGACTTTGCCCCAAAACCGTCCTGTTCTGCGACAGGAAGTTCTCAGTCTGCTCGAGAGAGAGCGATAGAGCGAAGTTTCCCCTCAGATCGAGCGGAATGCGCATGTTTAATTATATGGACGATTGGCTGATTTTAGCCCACTCAAGAGATGTGCTATCAGTCACGTGGAAACAATGCTTCGCCGTTTGGATACGCTGGGACTGCGTGTGAATATGCAGAAGAGCGTGTTTTTACGAGTCGGACTGTAACATATCTGGGAATATGTTTGGACTCGATGGCGATGCGAGCCCATCTCTCTCTAGAGCATTTCATCGACTCTGCGCTGTTTCTGACTGGGCAGGTCGTTTGCACTGAGGGAATTTCGGAGGCTTCTGGGACTGATGGCGGCGGCTTCTTCAGTGTGCCATCTGGGTCTGCTACATTGCGGCCGCTACAGTTTTGGCTGTAACTCGAGTTCCGCCGAGGGCGTGGTCTTCGGTCCACAAGCACTTACGGTCATTCACAGTTGCGTCAGCACTCTGAGACCGTGGAACAGCCCGGATATGTTCAGCCCAGGAGTTCTTTTCTCTGCGAACGCGATCTAGGCCGGGGAGCAGTGCGTCTGGGCCTGTGGTCGGAGTCACAGAGAAGGTGACACAAAACCGTTTGGAATAATGGAAGCGGTGTCCTAATATCCCTGCAAGCCTTTCGGTCGAAATTGGAGCGGAAACATGTACTGATTCAAACCGACAACACGTCTGTGGTCTCGTACATAAATCGCCAGGGCGGCGTGCGCTCCAGAGCTCTATTCAAACAGGCAGCGAGTTTCCTGTTGTGGGCGGACCGACACTTAATCTCCATAGGAGCGTCGCACATCCCCGGTACTTTGAACCGTGGAGTGAGCATGCTTTTGAGGAACGGGATTCCTTAAGGAGATGTTGGCTTCACCCAAGATCAGATCTAATGATTTGGGAGGGAGGAAGTGGATTGTTTGCCACGAGCGAGAACACGTTTGCTATCTCACTCCCCCCCTGCTGGGAGATGCTCTGACATCACGCTGGCCGGAAGCCAGGCTTACACATTCCCTCCTGTGAAGATTCTGCCTGTGTTGTGCAAAATCAGTGAGGAGAAAGCATCAGTTATACTCGTGGCCCCGAACTGGCCGAATCAGTCCTGGTTCGCGGACCTGAGAGAGTTAGTGATGGCTCCCCCATGGCGAATCCCCCTCAGGCAGGACCTGCTGTCTCAGGCGAATGGCACAATATAGCACCCCAGCCCCGAGCTGTGGAACCTTCATGTGTGGCCGCTGCGGGGACCCTAATGAGCGGGACACTCTGCACTGACGAGTGCTAAACACACTTACTGAGACGCGAGCATCATCAAACATTCGCTGTTACGCGCAGAAGTGGTGAGTTTTCACAAAATGGTGCGAGAACATTTATATTGACCCGGGGACCTGTTCCGTGTCGGATGTTTTGCGCTTTCTACAGCACAGTTGGATAGCGGGAGTTTGAAACCATCCACGCTGAAGGTGTATGTGACCGCTATTGCCGCTTTCGTTCCCCGGTTACGGGTAAACGATCGGTAAGCACGCTCTGGTATTCAGTTTTCTCAGGGGAGCAAGTAGATTGTGTACTTCATGGCCGCCTTCCGTGCCGCCGTGGGATTTCGCTCTAGTTTTGAGGGCTCTATCTCTTATTACCGTTCGAGCCATTAGCTTCGATTGCGGTTAAGGAGCTTCCCTGAAGACTGCCTTGCCTCTTGCTCTCGCCTCAGCGAAGTGCCTGGGAGAATTTCGTGAATGTTTGGTGAACGATATTGCATTGGTTTCGGGCCTGGCGACTGTAATGATCACTCTCCGGCCGAGACCGGGTTTCGTTTCGAAGTCACTCAATACACCGTTTTGTTTCCCTGCCCGCCTTATCTGTTGAGCCGTCAGCCTCGCGCGACGCTGATACTCAGAGCGCCGCGGCCCTGTTAGGGTTTTACGGATGTATATGAATTGCTCGGCCGCCTTTCGTCAGTCGGACCAGCTGTTCGTGTGCTTGGTGGATGTAATAAGGGACGTGCTGTTTCTAACAGAGACTTTCTCACTGGATCGTGGACGCAATCAAATGCCAGGGGAAGGATTACCCCCTCAACATCAGAGCTCATTCTGCGAGGACATTATAAATGCTTCCTGATGGGCCTGGTCTAGAGGTATGTCTGTCCAGTATTTATGTTTTGCTGCTGGCTGGTCTTCCCAGAACACAATCGCCAGGTTTTACAAGCTGGATGTACCCTCTGTAGCGTCACATGTTTTTCGGTGAGTTAAGTTTTATTCATTAAAGCTGTTATAACCAGCTATACAGTAGTTACCATGGCTGCTAACTCTGTGTTATGGTTTAAATGGTTTATGCAGCAGTCACCGCAAACGCCGTCGACTCTGTTTAACTCTCATGCTTGAGTGCTTATTGCTTTGTGTCTGCCCTGGTTAGTGCAGATTTCGATATATTGCTTGAAGTTATGCATATTTTGTTAGGGTCGGAGCAGATGTCTCATTGGCCTAGTTCCGCCTATCAGATGCAAGCACTCTTAGCGACACGGCCATTGGCTAGAACTGTACTGCTTGTGTGAGGGTGATTGACTCCGTTCAGGGCTTATCTTCACTGCTCTCACGGCGGGATTTTATACAGTTCCCATATACGTCTTAGCTGACGTAATGTTGAGTTACCGCCTCGAGAGGGAACGTCTCCGGTTACTATCGTAACCTCGGTTCCCTGAGAGGCGGGAACGAGACATTACGTTAGCCGCCGTGGTCGCTGTTTGATCAGCTGTGCTAGCATTCAGTCGTGATTCTGACGTAATTTTCGCGCCCATGCATTTTATACTGCACGCTTACCTGCCAGTATTTGCATGCTTCGCGTCAATTGGCCAGCTGTCCCCAGCTGGTGTTAGCCAATAAGATTTCAGTGAAAGTGGAGAAGGGAAGAGTTCCCATATACGTCTTAGCTGACGTAATGTCTTGTTCCCGCCTCTCAGGGAACCGAGGTTACGATAGTAACCGGAGACGTTTTACATTTAAACTACAGATGTCAACAGAGAGTCTGAAGAATTCATGTTTGTCTTTGTACATGCAGAGGAGAATTTATTCTCAATGTTATAGAAACATGGATCATTTTTATCTACAATACTATCAATGATACCAGTTTAAATCTGTGTGTTACCTTTAATGTACTCGTAGACTGGTTAACCTTGTAGACCTCGGCTTCATGTTTGAAGCACATTCTCAACCTGAACCTTCATTTGCGATGCCCAGCAATATTTTGAAGTGATGCCACTGCCAAAAATATGTAGAAATCCAATAGAATTATATTTTATGGTAGAAAAACAAAAGGAAAACAGAACAATATTTTGTGAAGATAATTACTCAGACACTGCCTGGAAATGACTTACAGGCTTCAGATATATCTCAATGATCTGGAAGTGCACAGGACTCCTCCCAAATGTTCAGTAATTCATTGATATGAACTTTATACTGTATATGCTTCAACAAGCCAACCATTTCTTTTAGAAAGCTATAACAAGAAATTGGACAGCATCAGTTCAAATGTCCTAGTTTCATTAAGACAGATTTTTGTTGTCAAATTCCCTCCTTCCACAATTTCCAAGACAACGCAACTTCCTAAGCAAAAAACTAAAAGTTACATTTCCCTTTTATTAGTACTCTATTATGGCAATGGAATATTTGGGAAATGTTTTTACTGTAATAGTTAACCTGGATGAAACTTTCTTCCCGCTTGGTTGAATGAAAATCTCAAAAATACAGTAGTCTCTGTTTTACAAAAATGTGGCAAACCTGCAAAACACCAAAATGCTAACTAAACATAGCAATATAAAAGTATGCAAATATAGTGAACAGGTCTTACCATTGTGAAGAAGAATGTCTCGGTTACATATGTAATCCTCGTTCCCTAAAGGAGGGAACGGAGACGCTATGTCAGAAAGACTGACGAATGAGATCTTGCCCGAGAGCCAAGTCACCTTCGAGTGATTACAAAACGAGTCAATGGTATGCCAAGTACCTTGGTCTGCGGAATTTGCATTGCGAGCTCCACCCCACAGAGTGGGTATATAAGGAGCAGAGCGAGCAACTCACATTCAAGTCTTCACTGAGGAGCCAAGCCAATGACCCGGCCGTTCAGCGTAACAGCGATGTGGTAAGGGGACGTAATGTCTCCGTTATGTAGAATGTGACACGTATGCGTGATAGCACCCTGTAGTGAGGCCAGCACGAGTGAGGGTCTATAGCTAACACAGAATACACTGGGTAGCATATTCCAGCTGGACGTATGCTAGCAGGCTGCCGACTCGTAGGAGGGCTTACAAAGGCAGGTATCAACCAAAGATGGTGATACACATGAACTCTGAGGTACCCAGCCCGCAGGGTGGAAGTTTCAATGACAGAGCTTGCAAGGGGCTTGTTAAGGGAAAGACACATGCTACAAAGAGACTTACTGTGTTACTTCCTAGTTGAGTGAGTTCTTACCCCTATGGGGCACGGCATGTCTTGAGCCTGATAAGCCAGGACAATAGCATCCACTAGCCAGTGGGATAACCTCTGCTTGAAGACAGCCTTTGCCTTCCGCTGGCCTCTGTAACAGACAAAGTGCTGGTCTGAGGTCCTAAAGCACTGAGTTCTGTCTATGTGAATGTGGAGCGCACGTACCGGTCAGAGCACTGCCAGCTTGGGTCTGCCTCCTCCAGGGGCAGCGCTTGCAGGTTCACCACCTGATCCCAAAAAGGAGTGGTGGGAACTTTGGGCACGTACCCAGGCCGTGGTCTCAAGACAATGTGAGAGTTGGCCGGCCCGAATTCCAGGCACACTTCATCAACCGAAAATCCAAACAGGTCTACCTGAGCGTCTCCGAAGCATTCCCAAATCAGCTGAACCAACTGGGGGTGAAGTCTCCATTCCCCGGGGAGAGACTTCTGCTTTGAGAGCTCGTCAGCTGCACGATTGAGCCCTGTGGATCCAACCATGGGGAGAAGGTTCGGAAGCAGGCCGGAGTGATGGTCACTCGGAGTGTGCCCAGTTGCCATGCCCCAGGAGCCCCTGAAAAAGTTTGTGGAACCGCTCTCTTGCCCTCGAATTGTCTCAGGCAATTCAGCAGTGACTGCGTGCGCTCTTTTGTAAGCCGCGCAGACATGACGACTTTTTCCATACTGAGAAAAAAGATCCTCTGCACAGGGGAGAGTTTTCTTTTTTCCCAGTTGACCTGAAGACACAGCCGGGTGAGGTGTCTGAGCATCAGATCCATGTGCTCGCATAACCATGCTTCTCGAGAGAGCTAAAATTTAGCCAGTCATTGAGGTAGTTAAGGATACGGACACCTCGTTCCCTGAGAGGAGCCAGGGCTCCCTCCACGACCTTCGTAAAGATGCGGGGAGACAGGGCCAACCACAATGGGAGAACCTTGTACTGAAATGCCTGCCCCTCGAAAGCAAACCAAAGAAACGGTCTGTGTCGAGGAAGAATGGAGACATGAAAGTATGCATTCTTCAGGTTGATTGCTGCAAAACAATCCAACAGAAGAATGCATTCAAAAATGCGCTTGGGTGTTAGCACCTTGAACGGGAGTCTGTGAAGGGCTTGGTTCAAGGTATGCAAGTCCAGGATTGGCCGTAACCCACCTGTTTTCTTGGGTACTATGAATTAGGGTCTGTATAAGCCGGACTTCATGTCGACTGGAGGGACCGGCTCTATCGCGCCCTTTGCCAGCAGGGCCGCGACCCCCGTGCGCATGACAGGAGCATCTTTGCCGCACCACCATCGCCGCATGAACACCCCGAAACCTGGGGGGGGATGCCGGGTGAACTGAATCGCGTAGCCGAGCCTGATCATCCGGATGAGCCAGCAGGATGGCCTGGGAAGCTCTAGCCAGGCTCCCAGAAACCGATCCAGCGGGGTCAAGGGGACTACAGGTGGAGCAGACAGCCCCGGCATGGGAGGCATAGTTTCTCTTAGTGGAGGTGGAGTGTGGGTACTCGTCTGAGTCCAAGTAGCAAAGAAGGCATGAGAAGGCGAAGCGTCCTCAAGCCAGCTTTTCATGGAAACTGGCAAGGGGAGAGGGGAGCAAGAGCTGCAAGGAAGCACATCGCCAACTGTCGTTCGTGCCCTCTTGGGGACCGGCGGTCACTGAAATAGCTGAGGAAACAGCTCTTTTAGTGAAGGTTCTTTTGGGTACCACTGGCCGCATTCGTTTGTACCACTCCTCCGGGGGAAGGAGTAGTCCTGCTACCATCTCCTGATGTCTCCAACTCCCGGTTGCCAATCTCAGGAATTCCGCTTGGCCTGACATTTTCTTTCTGACGTAACGTAGAATGTGACCAACTGAAAGGGAACTGTGCTTAATTGTTGTGAATGTGCACTTGTAGGTTACTTCAAATTTTGTATATAAAATTATTGCAAATATCATGATATTACTGAAATAAAAAGCCACTTAAGTGTACTGAAGAAGTCCATATTCTTGACTATGTATTAACCAACTAACAGTTAAGTAATATATTAAATGTTTTACTTTCAAACTCATTTCAGTTATGCTTCAAATCATATTGTCTTGCTTGATGGTGCACCTATTTTCTACTTTGACCTAAAGTTCAACTAACTGCAATTTAATATAAATGTAAACTACAATCCATTTTCCTTTAATCAGAATTAACATGTCATTATGTGTTTGAAAAAATGTATAATATTTCTGTAATCACTACTTTTTTTTTTTTTTTTAAGTACTGTAGGACTATCCTAAAGTTTACTTCTTTTATGATGGGGAGGACTGCTAATCTTTAAATGTAAAGTTTGTAGGCCTATTTATTATGGGTTTTCTATGGGTCACTTTTAAAAAAATGAGTGAACTAGCCTGTCTGTATAGCTTTAGCATCTAGAAAGTGAGTATTTCTCTGCTTCTAGTTGTGTATTTTTTAGTGCACTCACTATATGTGTGAATTGGCCACTATTGTGATTTGAAGGTCTAGTTTTGTGTTGGATGTTTAATTTTTACAGATTTTCTGCTCCTTTATTCAGGATAGGACATAATTATATTGACATATTCTAAGTCGCTCTAGATCTCTTGAAAGGCACAATGACACAGATTATGGTAAAATGCCTTTATTTGAAGTATAAAGGGTGAGATGTTAAGGTCTTGGGAGGTATTCATCTTTCTCGTATTCACTTGCCATTACAACAAAATTGGTCTGACAGAGTTTTTCACCTCTAGGGAGAAGAACTGCCACCTGCAGAAAACAAAACCAGACTTTTAATAAACTAAGACTCTTGTCATTTAGTTTTGGTGTGGAAGTAGTAAAGTATGTAAACCTACCAAGTGTTGTTTGTTCATGGTGAACGTCATCTGGTCATATATTATAACTCCACCTGAACCTTTAGGGTTTTCCACACACTGGACAGGGGTCTAAATATATCATTGCATTTGTTAATGTCATGAATTACACTGAACTAAATTATAAATGCAACAGTTTTGTTTTTGCCCCCATTTTTCATGTGCTGAACTCAAAGATCTAAGACTTTCTCTATGTACACAAAAGGTCTATTTCTGGCAAATATTGTTCACAAATCTGTCTAAATCTGTGTTAGTGAGCACTTCTCCTTTGCCGAGATAATCTATCTTCCTCATAGGTGTGGCATATCAAGATGCTGATTAGACAGCATGATTATTGTACAGGTGTCCCTTAGGCTGGCCACAATAAAAGGCCACTCTAAAATGTCCAGTTTTATCACACATCACAGATGTTTGTGCAATTGGCATGCTGACTGCAGGAATGTCCACCAGAGCTGTTGCCCGTGATTTGAATGTTAATTTCTCTACCATAAGCCATCTCCAAAGGAATTTCAGAGAATTTGGCAGTACATCCAACTGTCCTCACAACCGTAGACCACGTGTAACCACACCAGCCCAAGATCTCCACATCCAGCATCTTCACCTCCAAGATCGTCTGAGACCAGCCACCTGGACTGCTGCTGCAACAATCAGTTTGCATAACTAAATAATTTCTGCCCAAACTGTCAGAAACCATCTCGGGGAAGCTCTGCATACTCTTCGTCCTCATCCATGTCTCGACTGCAGTTCTTCGTTGTAATCGACTTGAGTGGGCAAATGCTCACATTCTATGGTGTCTGGCACTTTGGACAGGTGTTCTCTTCACGTATGTATCCTGGTTTTCACGGTACAGGGCAGATGGCAGACACTATGTATGGCATTGTGTGGGTGAGCAGTTTTCTGATTTGTGGATCGAGTGGCCCATGGTGGTGGTGGGGTTATGGTATGGGTAGGCATATGTTATGGACAACGAGCACAAGTGCATTGTATTGATGGCATTTTGAATGCACAGAGATACTGTGACGAGATCCTGAGGCCCATTGTTGTGCCATTCATCCACGACCATCACCTCATGTTGCAGCATGATTATGCACGGCCACATGTTGCAAGTATCTGTACACAATTCCTGGAAGCTAAAAACATCCCAGTTCTTGCATAGTCAGAATACTCACCGAACCAGGACAATTAGATGAGCCCCGGATACAGATCCACTGTAAAGACCTCGTTTCAAATGACCACTGGGACAGACCACAGGAAACAGATGATTCTTCTGCACAATCTGACTTTGCTGCAGCCTGGATTTGAACTGCTGGTTTCGTCTGGTCAGAGGAGAACTGGCCCCCCGACTAAACCCTGGTTTCTCCCAAGGTGTTTTCTCCATTCTGTCACCGATGGAGTTTGGATTCCTTGCTGCTGTCGCCTCTGTCTTGCTTAGTTGGGGACGCTTCATTTACAGCGCTATAGTTGACTTGATTGCAAATGATTGCATAGATACTATTTAAACTGAACTAAGCTGAATGATGATATCACTGAATTCAATGATGAGCTGCCTTTAACTGTCATTTTGCATTATTGACACACTGTTTTCCTAATGTTCCTAAGGTTGTTCAGTTGCTTTGACACAATCTTGCAGTCATGGAAGAGGACCAACATTCCACAGGCCACAATCAACAACCTTATCAACTCTATCCAAAGGAGATGTGTTGCACTGCGTGAGGCAAATGGTGTTCACACCAGATACTGACTGGAATTTGGACCCCATCCAAACCAACCCCATGCCCCCCCCCCCCCAACCCAACCCCGGACCCCCATACAGTAAAACTGCACATTTTATGCTGGCCAGCCTACGACACACCAGTGCAATAATCATGCTGTCTAAATCAGCATCTTGATATGCCAAACCTTCGAGTAAGATGGATTATCTTGGAAAAGGAAGTGCTCACTTACACAGATTTAGACAGACTTGTGAACAATATTTGAGAGAAATAAGCCTTTTGTGTACATAGAAAAAGTCTTTGATCTTTGAGTTCAGCTCATGATAAATGGGGGCAAAAACAAAGGTGTTGCGTTTATAATTTTGTTCAGAGTACTTTTAAGAATTTACAAAAATATATATTAATGTCATTATTGATTCTATTGGTAATCAGTAATCTATTGAAAATTTTGATAAACTAATCAGAGTATGATATAAACTTTGACATAAAGATTGTAGTTTCTTTTACAAAATCCACTTTAATGCTACTTTTGAAAAGTACATTCGATAAGTGTTAACACAGTGCTAGAACTGTCAGATATAAGCATTATTGTAAGCTGTTTATGGTTATAATTATTAAAAACAATGAGTCAAATATTTTTTTGACATCAAACGTAAGTACAGACCATCCCACAAACACAAATACCTTAATTTGACCCACTGAGGGTTGACGAGGGAGACAGTGCAATGTACCCTGAAAACAAAAGCAAATAAAACAGTAGTTAGCAGAACCTAAATCCAGAGTGTGAATCATAAGGACGTTTGACCATCGTAATGAAGACTTTAACTCCTCAAAGGAGTCTTATACTGTATGTTTAAACTGCATGTTTTATCATGACACTGTCCTGAAGTTAATTAAAACCTAATTCAAGTGAACTAAAAATTACTTATTCAGTTAATCATGTCGGTAGCTCATGGATCGGGTCTTGTAGCTTTCTAAACCAGAACTTTAACCACTACACCACAAGTTATGCATAAAGCATTTTTAAAACTGTTTGTGCTACAGAGTAATATTCACTACTACAATATTCAAAAGGCTTCATTATAGGCTTCAATTTAAATGGTTAAGCATCTTAATGAATGAAAAAGTGCCCAAAACAAGAAGTCAACAAAAATGGCAACTAAAAATAAATAATAGTTAATAATAATAGTAGAAAATGTAAGATTTTAGCAGTTTATAGACTCTGTAGACCAAACACCGATGTAAGCTGGAGCGGTTTACCTAAGCCACAAGGCTAATAAGCTAACAGCTTCTTTTCTTCTTTTTTTGTGGCAACCGAAACATAGCACTGCTGACATTGTAACATAGCTTTATTAGTTTTCGCAGTATTATCATATTTAAATTTATTATCACTTTAAAAATGATAGACTAATATAGGTTTAGATAGAAATTCTTAACATGAGCAACATTTATACTTAGCATACCATTGCGCATCTGCTTTTCCACAACTGATTACAAAAGGGTGCGCCATCTAACGGAGGTCCTCCAAAGACTAGAAGTAAAAAATGTATATGAATAAATAAAAAAAGACGGCTAACAAAAAAAAAAAAAAATTACAAATGAAGCATATATTGTTTAACTATATATTAAATGTATATATGATAATTATTTTTGGATCTAATCAGTAGGAGTCACAAACTTTTATTTTAACAAATATTGTCTAATATTGTAACAGCAAATGTATTACATGCTTATTACAGGCTTTAAGAACAAATAAATAAATAAATAGCCATAAAAGCAGATCAAGCAATTTGTTTAATTAAAACAATCTTATTTGTCACTTCCCTGTGTCGCCTTCAGTCACAACCACATTTTTCTGCTTCATGTCTTCATGTTAACTTATTAAGGGTAGACTTTACATCCTGTAGTTGCTCTTTAGTTGTTCGTCAAGGGTCTTCTGATGGTTCTTCCATGAGCTTTGGTCTTTTAATGAACATGACAAATGTGAACATAGTTAAAAGAACTTGTCTGATTGTTCTAAATAATAATGTGTGATGTGGTGGTTTTCTAGCTACAAATGAAACCGTTGTATTAGCATGCACAGGATGCAGTTCTTATGATCAAAACCAAAACCCCAAAACACAACCCACTATGAATAAGCATGTATTAAGCAGTTACTTCTGATTAGTTCCCATAAAGTAACATTAAATCTGCTTTTGATCCTTATAACAACAAATGAATTATTAACTATAGTGTCAATAAAAAGTTAATTTCAATGCTAAAACAGAAATTATTGAATTTTTGTATCATTTTCATAAATATGATCTTTTATTCCTGTATTGTCTTACATGAGAAACATGTAATCTAAACATGTCAAAATGCTTTTGTAACTTTAAGAAGACTTCAAGGGCAAAATATACATATTTTGTATTTTATATATATTTGTGAAGGATTGCTTGAGTGTTTCTTTCCTGAAACTTTGTGCCTGTAACTGAAACTTCAAAGGCCTAGTTCTACCTCAAGACTCCAGATTTGCTGAATCAAACTATACTGGATTTGAGGTTGACCATGTTAAAAAACAATCATGACTTGTATAAATGTGATGTTCAATTTTAACATAATACATTTAGCTGTAACATTTGAATGTAAAAGCTAGTAAGCAACAAGAAAGTATGTGGTTTTAAGACAAGAAACAGCATTATGTCACAGAACTGGCATATTGTCTTGCTACACAGAGTAGAGACCTGAGCAGAAGAACACCTTCTCCATGGACAAACTTTTTTTATGAGGATGCTATGCTGTTGCAGGAAGTGGAAATCTTAACTAAATGAAATATATCATGGATTCTTTAAAGTATCAGTCTATTTTCACAAAGATTGTGAAGTTCTTGATGAATAGACTAAAGCTAATTTCAGTTATTGGACCTTCCAATAGGACAGTCTTAGCAAAGCCTACATTAAAATCTACTGAATCTTAATTCAGGGATCGATCATAGAATTTTCTTGAGTGGCCTGTTTGGTTTCCAGATTTAAATGTCATTAAAGGGGTCATCGGAAGCGATATGCACTTTTACAAGTTGTTTGAACTGAAATGTGTGTTGGCAGTGTGTGTACACAACCACCCTATAATGATAAAGTTCCACCCAGTTTTTTATTTATTTATTTTTTAATCTCATTAAATATTTTCTCCTTTTTCTCAAATCAAGCCATTCTTCATTCACTTGCATTTTACCTTAGACCCACCCTGAGTGAGCTGAATGCACCCCCAAGCTACCTAAATGCATGTATGTTCAAGACAATAATTTGTGATCCAGTCTCACCTTCAGAAGTATAAGGTTATTTTATGAATCTTTGCAAAACCAAGGGCCGGTGTTGTCATGACACTGGTTTGAAATATGGATGTTCTCCTGCCTGCACTGCAAGAAGCCTCACTCTTTTTTTATTATTATTTGACAGTAGTCCTCATTTTTTTAATTCTATTTCCACAGCCCAAAAGCTCTTACCAGTCTGCAGGTTAATGACATAATTATCTTTTCACTCTTCCAACAGCAACACATAAAAAAAAACTCAATTTGTTGGAGATATCCGAGCATAAAATGGATAGTAGAAAGTGCAAAGGCATCACTGAAAAGGACAGTTTAAAAATAAAATAAATAAATAAAGCTCTAGAAAAGTAAAATCAATTACTAGACTATAGAGAACAGTACACTACTTTAGACTTATATACCGAGATTTTGCTGACATTATTTTAATATAGTCAATTGTGAACTAAAATGGAGCTGTCACAGTGTCTGGTCTGTGTATCCCTGGGTGTCCACTGTGGTCTCACTTCCCCATATAGTCACCCCACTGCAGGTACTACATTTCCCACAAGCCTTTGTCTGATTCATTACTGTTAATTGCACACCTGTTAATTGCACTCAGCTGTTCCCACTTTCATCGTTTTCACCTGTCCATATATACCCTGTTTGTTTCTATCAGTTTCATGGAGTCCTTGGTTTATGTCCTGCTTTTCATGTTCGTTAGTTTGTGTCATGTTTCTTGTTGTGGACTGCTTTTGTGGATATTGACCTCTTACCTGACTGGATTACGATTATTTGGATCTCTCTATTTGTGTGTACGTTCGTAACAGGAACTCCATGGATGAAAATGAGTCCCATTCCGGCCCTGCAGAACAAAAACAATGGCGATGGCATCCTTCATTCACAGGTTATTGACGTTCGTATGTAGCACGGTATGGTAGAGGTGTAATCGAGCCATAAAAGTTAGGCCCGACAGGCCCCGAGCCCGACAGGTTTCGGCCAGACCCCGAAAAGTACATTTTGGCTGACAGTTTTTTAAAAGCCCGAACCTGTTTACAGCCCGACATTATTCAAATGTGCGCACACACACAGCTCTTTTGCCTTTTGTTTACTTTCACTTAAGAAATAACTGACAGTTTTTTCGAGCATAATTTCAAAGGTACAGAATTTCCAAGCACAAGAGCAAAAATAAGCAAATTCGATGTTCAAGTGTTTTGAGATGCCTTTCTCTACATGAGCCCTGAACACCTGAACACCGCGAGTACTGAATTGGGCTCTTTCACATCTTTTTGTTTGTTCAAACTGCGATTTTATTTGTTAGTTCAGGTGCAGCAGGAACTTCGAGGTGAACTTCGCAGAAGAGAGCTCGGTTCAGTGTCGCTGTCCGTGATACGCGGCTCTCTCTCTCTCTCGTGCGCACCTAACACCAGTTTCAGTTTACTCTGTTCAGCTTTTCCACGTCTTGTGTTTGGATGCTTTAATGTTTAAATCGACAAGCGGTAAGGCTTAAAAACATGTGAAAAAGATAAGCTTTATTGACAATGCGCAGCAGTGGCCCGTCAACTGTCCTGAGCATCTTTTTAGGCTGGCCTCAGCCAGTCGGTTATATACATCAAGGTGAAAGTCATCATAGCTTGATTAGTATAGACCCAGCTCCCAATAGATGGGAATAGATTAACGGCGATATTTTTTTTATCACCTAAAAAGAGCAGCACGTTAATGCCGATAACGGCCCACCACTAATATATATATATATATATGGCATTATTTTACTTATATGGAATTATTTTAACTCCATAGCACGTTTCCCTAGACACTACCATGCTGGCTAGTTCTTAGAACAGAGTTCCTAGAACTATATGGTGTGAAGGCGCCTACTGAGAAGAGCAAGATAGGGATCAGACTTACTGTCTGCAGCCTTTTGCAGAAGTTGCTTGAGAATGTGAACTCCTTTCTCAGCCTTGCCATTTGACTGAGCATATTCTGGTCTCGAAGTTATATGCTTGATGTCATTTTGCACTGAAAACTCTTGCCACTCTTTACTGTTGAAACATGGGCCATTGTCACTGATGACACTCTGTGGTATACCATGTCTTGTAAAAATGTATCTTGTATGTGTTATTTAACACTTTGTAGACACATTTGAGAGTAAGGACAATAATCAGTAACCACTAGATATTTATTGGCTTTCAGATGGACGAGATCCATTCCAACCTTCTATCAGGGTGATGCTGGTAGGTCTGGTATTATCATTGGCTCCTTAGTTTGCTTATTTCTGAATTTTGGACATTTCATACTGTCTCACCATGTTTTCACTGTCTTTGTTGTTTCATTAGAACACACTTAGATCATCTCTGATGTCATGATATTTAGGAGATTGACTTGTCGTCCATACATTATGCAGGTTTCTTCAGCTATTTATATGGCAAACCCCGTTAAAATACATACACAAGAATGCTTAATTTATTTAACTTGTTTTATGTTCAATGCTATCTGCGTGTCCTTAGAATGATTATATATGCTCTAAACTCTAAACATAAGAAATATGGATGAAAAGAGCATTCACATATCTTATATGTTGACTTTGCCGTTTTTTTAAGCATGCTGCACACTGCTACAGCAAGCACTACTCATATATTTAAATGTTGAGAAGTGAGCTCATTGCCTACCGATACAAGAGAGAAACAATCGGTTGTGCCATGTTACAATGATGTTTGTGGTTAGATAAGATTGAGTTAGACCTATTGGACTGCGCCATCTAGAGTTTCATGCCAGAACTCTATAAATGTATTATATATACGGTGCCTTGCGGAAGTATTCAAACCTCTTCATCTTTTTCACGTTTTGTTATGTTGCAGCATTGTTAAGCATGCTTTAAATGACTTTTTATTTTTATTTTTACATCAATATATATTCTATACTCAATAATGGCAAAGCAAAAACAGAACTGTCACAAATTTATAAATATATATATATATATATATATATATATATATATATATATATATATATATATAATATATATATATATATATATAAACTGAAATGAGAACATTGCTTAAGTATTCAAACCCTTAACTCAGTACTTAGCTGAAGCACCTTTACAGCCTCAAGTATTTTTGGGTATCATTCCTGTTATACAGTGACTTTTATGTCTCAATGATTTATTTAATCATATTTTTTTCTAAAATGAGTCACATATTTATGAGATATTTAGGTCTTCTTTATCACTTAAACAAAGATAATAGACATGATAAATACTATTTTGTATTTTACACACCATTGATATATGCATTCAATTTTATGGTGTCCTCAGTGCAAAGTAATCAACTTCCACAAGAAATCTAAACCAATGAATGACAGAAAACTCAAAATATGTTTATATTATGTTATAGACTAAGCTAAACTTCCTCTAATCATACATATAAATCATGTGAAAATATAGTTGTTGTTTTTTTTTTTACAATTTTCTTCAGTTACCGTGTCCCTGAAGTCATTCTGTTAGTACATACTTTCTCGTCTTCCAAAAAATGACTGCAATGTCATTGAGACCATTTTATAGAAGTGACCATTTATTTTTCCCACTGGAATTCATCTGTCAAAATTGAGGTAAGCTTCAACTCTCAAGCCTAACTTTTTTTTGTAGTTTTTGAAATGTTATACTGCTTGTCCCACCCTTAAAGTTCCACCCAGTTAGGCTATATTATGGAGAATGTTTGTCCTATCAAAAAAATGTAAAAACAAATCTCAAATAGTTAATCTGTTGAAGGTTAGCAAGCTAAATGTTGATCACTCAAAGAGCTATTGCTAATTTAGATCCAAATTTTCCACCGTTAGATTGGAATGTGCAACTAACAGGGTGTAAATCTAATAGAATAAATAGTATTTAGTGTATATGGCAAATCCATTTATATATATATATATATATATATTAGTGCTGTCAATCGATTAAAAAAAAAAAACTAATTAATCGCACAATTTTTACAAATTAATCGCGATTAATCGCGATTAATCGCAATTAAAAGACTGAAACTTTTTGGATATGTAAATGTAAAATGTAAATAATTAATGTAAACTCAAGACATTTAAATTTAAATTCAAAATATTTCAATTCAAAATATGATTGTTTATTGGAATTTTTGTTTAACTTGTAACAGATTTTCTCATGTAAACAACATACCTGCAATAAACCATCAATATCCTCCAATTTAACTGTTGGCTTGAAAGCCATATTTATTACAGAAATAAAAACACAGGCATGTAAGTACCATTTGAATTTCAAAACAATCAATGCCAATGAAAAACAAAAATGATTTCCATGTTGAATTTTAAGTGGACTGAAAAAAATTCCAAAGTATAGTCATTGCCAGTGCTTTAAGTGGGCCAGTATGCACTGATACTGGGTACCGCCACTTCCAAATATAGCTCTTGAGCGTACCGCCACCTCTCCGTGTGCCCAGAGCGTACCGGTACGCTCATTTGGACATCTGTTTTAATAGAGGTTTTAATCTTTTACCTGCACTGCCGATTTTCAGAGCGCCCTTCACAATGCAAGCTTCCTAATTCATCCCACGCAGAGCAGAAACTACATTACCCATTCACCCTTAAGTTATACAAGTGAATAGCGCATGTGTCGCTTTTCCCACTGTTAAGTGTCAACAACTCAACGTGGCCGGAGAAGGTGTGTGAAACTCGTTGTGAGTTATACTAAAGCAAAATCTTGAGTATTTATTGTCTGATAAACATTAAAAACTGTCTGCGGAGGTTGAGTCGTCCTGCAGCCCCCGCTGGCTGTTCATTGGCTGCAGCATCTTTTTTCTAAGTTCTAAAAAAATACCGTAGACGGCAAGGCACAAATTTAGATATTTATTTATCTAATTAATCTATAGCCTATGCACAAAGACAATATGATCTTTTTGTCCCCTTTTTGTTTTAAAGCTTGATGAAGAGAGAGAGCGCAAGTTGATTGACAGTTCGCGGCACTGTGTACAAAAAATACTCCGCTACACAATTATTTCGTTTAAGCTTATTAACGTTAGCGTTACAGAAAGGTCTGATTTACGCACTGTTACAGTCATTGTTTTTTTTTTTTTTTTTTTAAACAATGACATTTGAGTTCATGATTTTAATGTTGCTGTTTCTTGTGGCAGACTGAATGAAGAGTAATGTTTCTTGTGGCAGACTGAAGAGTAATCCGGCAGAGTTTTGTACTGAAACTTTCCGTCTAAAAGTCCTTCCTTGGTCTTATCCATATTTCTTTGCACGTTGAACACACATAGGCCACAACTGGAAATAAAAAAAACTGCAACCGCGTTAATTGCGTTATTTTATTTTAACGCGTTAAATATTTCAAATTAATCGAATGCGTTAACGCGCTAATTTTGACAGCACTAATATATATATATATATATATATACACACACACAGTATAGATAGATAGATAGATAGATAGATAGATAGATAGATAGATAGATAGATATATTAGATACTGTGCAAGAACCCCTTTAGCTCCCAGGTCACTTGTACAGAACTCGATCTTGGAGGTAAAAAACAAACAAACATTAAAACCCACTATGCTAATTGTGGATATATTAAAATATTTGATACAATAAACACAGTGTCCATTTTTTCCTTCATAAATATCATCATAATAATAAAAACATAATTATTAAAAACATAATTATTTTTCATAATTATTATTTTTTTGGGTCCCCGAGGCAACTGACCAATATCCATTTCTAATAGTTAAACATGTCACTATTTTGGTAGAATGCAAAAAACAAAAATCATGTAACTTTTTTCCAAACACTTATGAAGCCAAAATGTTACAGCATACAAGGAATGACCCATTTGGCAATTATCTACCATTCTTTACCTCTCCTGTTCACCTCACAAGCTCTGTCAGGTTGGATGGGGCAAACACAGCTCAGGCTGTGGCTGGGACACTCGAGAACATTCACAGAGTTGCCTATAAGCCACTATTGCTGTGTGCTTAAGAGTCACAGTGCTTGTTCTGTTGGAAGGTAACACTTCTGCCTAGTCTGAGATTCTGAAAGCTCTGGACTGTACTGGACAGTATTTTGGTGCATTGAGCTTCTTTTCTACTCTGATGAGTCCCTCAGAACCTGCAGCTGAAAAACAGCCCAAAAGAATGAGGCTACTACCAGCACACTTTACGTTGGGAATAGTACTCTGAAGGTGTTTAGCACTGCCTGGTTTCCTTAAAACACAAATAATATTGTCTGAGGGTCTTTTAGGAACTTTTTTGCAAATTTCAAGTGTGTTTTAATGTGCCTGAACTAAGGAGAGGATCACGTCTGGCCACACAGACATAAAGCACAGATTAGTGCAGTTTGTTTGCAGTTTACTGTTTGTCCTTCTATAGGTTTCTCCTGTCTCCACATTTGATACTGGAGCTCAACTAGAGCGACCATCAGCTTCTTGGTCACCAGTCTAAACAAGGCCCTCTTTAAGTAATTGAAAACAGTTTAACATAAAACGTGACAAAAAAATGAAGAGGTTTGAATGCTTTTGCAAAAGCACTGTATATATTTATGTGTGTGTGTTTTGAAGAAAAACTAGCAGTTAGAAAACAAATAAAGGGTGCAAGTCTTGAATTTTATGCAAACAGTTATTGGTAGCCAGTGCAAATTGATGGACAGAGGTGTGACGTACATTCTTTTAGGCTCATTAAACCTCTTGCAGCTGCTTTGTGGACCAATTGTAAAGAAAATATAAACGCTCACAAAAATAATCAAACAAATACCCAACTGCTCTTTTAATATTTTAATTATTCAACTTTTAAATGACATTTTCATGATCAAATTATGCAGAAAACGAAGAAAGAATCTTGCAAGGATGATTTTATGTTTGCAACATCCTTGAATAACCAATTAGATCTGCAGAGCTCTACTGCTGTTTATATTCATCTTCAGGAAGATCTCCTCCACTGGTCGGACAGTGGATGTTGACTAAAGGAAAGTCTTCCGTGTCAAAGAGCACTATTCCATCTTGACCCTCAGAGTTCTCCTCACATTGGATGGAAATCTGAAATATTTATACAGGCACTTGTAGAGATTGTGCATTACTCATATTCCTAAAATAATTCTGTCTGTATAACGATATACCTGAGCTTGACTAGATGTAAGCTCACCAGGCACATCATCACCTTCCAGCAAGATAATGTGTTTCTCTACAGAGGGGTCTTGGGCAAATTTGCAGCAAACTTGACCCTTATTTAATGAGAAACTATATTTTATTATTGTCTTTAACAGAACTTTATAATTTAGAGTACATAAAATATGTAATGTTATAATGCAAATTTTATTTTAAAACACTTTGAGGTCATCACGCAATGATGTGAAGTGTTACCTTACCATTATCAATCCGTTCCAAGCTGTTTAATAAAAGATGTTGTATAAGAACAAATAATTATTAAATATAATGTAGAACACTGTGGCTTGTATTTCGTTGACAGCCGTCGACCAACCTACCTTATAGAGCAGTGTTGCATACAAAATAGAAATTCAAAGTAAAAAATAATCAAGAAATAAAGAAACTAAAATAATTTGATAAGTCACAAGCTGGGCTTACTGTACCTTCAGAGTCAGACCGTGGAATATTAAATATTTAAAAAAAAATAATTAAAAGGATATAGATATCCACAAGTCTTAGTTTGGAAAATAACTTTCTGGTAGGGACTTAAGCCATTGTTTATTCCTTTACATTTATGCAAAACAAATAAATGAACCAAGCCCCATCTTAAGAATTTCTAAAATTTTTGTTATTTTTAATCGTATGCATGGTGTTGTTTTCAAAAGAAGCTCAAGGTTTTTTTTTCACAGCTTTAAATTGTTGTAAAATCATCTATTCAATTCATAATTTAATGCAATTTATTTCATTACATTTATTTAAAAAGGGACCATGCACAATTTTAACATAAATGTTTCCATTTCATGCATTGTACCGAATTTAGCCAATAGCCAGGGTACTCTAATCATTTTTGATAGACCTAACACTGATTAATCAAATCTGAAATGTAATTTTCAATTATTATAATGTACATTTATTTTGCTCTAATACATGCAGTATATCTGCTAGAACTTACCTCTATAGTCACAGGTTGTATGTTCCAGTTGTCTTCTCTGGGTTTGTTCTGAATAGTACTTCATTTAGTTATTTTCAATCCAGTCCAAATCTATAATAGAAATTTGTGAAATAAAAAAATGGCAAATGATAGAAATTAAGTCTTTAGTTCTCATTCTCAAGTCTATAGTTCTCCCTCGCTCTAGCAACCTCTGAACAATAACGATTTGATTTGATATAATTTGAAAGTAGGTTGGAACATGCAGTATTGCATTGCCTTGATCTAGAGCACTGGTTAACCACACATACAAAAACAGAGTTTTCAGCACTTATTTTATGAGCTGATGATTCATCCAAGGAGAAGACCTGATTGCAGAAAACGGCAATGACAATTAAACCACATGACAAACGTAACAGACAAATAACAAGGGTACTGGAAATTTCCAAAAGTGACAATCCCATTTTACATAGAATCTAAACATTAATCAATTCTCAGTTCCTCCAGGATCAGGTTTTTGTTCTTCAGTAATTCATTCATTTATTTTAGAAAACACATGTTAAGGTCATCATGGTTAAAATATAAATCCTGAGACATCCCTCTACACTCTTAACATCAGTCAGACAAAAATTATAATATGATATTATGATTATCAAGTATTTACTAATGATATAACTTGAGTAATTATAATTAAAACCTGTTAACCATGTATGACTGCACAGACATTGTAACTGAATTTAGTTGGTGATGCATTTTTGGGCATTCTGTGTGTCTGGAAAAAAAAGAAAAGAAAATAAAAAAAAGGAATACCTAGCAATAATACTAATGAGATGATGATAATAATAATAATGAAATGAATTCTGCTAATAAGAACAGTATAAAACGCACTAAGGATTAGCGAACTGCTGGATTCATGGATATTAATCAGTTCACTAGCTAGGACCACGCCACAAACAAGCTATGCAACTGGGGAAGAGTAGAAAGAGGATGAAGGGGTCGAGGGAATGGGATGATGGTCAGGTTGATCAGGGCATCTTGAATTGATGGCTCAGGGAGACTCAGGGTGGGGGTACCGTCGCTAGCATATATTTAGGCCAGACAATGAGGACCCCCTGATACAACCTGATAGAAATATAATGTGGGATAAGGTTGGCTGAATAGATGAAAAAGGGAGGGAAGGCTGGGTTCGAGACTAGCAGAGCGGTATGAGGTGGCCCGGTATATCAGGAGGTTTTGGAAGTCAGGCGTGGCCCTGCTCCCGAACTTTAGTTGACATCACTTAACTCCATGTTGTATGCATTCACTCTAACTGATTCGCTGAAATCAAATAGAAACATGATAATAGTTGAGCACAAGCCAGTGAGATTGTCATTTGTGCATTAGTTCCACCCACTGCTAGAAAGCCCGGCAGTTCTTAAAAGCTGAAAAAATCCACAGGAACTCCATTATTTTGGCAGGAAAATACAACAAAGAATATAATTTTTGTATATGTATGTACAGTAGCACATCAATTCTGCATGTATGTAAGACTCTCTCTTTCTCTCTCTGCTCTCAGCGAAGCGACAGCAGGTCATGCACCGTTCCACTAGAGTTCACGGTACATCAAACACATGCTGCGCATCCATTCAGATGATCTGAAAAATAGTACAGATCGCTTGAGAGATTATAAACTCTGAAGCGCTCAGTCAGACTGTTTGGTGAGTAAAAATATATCTGTGCTAAACTTATACTTAGCCTTCAACTCACACACTGGCGAGTAAAATGTGAGAATTTATTAACCATTGGCTAATATAAGACATCATTAAGTTGCCCAAAGTGAAAATTTAGTCAAATATTCTGAGTGATTTACTTGCAATGTAAAGGGTTGTGAGAAAAATACCCTTGAAACCAGGACCAGTGTTTGCATATGAAACCAGACCAAGATGGCAGCGCGAACACATCGCGAGGCTCAGCGTCTCTCCAGTTTTTGCAATTTTGCTGTATTATTCCTGCTCATCTCGGGTCTGTTCGTACTGAACAGCTTTGCTTTAACATCATAAACCCGACAGGAGCTTTTGGATATCGGTGACGACTTTTCCAACAGTTTTATCACCAATCTTCGACTCATCCCTGAGATCGCTAGAACACCCGAGGCTACGCACTCATGTCGGGATCGTAAATAAAGGCGGGGGAAGCGTGGAGGTCTAAGAGTCAAGCTTAAGCTAACACTGCTCCGGCTCTCTTTACCCAGCATTTTCCTCGCTAATGTGCGGTCACTGGTGAACAAAATGGATGAGTTACGACTTCGCATCACCCACAGTAAGAGACTTTTGGTCTGCAATGTCATGGTTTTCACAGAAACATGGCTACACAGCGATGTACCCAATAATGCTACACGCTACACGACAGATACTGACTCCGGCAAGACAAGAGGTGGTGGATTGTGCATTTATGTCAACAAAGCTTGGTGTACGAACACTGTCATTGTTGGGAGACACTACTCAGCTAACCTAGAGTTTCTCATGGTTAAATGTAGACCTTTTTATTTGCCACGGGAGTTCACTTCCACCATAATAACCGTATTCTATATTCCACCGGATGTTAATGCCAAGCTTTCTTTGACCGAACTTCATGCAGCCATTAGTAAACAAGACTGCTCACCCGGAGGCTGCTTTTATTGTCGTGGGTGATTTTAATCACTGCAAATTAAAGACAGTGCTCCCCAAATTTCACCAGCATGTTTCCTGCCACACCAGAGGAGACAAAACTTTGGATCATGTTTACACAAACATGAATGGAGCTTACATCGCCTACATCTCAGACAGTCTGATCACCTTTCTTTGTTTCACACCCCTAAGTATTCACCCCTCATCAACCCTGTGAAGTCATCAGTGAGGACCATCAAAGTTTGGCCAACTGGAGCAGACTCTTTACTTCAAGACAGGTTTCAACACAATGACTGGAGTATGTTTGCTTCTCAGGCTGCCTGTGGCTCTCCCATGGACATTGATATCTACACCTCCTCTGTACTGGATCACATCAACACCACCATTGACAGTGTTACAATAGAAAAACAGATAACAACATACCCTAATCAGAGGCCATGGATGAACAAGGAGGTGCGACTTCGGCTGAAAGCCTGCAACATTGCCTTCAGGTCAGATGACACTCAGGCCTGCAGTAAATCCAGGGCTAACCTGAAAAGAGGCATCACAAAGGCCAAGTACTGCTACAAGCTGAAGGTAGAGGAACGCCTTTCCAACTCTTTCCCGACGCATTTGGCCAGGCATCCAGATCATCAGTGACTACAAGTCAAGCAACTCCACTCCAACGGTCACGGACGTCTCCTTCCTTAAGGAGCTACATAACTTTTAGGCTCGCTTCAACAGCGACAGCAAGGAGACGGCCACCAAAATTACACACTTAGCAGACCACCAATCTCTAAAACTCACCTCCAAAGATGTCACCCCCCACAGCACACACACAGACTCCTCCCCCTCTTCAACACTACATCTGACTGATTTATTTATTCACAACAAGCAACAAACTTGTTATTACTTGCACTACTGTCTGTTCATCCAGGAACACTGAATAATCCATTTGCACACTGTAATATTTTCTATGCACTTTACTGTCCATTGCAATAGTGTAATTATGTTCATATGTTCATAGTTCTGCCTATAGTGTACATACACTTTTACATAATCCACCTAAATAGTATGTTCATAGTACGCCTTTCTGTATATCATGCTAATAGTATTTAAAATCTGTAAATTATGTTCATAATACTTATCTGTATAGTTATTGTACATATTGTAGACCTCTGTGCCTCAATTGGTAGAGCATTGCTTTATCAAGCACAATGTTGGGGGTTCGATTCCTTGGGAACACATGATAGGTAAAAATGTATTGCCTGAATGCACTGTAAGTCGCTTTGGATAAAAGCGTATGCTAAATGCATAAATTTGCATTTAATTTAATTTAATTTAATTTGTATATTCTGTACTTACTGCTTATTGCACTTTTGGTTAGATGCTAACTGCATTTTGTCTCCTTGTACCTTACATGTGCAGTGACAATAAAGTTGAATCTAATCTAATCTAATATGGAATTCAGAATGCAGACAAAACTGCTTGTAAAAGGTTACCATTTTTACAAGATATAATATAAGTCTCAGGTGTCCCCAGAATGTGTCTGTGAAGTTTAAAATCAAGTCAAGTCACCTTTATTTATATAGCGCTTTAAACAAAAAACATTGCATCAAAGCAACTGAACAACATAAATTAGGAAAACAGTGTGTCAGTGCAAAATGACAGTTAGAGGCAGTTCATCGTTGAATTCAGAGATGTCATCATCTCAGTTCAGTTTAAATAGTATATGTGCAATAATTTGCAATCAAGTCAAAAAATTTCTGTAAATTAAGTGTCCCCAACTAAGCAAGCCAGAGGCGACAGCAGCAAGGAACCAAAACTCCATCGGTGACAGAATGGCGAAAAAACCTTGGGAGAAACCAGGCTCAGTCGGGGGGAGAAACCAGGCTCAGACGAAACCAGTAGTTCAATTCCAGGCGGCAGCAAAGTCAGATTGTGCAGAAGAATCATCTGGTTCCTGTGGTCTTGTCCCGATGGTTGTCTCAGACAAGGTCTTTAAAGGGGATCTGTATCTGGGGCTCTAGTTGTCCTGGTCTCCGCTGTCTTTCAGGGCCGTAGAGGTCCTCTCTAGGTGCTGATCCACCATCTGGTCTGGATACGTACTGGATCTGGGTGACTGCAGTGACCCTCTGATCTGGATACAGACTGGATCTGGTGACTACAGTGACCTCGGAATAAGAGAGAAACAGACTAATATTAGTGTAGATGCCATTATTCTAATGATGTAGCTGTAACAGTTGGTAAACTGTGATCTCAGGGTTTGTGCAAGTCTGTGTGTTACGTGTCAGCACTGATTAGTTTGTGGGCATCTCCACTAATTGTCTTCAGCAACAGCTGTCACTCATTACTCATCCCTATATATTGGCTTGTCTAACCTCTTGTGTTTGTGAGAGCATTGTTTCATGTACTTGACTTATGTTTGCTTTCTTGTGTGTTTCTGCGTTGGATGTCCGTGTCTCCCCGGAACCCCGTCCACTCTCCGCACATCACCAACAAGCAACATCACTTACCTTCGGTCCGCTTTCCCTCAGTTCCTGTGTCACCCTCTCCTGCTGCCAACTCATCTCTGCCATCCGGATACTTCACTCACCTGCACCATCCTGGACTGTGTATTCTTTTTAGCATCATCTTTGTGTCTTATTGTTGTCCTGTATCATTGTTCTCATTAAACAGTGTTTACTCACACTTGCTTCCTGCCACTCCTTTCAACCCATCGTTACAGTAGCAAGTACATTGGGAGTTATGGGAAGTGTTCCCAGTTCTAGTATTCTAATTAATACAGCCTAAAAATCCTTTAATGGATTTGAAAATTAGAAGCATATCAGTGTGTTATGTGTAAGTCAGGGCAAAAAGAAACAGCAAGAGTGTGTCTGCCTTCTGAACAATATTAGGTTATTCCAGAATTTAGGCGGCGAATGGGAAAAGGATCTGCCAACTGCAGTTGATTTTTATATTCTAGGTATTATCAAATTTCCTGAGTTTTGAGAACTCAGAGGATTATAATGTAACTAGAGATTGTTCAAATACTGAGGTGCTAAACCATTCAGGGCTTTATAAGTAATAAGCAATATTTTAAAATCTATACGATGTTTGATAGGAAGGGGGCTAATATGGTCATACTTCCTGGTTCTAGTAAGAAATCTTGCTGCTGCATTTTGGACTAGCTGTAGTTTTTTTTACTAAGCATGCAGAACAACCACCCAATAAAGCATTACAATAATCTAACCTTGAGGTCATAAATGCATGGATTAACATTTCTGCATTTGACATTGAGAAATTGAATTGAAATTCAAATTGGTGTGTTTCACCGGGCCGCGAAGAAATATAGAGCTGAGTATCATCAGCATAACAGTGAAAGCTAACACCTTGTTTCCTGATGATATCTCCCAAGGGTAACATATAAAGCATGAAGAGTAGCGGCCCTAGTACTGAGCCTTGAGGTACTCCATACTGCACTTGTGATAGATATGATACATCTTCATTCACTGCTACGAACTGATGGCGGTCATATAAGTATGATTTAAACCATGCTAATGCACTTCCACTGATGCCAGCAAAGCGTTCAAGTCTGTGCAAAAGAATGTTGTGGTTAATTGTGTCAAACACAGCACTAAGATCCAATAAAACTAATAGAGAGATACACCCATGATCAGATGATAAGAGCAGATCATTTGTAACTCTAAGGAGAGCACTCTCAGTACTATGATATGGTCTAAATCCTGACTGGAAATCCTCACATATACCATTTTTCTCTAAGAAGGAATATAATTGTGAGGATACCACCTTTTCTAGTATCTTGGACAGAAAAGGGAGATTCGAGATTGGTCTATAATTAACTAGTTCTTTGGGGTTAAGTTGTGGTTTTTTGATGAGAGGTTTAATAACAGCCAGTTTGAAGGTTTTGGGGACATATCCTAATGACAATGAGGAATTAATAATAGTCAGAAGAGGATCTATGACTTCTGGAAGCACCTCTTTTGGGAGCTTAGATGGTATAGGGTCTAAAATACATGTTGTTGGTTTAGATGATTTAAGTTTATACAATTCTTCCTCTCCTATAGTAGAGAATGTGTGGAACTGTATCATTTACAAGGGGGGAAAAAAGGACAAAATAACATAAATTATCTTGCTTTATGCAGTCACAAGTGAAACTTGTAATATACAGGGATACAGACTCAAACACTCAACTTATTTTTAAAGCATTATCTATTGATCAAACAGCTTATTTATATTACATACAATCTGTATATATTAACATTCATTTAAAAATAAATTATTTATAAAAATTGATAAACTAAAATTGCTTGTGTGTAATGGATTAATAATATAAATCATATAATTATATAAATCATTAAAAATAACTCTTTTTTTATTACTAGTGATCTTTAATTTGGAGCGAGATAAAGTGGGGGAGTTACTTTTTTTGTGTCGGACATGTATAACTTTCCTCACATCTGACTGGTCCAATTTCAGTTTGAGATCTCTAACTCAGAACGTAATGTGCCCTGGAGCAGGTTAGCCGTGGAATGCAAGTATGGTAATGGACGCAGCTAAAAGTTAAACCACTTTCATGGTACCTAAAACCCAGGATTGGTGCAAAATAAACTCAAACTTACTTCACATCCAACTTTAAGAGAACCTGATACCCCTGATGTAAGTTTAGAAGTGTATGGGCATGTCTTTCGTCAAAGAAGTGCTCCTAAGCTGCTTTAGCTTTTTTTTGTCTTTGACAGCAACTCGCTGCAGACTGATTTGACATGGATGCAATTTCCTCTCCAGGACAGACAGGGTACAGATTTTACTGGTTTCCTGCTCCTTTATTCAGGAAGGGATATATGCATAAGAGACCGTAGCTATAGACCTCTTGAAAGACACAGATGTTGGTAAAAGGCCTTTATTTGAAATGTAAAGGGTGAGATGTTAAGGTCTTGGGAGGCATTTATCTTTATCGTCTTCACGTGCCATTACAATAGAACTGGTCTGAGTTTTTCACCTCTAGACAGAAGAACTGCCACCTGGAGAAAACAAAAACAGTTTTTTTTATATATATTAAAACACTTCATTCAGTTTGGGAGTGGAAGTAGTAAAGCTTGTACACCTACCAAGTGTTGTTTGTTCACGGTGAATGTTTCCCGGTCATATATCATCATTCCACCCAATCCTTTAGGGTTATCCACACACTGGACAGGGGTCTAAATATTTGTTAATGTCATTAATAACTTTTAAGAATTAACAAAAAATAAATAAATACAATTAATTATTAATGTTATCGTTGATTATATTTGTAATCAGTAATTGGTGTATATGATATAACAGTATATAACATGTATGACAGTATAAAGTATTGTATCAAAATAGTAGATTCTTTTACAAAATCAAGTCTAATGCTATTTTTCAGAAAGTAATTTGAACTATGAGCTGGATCTGCAAAATGTAAGCATTGCAGACACACAAATACCTTAATTTGACCCATTTCTTGTTGATAAGGGTGGCAGAATATTGAACCCTGGAAACAAATGCAAATAAAACAGCAGTTAGCAGAACCTCAATCAAGAGTGACTTATTTCAATGAAGATTTCAACTCCTCAATTGAAGTCTCATATGTTTAAACTGCATGTTTTATTATGACTGCACTTAACCAAGGTACCGAAACAAAAATGAATTATTCAGTTTTCCATATGCAATGAAGATAGCTCATTTATGGTCTGTTCGGTTTGCTGACAAGAACTTAAACGCTACACAAAAAGCCTGTTTGATACTGTATGTCATATAATAATAATAATAATATAATATTCACAACAGTAGTATTCAAAAGGCCTCATTATAGACCTAATGTGGTAAAGCAGTTTGATGATCTTGAAGGATGAACACAGATGAAACATGCAACGATTTACAAAAGCAAAAATGCTAATAAGCTAACCGCCTGTTTGTTTGTATTTTTAGCAACCTAAGTAGCAGTGCTGACGTTACATACAATAAAAGCCTCAATAGTTACTTAATATTGCCATATCTTTTTTAATAGTAATAGAGGCGTAAAGTAGTAATGATTGAGCAATAAAGGTTTTGAATATTAACTATTTCAAATGCCAAATTTATATGGAACTCACCATTTCCGCAATTTTCGAAAAAAAGGGTGCGGCGTCTAATAAAGGTCCTCCAAAGTTTCGCAGCAAAAATTTAGATGAATACAAAATAACAAATAAAATGGTAAACAAAAACAAAAAAGAAAGAATTACACCACTTTATAAATTAAGCATATCGTGTTTAAGTGTATATTAAATGTATATCTGATCATTATTATTTTGGATAGAATCAATAGGAGTCCCAAACATTTATTTAACAACTAATATTGTAAGATATTGTTACAGCATATTTATTACATGTCTATTAGAGGCTTCATAAATAAATAGCCATCAAAGAAAATCAAGCAATTTGTTTCATTTAAAAAAAAACTTATCTGTCACTTATTGTCTTTCACGTCCAGTCACAACCACATTTTGCTGCTGTCTTCATGGCATGAACTTATATTTACAATAGAACTGGTCTGAGTTTTTCACCTCTAGACAGAAGAACTGCCACCTGGAGAAAACAAAAACAGTTTTTTTATATATATTAAAACACTTCATTCAGTTTGGGAGTGGAAGTAGTAAAGCTTGTACACCTACCAAGTGTTGTTTGTTCACGGTGAATGTTTCCCGGTCATATATCATCATTCCACCCAATCCTTTAGGGTTATCCACACACTGGACAGGGGTCTAAATATTTGTTAATGTCATTAATAACTTTTAAGAATTAACAAAAAATAAATAAATACAATTAATTATTAATGTTATCGTTGATTATATTTGTAATCAGTAATTGGTGTATATGATATAACAGTATATAACATGTATGACAGTATAAAGTATTGTATCAAAATAGTAGATTCTTTTACAAAATCAAGTCTAATGCTATTTTTCAGAGAGTAATTTGAACTACGAGCTGGATCTGCAAAATGTAAGCATTGCAGACACACAAATACCTTAATTTATAGAGAGTAGAGATTTACATCCTTTAGATGCTCTTCAAGGGTCTTCTGAAGGTTCTTCCACGAGCTTTGGTCTCTAAATCAACATGACAATTGTGAACACTTGATTGGTTGTTCTAAATAATAATGTGTGATGTGCTTTTTTTCTAGCTACAAATGAAACCATTATATGCAGATCTGATTATCAAAAACCAAAACCCCAGAAAACAAACCACTGAGAACAAGCATGCGAATAACATGTGAACAGTTACTTCTGATTAGTTCCCATAAAATTACTTTTAAACGTTATGACAACAAAGGCATTATTAGTCTTGATAACTATGTTATAATTATTTAATTGCATAGCTAAACCCATTTTCAACAGTAAAATATTTGCAAGGGATAAAAAATTTACTGAATTTTGTATCTGTTTCTTGAATTTTTATTTCCTGTATTGTGAGAAACAGTTAATCCAAACATGTCAAAATGCTTTTGTAACTTTTAAAAAACTTCATGGGAAAAATATACATATTTTGTGTTTCATATATTCTAGTCAACATCTTATATGATCAAAACCTTTAATCAAATTTGTCCTAAAACCTTAAACCAAAATGTGTTCTTGTCTTAGGACAACTTTAATTTAACTTTTTTGATCTACTTAAAATGTTGACTACTGTATATTTGTGCACGAATGCTTATTTCTTTATTCCTGAAACTTTGTGCTTGTATAGAAATTCAACACAGAACTGAAACTGAAAGGCCTGATTCTGCCTCAAGGCTCAAGTCCTGCCGAATAAAGCTATACTGGATTTGAGTGTGAACATAACTTAACAAGTCAAGTCAAGTCAAGTCAAGTCACCTGTATGTATATAGCTCTTTAAACAAAACAGATTGTGTCAAAGCAACTGAACAACATTAATTAGGAAAACACTGTCGATAATGCAAAATGACAGTTAAAGGCAGTTCATCATAATTAAATTCAGTGATGGCATCATTCAGCTCAGTTCAGTTTAAATAGTGTCTGTGCAATCATTTGCAATCAAGTCAACAATATCACTGTAAATTAAGTGACCCCAACTAAGCAAGCCAGAGGCAACAGCAGCAAGGAACCAAAACTCCATCGGTGACAGAATGGAGAAAAAACCTTGGGAGAAACCAGGCTCAGTTGGGGGGCCAGTTCTCCTCTGACCAGACGAAACCAGTAGTTCAATTCCAGGCTGCAGTTGAGGGTGTAGTTGTCCTGGTCTCCGCTGTCTTTTTAGCACTGTAGAGGTCCTTTCTAGGTGCTGATCCACCATCTGGTTTGGATATGACTGGTGTTATGGGAAGTGTTCCTGGTTCCGGTATTCTAATTAATGCAGCCTAAAAATCCTTTAACAAATTTGGATATTAGAAGTGCATTTGTGTGTTATGTGTAAACCAGGTTAAAGAGATGGGTCTTTAATCTAGATTTAAACTGCAAGAGTGTGTCTGCCTCCCGAACAATGTTAGGTAGGTTATTCCAGAGTTTAGGCGCTAAATAGGAAAAGGATCTGCCACCCGCAGTTGATTTTGATATTTTAGGTAATATCAGAGTTTTGAGAATGCAGCGGATGTGGAGGATTATAATGTAACAGGAGCTCATTCAAATACTGAGGAGCTTAACCATTCAGGGCTTTATAAGTAGTAAGCAGGATTTTAAAATCTATACGATGTCTAATAGGTTGCCATTGCAGTGTTGACAGAATTGAGCTAATATGGTTCTAGTAAGAAATCTAGTTTCTGCATTTTGAACCAGCTGGAGTTTGTTTATTAAGTGTGCAGAACAACCACCCATTAAAGCATTACAATAATCTCACAGATGAGAGTTTTAAAATGATAATGCAAAGTTCCCACAGTTGCATTATGATAATTATTATTTGTTTTATACATTTTATGTATCAGCTGCTAGGGTTCATTTTTGCTGTTTGCTTGGTCAAAACTACACTGTTCTCAGTGGCTTGGTGTTTTTTATGGGGTTAAAACTCTGCCACAATCCTGCACACAAAGGTGTATTTTGCACATGCTTAATCTGAATTCTAAAATAAATTCTATGTTTAAAATACATTTTGGATGTGTGGAGACCTATTTTGCGTGTGCAACGTTTCACTAGCTTGCTCATCTGATGCCCACCCTCAGTGTTCACAATAGGATGTGGTAATGGCCGTTTAACAGTCACTCTCAACTTATCGGTCTATAAAGCCCCCCCCCCTCTCTCTCTATATATATATATATGTGTGTGTGTGTGTGTGTGTGTGTGTGTGTGTGCGTGTGACGCTGGACAACACAAAACCAGTCTCAACTTGCTGGAGTATTTGTAGCGATAGCCAAAAATACATTGTATGTATCAAAATGATAGATTTTTATGTTATGCCAAAAACCATTAGGACATTAAAGGGGTCAAAGATGTTGCTAAAAAGTACAATATGTTGTGTATTTGGTGTAATGAAATGTGTTTATGCAGTTTAAGGTTTAAAAAAACATTATTTGACAAATACTGTACATTATTGTTTCTCCTCTATGCCTTTCTTAAATACAAAGTTTTTTTTTTAAAAAAGCTCATCGGTCTGGAAAGTGAGGTGTGCCCTGATTGGCCAGTTATCCCATGCATTGTTATTGGCCAAATACCTCAAGCGTTTAATGGAAATGTTACGGCCCTTAGCATACTGTGATGCCTTGATGCCACAACGAGGCAAAAACAATAAAACCCATTACAAACGAGCCAATTGTTGCATCCAGTGGAGACATATTTATGGATTATAATGCTTTGCATCTCGCTGCACAAACAAAAACATTTCTGAATTTGTGATCTGAGAAACTACAAATAGGTGCTACTCTACTCAAAACTAATGTTTGAATCATAAGTGGCAAATCCTTTAAATATGTAAACGTACTTACACACTGTGAATATTTGAATATTTGGGTTTTACTGTTCTGGAACAGTGTTGTAAATATAACTCAACCACTAATTTCTAGTCGTGTCCACTTTTGGAAGGCCAAAGAAAGTATTTTCGCTTTCACAGCGAAACATACAGTGCCTCCATAACATGGTGGCAGCAACAATAAAACAGCAATAATCAAAGTTATGCCTTCTTTCTTTGTATGAACATTGCATATACAAATCTTCCCATACTGTGATGTAGACGTGGTGGCATGTTTAAACGAGGTGTTTTAGGAGGGCGTGGACGAGGCTTAACTTTTATAAAGAATGTCTCTTTGGGTTTTAGACTCAAGTCTTTGCCACTTTAGGGATCTTATCCATCTTATCTCACAAACGGACGGCAGGCCCTCTCCGGCCAGTGTATCCATTCCTCAAAGGTGTGCTTAATGGCAAGAAGATCTATTTCGACCTCACTCAGACCGTCACCACGGTCTTACCTTGAATGACGCCATTCCTCCGCCTATCCTCGAGACCAAATATCAACAATGTCAGGTGACTGACCTTAGGGGTTGGCTATATAACATCCAGGTGAACCAACCACTTCCTCTTGCCTTTCTCGCCTCATCTGAGACCGACGCGGTAGAGCGCATTGTTTTTGATTACAGGAGAGATTAGTTTCAATCCGTCACGTTTTGTACAGGTGCTTCAAGTCCCTGAGGATTGCAGTGGTTTTTCTCCTCATTTAAATATTTCGACGTGTCGTCGGAACGCATGTCGGTGAGTATTTCTTTATTTTTCTCTGTTTGTTTTCAGGCATTTATTGATGGTTCTCAGGTCAGCTGTTCGCAGCAGACGAGAGTTTTCTTTTCCATTTACTGCGTGTGCGCACGTAGAATGATGGATATATAATTTTCTAAGGAGTTCTGTTCGCAGACGTATTCTGAATGATGAGTATGAAGAGTGATTCGTCACAATCTTTATACTAAATTGTACCTGGTTAATTGTGTTTAACTAATACCAGACATATATTTTTTGTGGATTAAGGAAGTGTTCAATTTGATTATGATCTAGTGATTCGTCACAGTCTATTTGTTAATGGCATTTTTGTTTGTTTTTTTTCAATTAAATGCTGAGTTATTTTGGAGTCTCGCAGTTCAGCTTCCAGAATTAGTTAAATACTGTGATTCATTACAGTTTATTTCCCTTTTCATGCACTATCATTATATGAGTGACCTGACCTCGGACTTGTTGTCATGAGTCACTCAAGGTGTCGTTTTTGCCAAACTAGCATACACCCAAGAGATGGGCATCGCGAATGTCCCTCCTGTTTGGGTATGCAACATGTACTAGATGATATTGAGGATCCCTGTGCAGCTGCGTTGGAGCTATCTTTGCGGGAAAGAGTGCAAAGAGCTAAACTGTTAACTGGTGGTAATAAAGAAATTATTCCCAGTAGTTCCTCTCATAAACGTAAGAGGCCAGATGCAGGTCCTGACATGCCTCCAGATAAAATAAAGAAAGCCACAGTAGTCCGAGATCCCAAGGATGACACTCAGTTGCAAATCTTAGCAGCATTGCGTGACTTAGCTGGTAAGCTTGAAACACGTAATTCTTCAGTAAACACACAGCCATCTGCACTCCGGGCTGGGGATGAGTTGATATCACGTCAGAAAGAGAGGGATGATTATACGGATGCCGTCTCACTGCATGCAAATAACTCCCTTTATGGTAGTGAGGAGAATGCAGATGAAAACGAGGGAGAGGAATCCAGGTCTGAGGTTTCAGAAGGAAGCCTGCATTCTGATGTTCTTTTGCGCATTTTAAGTGCAGCTAGGATCCTGGGCCTTAATGCACAGGAAGAAGCTACAGCTCCAGCCCCCACACAAGGTGTATGGGCGAGTATTTCCCCTGCACAGCCTACTGTGTCAGTCCCTGTAGCTGAGGATTATTCCCAGATGTTGAGGAAAGCCTGGAATAATCCAAAAGCGGCACCCCAGTTTAATGCAGGATGTAGACGGTTTGTTAAATTGGATTATCCCGCTGAGAGTGGTATGGGGAACATGCCATCAGTGGAGCGAGAGATCGCAGCCTTAACCGCTTTGGGACCTGATAAGGTTACTGACAATCCTCGTTGTCCCGGTAAGGAGTGCAAAAAGACAGACCGGTTAATGAGCCAGGCATATAATGCAGCTACTCGGGCAGCCCGTTCAGGAAATGCTCTAGCAATAGTTTTGGCTGCGTTAAGAAAGGTTGTTAATAAGGAAGAGCGTGATGTGATGAGCTTGATTGACACAGCACTCATCACACACTCACAGCTTACCAGGGACATAGGGGCATCTATGTCGTCTGCAATTTTAGCCAGAAGACAAATCTGGTTGGCTCAAACATCTTTACCTGACGCAATCAGGAAGGATTTGACTAATATGCCAGTGGTTCCAGGACGGATATTTCACACTGATGCACAGGCTTTACTGGATAATGCTGATCAGGCAAGACGCAGAAGGGAGTCAGTTCAGCAAACATTTGCTGGCCCTACCAAATGTGGCCATAGGGCTGCTCATTCTTTTCAGCCCCCACACTTTCCTCGTTCAGAAACTTGGGGGTATGACAGAAGACGATCTAGGGGTTACCAGCCCCATGATCGAGGAACCAGACCTTTTTATCAGGCTCCCCAGACCGACCAGGCCCATAATCCAGTCAGGGGAGGACCACTTAAGAGGCGTCCTTCCAGGGGTTTCAAACCCCGGGGAGGCCAGGCATAGCGGTCTCTGTGTCGTCGGAGAATGCTCCCAACTGTGCCTGGACAGTTGGGAGAAGGTAACATCAGATCCCTGGGTCCTAGATACCATCAAGACAGGATACAGGATACAGTTCCGGCGGCGCCCTCCTACTTTTTCAGGCGATCATATGACCGTAGTCAGAGACCCAGTCCAGGCACAAATTTTGGCCAAAGAGATCACAGTTTTACTTCAGAAAAAGGTGATTGTACAGATAGACACCAGCAAACAGCTCACTGGGTTCTATTCAAAGTATTTCCTGGTGCCAAAGAGAGACGGGGGACTTCGACCCATTCTAGACTTACGAAAGTTGAACGAATTCATAAAGGTATTGCCCTTCAAAATGCTGACTACAGCACAAATTCTGGAATCCATAGAACTGGGAGAATGGTTCACTTCCATAGACTTGAAGGATGCCTATTTCCACATACCCATCTGTCAGGATCACTGCCCGTTTCTTCGCTTTGCCTTTCAAGATCGGGTTTATCAGTTCAGGGTCCTTCCATTTGGCCTGTCTCTGTCTCCAAGGGTCTTCACCAGGGTGGTGTCAGCAGCCCTTCGTCCCCTTCAGTGTGCAGGTTTGAAGATTCTGTCATACCTGGACGACTGGCTAATTTGTGCTCCTTCACGCAGTCAAGCCATGAGGGACACCGAAGTGGTGCTCCAACATGTCCAGTCTCTTGGGTTCAAAGTGAACTGGGAAAAGAGCAATCTAAGTCCCAGACAACAGACCGTGTTTGTAGGAGTTTCGCTAGATTCCCAACTGATGACGGCAACTTTATCACCCCAGAGAGTGGTACAGTTGATCAGTCTAACTCAATCATTCCATCTGAACAAGAAGGTGAAGTTAATTCCGTTTCAGCGATTGTTGGGCATGATTGCAGCAGCAGCAGCTGTGGTCCCACTCGGCCTTCTCAAAGCCCGTCCACTACAACGTTGGTTGAACAGCTTTCACTTGCATCCCAAATTACACAGACATGTAAGGATAAAGGTTACACGAAGGTGTGTCCAAATGTTACACCCTTGGAAGTTGTTACCGTCACAAGGGGTTCCTCTAGGCAACATCCCAGCGAGGCGGTCTGTGATAACGACAGATGCCTCTCTAACAGGGTGGGGAGCAGTTTGGGAAGGCAGGTCCATCAGGGGACACTGGAAATTCCCCTGGACCACAGAGCACATCAACGTGCTGGAACTCAGGGCAGTCCATCTCTCCCTGAGGGTTTTTCTCCCGTTGTTACAGAACAAACATGTTTTAGTGAGAACAGACAACATGTCGGCAGTGTACCACATCAATCACCAGGGTGGCACCAGATCAGCGCGGTGTCTCCAGGTGACACAGGAACTACTTTGGGCATTTCCAAAGCTCTCATCACTCAGAGCAGTATACATACCGGGAGTGGCGAACAGAGCGGCAGACCTGCTGTCACGAACTGGACCACTCCCGGGAGAGTGGCGCCTCCATCCCGAAGTGGTGAGATTGATATGGAGGCGTTTCGGTATGGCGAAGGTCGATTTGTTTGCGACCACGGAGACAACTCATTGCGATCTATGGTATTCCCTGAACAGCCAGGGAGGCCCTTTAGGGATCGATGCACTATCTCAAGAATGGCCGGAAGAATTGTTGTACGCTTTTCCACCCCTACCCTTGATCCACCTTGTGATCAACAGGGTAGCTTTGGGCCGTCACAAGATTTTACTTGTGGCCCCACGTTGGCCAAATAAACTTTGGTTTCCGACCCTTGTACGTTTGGTCCAAGGTTACCCTTGGCAGTTACCACAGAGAGCAGATCTCCTCTCTCAAGTGGAAGGCCAAATCTGGCACCCCAGTCCAGAGACACTTCAACTATGGGTATGGCCCTTGCTCAGTCCCTCTCTGAAGGCTTAGATGAAGCTGTATTAAGGACAATAAATAGTTCTAAGGCACCGTCTACGTGGAGTAACTATTTTAGCAAGTGGCGAATATTCTCAACATGGTGTCATGACCGACAACTAGATCCGGCCAAGTGTGACACCAGTTTGGTTCTTCGTTTTCTTCAAACATTGATTGATTCTGGGAAATCAGTTAATACCATAAAAGTCTACATTGCAGCCATCTCACACTTCCATGTGTCAGTGGATGGTGCAAATACTGGCAAACACCCTTTGGTGTCTCAATTTCTTAAGGGTGCAAAACGCTTGCGTCCAGGGAGAATTATGAGATCACCTGCTTGGGACCTTTCTATTGTCTTACAGTCACTGGCCAAAGCACCTTTTGAACCTTTGGAGCAAGCAGATCTCAAGTTCTTGACATGGAAAACAGTTTTCCTACTGGCGATGAGTTCAGCCAAGAGAGTTGGTGAGTTGCACGCTTTATCAGTCAGTGAAGACTGCTTGAGATGGAAGGCAGAAAAAACAGGGGTTTTTCTCTGGCCAAACCCATCATTCTTGCCCAAGGTCCTTAAGCCTAGCACAATAAATCAGGTAATTGAGCTTGATGCTTTCCGTCCAGATCCCCTTTGTTCAGGTGAAGAGTTGGATCATTGTTCTCTATGTCCTGTTAGGGCATTGCACACATATATTGAGCAAACTCATCAACTACGACAGTCACACACACAACTATTTGTATGTTTTGACAAGAAGTGTGCAGGCAAACCTGTGTCTAAGCAACGGTTATCTCATTGGATAGTGGATACCATTTCACAAGCTTATGTCAGCCAAAATCTACCTATCCCTGGTGGTCTGGTTGCTCACTCTACCAGGAGCATGGCCACTTCCTGGGCGGCACTGAAGGGGGTAGCACTATCGGACATCTGTGCCGCAGCCTCTTGGAGCAGCTTGTGCACGTTTACGAGGTTTTATAGGATTAATGTGGCAAAGCCAAATCCTTTTGGGTCCGCGGTTTTATCTGCGGCTAAATAAACAGGGGAAGGAAAACATGCTAGTCCCTCGTGACCCTGGGGGTATAAGTCATCCAAGGTAAGACCGTGGTGACGGTCTGAGTGAGGTCGAAATAGATCGTAAGTTATGACTATAACTATGGATCTATGAGACCGAACGATGACCGTCACCATCCCTTGTCACTCGGGATGAACTGGGGCGTTCCAGGCAAGAGGAAGTGGTTGGTTCACCTGGATGTTATATAGCCAACCCCTAAGGTCAGTCACCTGACATTGTTGATATTTGGTCTCGAGGATAGGCGGAGGAATGGCGTCATTCAAGGTAAGACCGTGGTGACGGTCATCGTTCGGTCTCATAGATCCATAGTTATAGTCATAACTTACGTTCTTTATAACCAATATCATAGTTTTGCTCCGCTGAGGATAATTTCCAGGAGAAGATTGTACATGGATGAAGGAGGGGAGGATTCCCCTGCTGCTGGGACAGGATGCCTCCAACTCCAGATGTTGAGGCATCCATTTTGACTATGAAGGGCATCTGAGGGTCTGGATGGACCAGGAGTGGAGCAGATGTAAAAGCTTTGCTGTAGGGTTTTCATGGCTGAGGTAGCTTTGGGCGACCAGGACAGAGACTTGCCCTTGCCTTTAAGGAGGTTGGTAAGAGGGACTATAATGGAGCTGTAATTGTGAATTAAATGTCTTTAGAAATTAAAAAATCATAGGAATCACTGGAGTTCTCTGATAATAGTGGGTTTGGGACAGGTCTTGATGCCTTTAACTTTCCCCTCGTCCATCTTGATACCTTGCACATTTCACCAAGCTTCAATATAGTTCCTCAGGTATCAGATCAGCTTCAGCATCAGTTCAACCCGATCTGTTACCCGATGAACTGGATTGAAGCTTGGTGAAAAGTGCACTTCTCATCTTTTAGAAATAGCTGGTGTTCTCTGAGCCATTGGAGGACCTCAGAGATGTGTAGGGTGATGTTTGACCTCATTCCAGTAGTACACAAGGATGTCGTCAATGTAGACCAGCATGAAGCGATATAGTTACTTCCGGATAACCTCATTCATATACTCCTGGAATAAGGAGGGGGCATTGATCAAACCATACGGCATGATGAGATAGTCATAATACCCAGTAGGTATTACAAAGGTATAATTTTTCCATTAATCTCCCTCACGTATCTGAAAGAGGTTATATGCACTCCTGAGGTCCAGCTTGGTGAAGATTCTGGCTCCACGTAGCTGTTCTAGTGCAGATGGGATGAGGGGAAGTGGATACCTGTTAGGGCTGCATGATGTGTCGTTTAAGCATCGATAACGCGATGTACGAATCCACGATAGTCACATCGCAGGATGTGCGATGTCAGGCTGTCGTAACTGATCCGTTATTCATTCACTGTATGGGCCAGAGAGCGCGCGCGCGTGCGTGAGAGAGAGAGAGTGCGAGCGTGCGGCCAGCGACACACTAGATGCGTGGCGCAAGCGTCTCAGCTGGGTGGCATGTCCGTTTTTAATTCGGCTCCCATGTTAACAGGTTAGAGCTTGCAAACTGCCTGCGTGAGACACGCGGAAAATGCGTGCATGCTAGAAATAGAACCGACGCCTATTTTCCAGGCAAAATAGAATAGGAAAATATGTTTATATGTCATTTTGTACACAGATACATATTAATTCATGATATGTCTATATTCAGATATAAATGTAATTTAAAAAATAAATAAATAATTACAGATTTTCAAATATTGCACCTGTCACCGGCCTGAGAGAAGCGCGCAAGAGAGAGAGAGAGAGCGAGCGAGTCCCGGCCGCACGCTCAATGTCTTCAAAACAACACGAGCGCTGTTTTGCACTCTCCCTCCAGCATATTAATCAATTGATACGATGGTGGCGATGTTTAAATCATTTAAAATGAGAATGTAAGTGTGCTCACCCCATTTTCGTTTGTAAGAAAAAATTAGATTTCATATCGCAATATATATCGCAGAAAAATAAAATATCCCAAATGTAATTTTTTCCCAATATCGTGCAGCCCTAATACCTGTACTTGACATTGATTTTGTTTAGAGCCCGGTAATCTATACCACAAGCCTCAGTCCTTCTTGGCTACGACGAAAAAGCTAGGAGGTGGATGGACAGATCTAGCCTTGCTGTAATGCCTCCTCAATGTACTCCTTCATGATCTTCAGTTCAGGGATGGAAAGGAAGTATATTTTACCTCTGGGTACTGGTTCATCAGGTAGGAGATCAATGGCACAGTCCCATGGTCTGTGAGGTGGCAATTTGGAGTCTCGCTTCGGACAGAAAACGTAACTGAAATGGGGATATTCCTTTGGAATGTTGATGGAATGATAGGGGGCTCTCTATGTATGTGGAGTTGACTGGGAATGTTGGAAATGACAATATGGGTCATGGAAGGTTAGGGAAACATCCAGGAAAGCATTCATTGCCCCACTTCAGGACTCAGTTGACCACGATATGGAGGGAATGTTAGAAACTAGGACAATTCCAGCAGTAGATTCCTCCAGAACCAACCGACACACAGTGTCGAACCTGTCCTCAGCTGAGGGGAATTCCAGTTATTGATTGGATTTTATACAGGATGTTGTTAAGTCTTTTCTTGAGCTGGAGTTGACTGCATAGATCGGCGGAGATAAAGTTGCCGGCTGAACTAGAATCGAGGAGGGCGTGGAGGGTCGGATTTTGGCATCTAGTAATATCCTCCATAGAGCAGTGAATCTGATTTTAATACCACATGTATTGCATGCCAGTTACGGACGTTATAGATAAATAAATATCCATAAAAGCAGATCAAACAATTGGTTTCATTAAAACTAATTTACCTTTCAAACTTATCTTAACTGACATTTCCAGTCACAACCACATTTTGCTTCTGTCTTCATGTTAACTTGTTGAGGGTAGAGGTTTTCATCCTTTAGTTGCTCTTCAAGGGTCTTCTGAAGATTCTTCCAAATACAGTATTGTTCAAAATAATAGCAGTACAATGTGACTAACCAGAATAATCAAGGTTTTTAGTATATTTTTTATTGCTACGTGGCAAACAAGTTACCAGTAGGTTCAGTAGATTGTCAGAAAACAAACAAGACCCAGCATTCATGATATGCACGCTCTTAAGGCTGTGCAATTGGGCAATTAGTTGAAAGGGGTGTGTTCAAAAAAATAGCAGTGTCTATCTTTGACTGTACAAACTCAAAACTATTTTGTACAAACATTTTTTTTTTTATGGGATTTAGCAATCCTGTGAATCACTAAACTAATATTTAGTTGTATGACCACAGTTTTTTAAAACTGCTTGACATCTGTGTGGCATGGAGTCAACCAACTTGTGGCACCTCTCAGCTGTTATTCCACTCCATGATTCTTTAACAACATTCCACAAATCATTCACATTTCTTGGTTTTGCTTCAGAAACAGCATTTTTGATATCACCCCACAAGTTCTCAATTGGATTAAGGTCTGGAGATTGGGCTGGCCACTCCATAACATTAATTTTGTTGGTTTGGAACCAAGACTGTGCCCGTTTACTAGTGTGTTTTGGGTCATTGTCTTGTTGAAACAACCCTTTCAAGGGCATGTCCTCTTCAGCATAGGGCAACATGACCTCTTCAAGTATTTTAACATATGCAAACTGATCCATGATCCCTGGTATGCGATAAATAGGCCCAACACCATAGTAGGAGAAACATGCCCATATCATGATGCTTGCACCTCCATGCTTCACTGTCTTCACTGTGTACTGTGGCTTGAATTCAGAGTTTGGGGGTCGTCTCACAAACTGCCTGTGGCCCTTGGACCCAAAAAGAACAATTTTACTCTCATCAGTCCACAAAATGTTCCTCCATTTCTCTTTAGGCCAGTTGATGTGTTCTTTGGCAAATTGTAACCTCTTCTGCACATGCCTTTTTTTTAACAGAGGGACTTTGCGGGGGATTCTTGAAAATAGATTAGCTTCACACAGACGTCTTCTAACTGTCACAGTACTTACAGGTAACTCCAGACTGTCTTTGATCATCCTGGAGGTGATCATTGGCTGAGCCTTTGCCATTCTGGTTATTCTTCTATCCATTTTGATGGTTGTCTTCCGTTTTCTTCCACGTCTCTCTGGTTTTGCTCTCCATTTTAAGGCATTGGAGATCATTTTAGCTGAACAGCCTATCATTTTTTGCACCTCTTTATAGGTTTTCCCCTCTCTAATCAACTTTTTAATCAAAGTACGCTGTTCTTCTGAACAATGTCTTGAACGACCCATTTTCCTCAGCTTTCAAATGCATGTTCAACAAGTGTTGGCTTCATCCTTAAATAGGGGCCACCTGATTCACATCTGTTTCTTCACAAAATTGATGACCTCAGTGATTGAATCCCACACTGCTATTTTTTTGAACACACCCCTTTCAACTAATTCAACTAATTGCCCAATTGCACAGCCTTAAGAGCGTGCATATCATGAATGCTGGGTCTCATTTGTTTTCTGAGAATCTACTGAACCTACTGGTAACTTGTTTGCCACGTGGCAATAAAAAAATATACGAAAAACCTTGATTATTCTGGTTAGTCACATTGTACTGCTATTATTTTGAACAATACTGTATGAACATGGTAAAAAGAAAGAACCCTGATTGATTTGTTAAAGGCATGTGGTGGTTTTCTAGCTAAGTGAAACTGTTTACAAGAATGCAAAAACAGGATGCAACAATGAGAAACCAAACCCAACAATGCAGCCCACGGACCATGCAAATAACATGCCAACAGTTACTAATCTGATAAATTCCCGGAAAGTAAGTTTAATGTGCTTTTGATCCCTTTATTACAAATGCATCACTAATTATAGGTTTATTACATATAATTATTTCATTTAAATAGCTAAATCTGTTTTCAACAGTCAAACAACATGTTTCAAGCAGAAACTGAAAATATTGTTATTTTTGCATTGTATTGTATTTCCCTGAATTCTGACTCAGAGTAGATCCTAAATTGTGTTGAGAAAATCCAATTTAATCCAAACTTGCCAAAATGTTTTGTAACTTGAAAACTGTGGTGCAAAATGTATATATTTTGTTTCTACCTGTGTGTCTGTTGGGAAAGAAAAAAAGAGAAAAGGCAGCCCTTTAAAAAAAAATTATAATAATAATAAAAAATGTGCATGATTGCTTGAGTGTTTATTTTCTTAAACATGTGTCTTTATTGAAGTTAAACACAGAACTGAAACTTCAAAAGCCTTATTTTGCCTCAAGACTTGAGAGCTGCTGAATCAAGCTATATTAGATTTGACTATGGAAGTGTCAACAAATGAGCCTGTCTTCCAACAAAATAAGATCATATTTGTCGTTTGTGCAAACACCTTAATGCAACCTATATTTACATTTTAAAGTTAAGCTCCCTCTAGTGGGCGTAAAAATAATGATAGTATCATGTTGCATCTGTTTATTTAAATGCAATGTGTGAACATTTTACACCAATCTCACAGTAATTTGTATATATTTTACTAGGTGGCTTATTAGTTCAAATGAGCACACCTAACCCCACCGCTAAACCGTACCCCTAACAGAAATCATGCAAAATTATGATTTATAGAGCATATACATTTTATGAGCATGTGCGTTCTTTGCAATCGATCCCATGATCGCATGATTACATATCGTCGTATAACGCAAAACTGACGTCCTGTTGCCGATAGGGGCACAATTGTAGGCTCTGATCATACAGTCTATGGCTCTGATGGGTCCTATTTGGACAAACGACCTATATGGGCGTATTGGTTGGAGGACAGGTTCCACAAAATATATAACAGGCTATGATATAATTAACAGATTAACAAAGGGAAAAAAATACTGCAACAAGTAGGTATAGGATAGGCTCGTTTTGTGACATTCTTAATGCATTTATTTCTTTTTTTAAATATTCATTTGATGTAATCCAACTGGTTGCATAGGCGCCTCGTGCACAAATAAACAACACCGATTTTAAAACATAAGTGAACTATATAAAGCCATGTTCAGGATACATAATGAATAATAGTTGTGCAAACAAATGTAACAAATGTGGCAAAAATGGAAACATTTGGATTCTTGTGGTATGAGACAGTCTCGTGAGCCCATTGCCGTTTCAGTTTTGCTTGACATTTGTATGCTGTTTATAATGAATTCCACTATAGCCTAATTTGTATTTTACAGTTTAATATATAATTTTATAACTACTTATTTTTCATTCTTTGTCTGTTCTGAATACCGTTAAATTAAAAAATATTATTTGTAGGGCGAGGGGAACTTAATAGGCTGTCTATATTTACCAGTATTTTAATAACATATAAATTACATAAATTAATGTAGTCTAATTGTTTGCAATTACTAGGTTGATCAATTTCTCTTTCATGAATTTACCTCATCTTTTTGGCTGAATTTCCTTTCTCCGTGTCGTAAACTCTAGGAGCAAGGCTTCTAAATTTAGGGGCGTAATATTCAAGTAACGATTGTTTTCTGCTGCCATATTTTTCAGCGTGTGATCATTCATACGATGGAACTGGTGGCATACGAATGTTTCATGAATCACACATAAAATGCAAATGTAATTGAGAAATAAAAGTCTCTGAGCTGCATCAGTTTGTGTCAAGTATATAAACCAGAGATTGACATCATGAATCTGCACAAATATAAACCTGCACCACTGTTTAAAAGTGAAAACACTGATCTCAAATGAAAAGTCTCAAATAATGCCATTCTGCTACTGGGCTCATATTCTGAAAGCTTCTAAGAATCCTTTCAGAGAGCTGTTAATTTAGCTTAAAAAATCGAATTATGAATCAGGACCAGTATGAGAGCAAGCGAGGAAAAGACAAGAACAAGTCTTCTTTTGAAGACTGTGATTGGTCCAAGAAGAAAAAAAAAGAGTACTTTTAAACAGGGCCTATTTTACTTACCCTTATCTTACCCAAATCACACACAAACACACACACACACACACACACACACACATATTTATAGAACAAAATACTTTTTTTAACAACTTGGAATGATGAGCCGCATGAGTTGGTGTCCTACGCAAGCGGATTACTCTTCTTATGGTGAATGTGATTTCGACGTGTAAAACATGTTCCTGGATCAACATTCTAGTTGATCCTGGAACAGCATTTCAATCAACCAATCAGAATTGAGATATAACTTTTCAGGAAATATCTGTTTTAGGCTTACAATCAGGGTTAGTTGCTTCTACTGAACTTTGTTAATTAGTTATCGTTTCCCATTGATTTTAGGAATAAATTATGGGTAGGGTTAGGTTTAGGGGTAAGGCTAAGTTTATATTTTTGGACAATAATGTTGATCGAGGATCATCAGAAGATGTTGATCCAGGAACATGTCTTACTTGGCAAATCACTGCGACCCTCTACGTATAGGGAACGGCAGTTCTGTGTCACAGTCATCATGATTTTCTAAAGTGCTACTGCTTTTAGTTAGCAGATTGTACACTATAACCATAAATGTGGGTTTTTATAGCACACAATGACAGAGAACTCTATCTTTAAAACTTTTGACACGTGGGATGTAGAGAGCTTTTAACTGAACATATTATATGCCTGCAGTCAAATCAGTCATTAATACTTTTGGCCGGTTTTCCAAAAAGAAAATATGTGAATTTTAAACATGATGTGCTATCGAAGTGTTGAAAATTTCGTATTCACATTACACATAGCAGCAGAAAACAACACTGTACAAAATGCAACTGCATATTTTACAGTTTACAAAATTATGGTGTCCCTACTCTACGAAGATCAAGTCATATAAAGTCAAATCACAGTATAAACTACGTTGACCAGTAAGGTTTCTATAGCCTAAATTATTTCACTATGTTCTCAATACAACGGTTACAATGTGAAATAAACTTATAAAGTCCATGTTTATCATTGATAAATAGATGTAAAAATTATAATATGGTGACTTTTTACAGTCATTTTTTTTCCTTCTTCTTCCAGGAAATAGAAAAAACATAAATTACCTCAACAAAAGTAATTTTTGTATCAGTTTCTGTGACAAGAATATTTCTTTTAGCACCTGTTAAATATTTTGTTTCCACACTATTGAACATGAATAATCAAAGTGAGTCCCCAGAATGAATCTGGTCCTTATCTTGTTCTATGTTGACTTCATAAATTAAACCTTCTTTAGTGTGAAAATCCCTTCAAAGTTTTTACCCCTCTGAACTTCTCATGATGCAGTTCACATCAAATACACATTGGTACAATTCCTGGTACAATTCCAAAGTCTGGTTCTCTTGCGCTGAAAGCTGAAAATGCATAATCATTAGTAATGAATCTTAATTAATTCAGAGTAAGCATGTACTAAGCTCTCTTCTCATTGCCTTTACAGTAGGATGGATGAATATATTTTCTTATATGTGCCTTCAGAAATCGCTTCTCGGTCGTCCGCATACTGCACAGAAACATTAAAATATCAAACAGTTTAAAATGACTTCTACAGAATTTCACAAAATTTAAAACAAATACAAAATCATTAATTTCACTTTTCAGCTGGCGATCAATAATTTGAAACCAAAAACTATAGGAATAGCAAAGCAAATAATACAGTAAACTAATAATATAACATAGTACATGTGCGTATACTGAAACTAACAGTAGGTATTATTAACTTGCTCAAAATGTGTTTGTATTTAGGGGGACATTTTAGGGGGAATGTCTCCACTGTTTTCTGCTTCTGTCACACTCTGTAACACATCCAACAATTTGTTGTTTATTAAACTTAAATAAGTAGTTACATTAATAAAAATAAACATTATAAAACACATTAGATGCCTTTACAAGTTAACGTAAAGGTAAACCTTCTGTGGCTACTCACCATACATATGCTTGATGTCATAAAGAGTTATGGACTTAACTTACAGTAAAACATATATGGAGTTAAACTGACAAATGATGACAGCAATGTTTTTCCTTAATTCACATGGCTTTAGTGACAGAGTCAATCAGTTAATGGGGTGTTTGGATCATAAAATTGGATTTATCAGACTCTTATCCTTCAATATAATCCACATTTATTAAACTTTTACTAATCTGTAGGTGTTTGTAATCATTCTAAATTGTAAAAGCCTTTCTTGGCCCTGTATCAAATCACTGCATATGTAAATGTCACCAATTTCGCATGGCATCTTTGAGTGTTTACAGGTTTGTAGACTTTTTAGTTGATCTTGGCTTCATATGAAAAGCACATTCTCAAACCGAACCTTCATTTGCGATGCCCAGCAATATGTTGAAATGAGGCCATTACCAAAAAGAAATCCAATACAGAAATTAATAAATGCTAGAAAAATTAAAATAAAGCAAAAAGAAAAGACGAATAGACTTCAGATATATCTCTGTGATCTGGAAGTGCCCAAGACTCATTTCAATTGTTCAGAAATTTACTTGGATGAACTTTATACATGCTTCTACAAGCCAACATTATGTCCTAGTTTGATAAAGTCATAATGAATCACCAAACAGTTTTTTTTTTTTTTTTTTTTTGTAAGAGCAGTTTCCTAAGCAACAAACAAGTTACAATTTCCCTTTTTAATGAGCTATTATGTGAGTGTCATATTTATTCTTTATATCTTACAAGGATGAAACTGGCATTTGGCTGAATGATTCACAATAATGATTCACAATAATAATGCACATTTTTAACCATTATGTTTGAAAAAAATGATCATGCTTGATAGAAGTACACTTATTTTGATGTGCTGAGATACTAGAGCGCATGTAACATGAATTTAATTATTCAATATTACATTCATAGTTAATGTATTTTAAATTAACTACTTCGCAATTCATCATTACAAATATGTAAAAACATTAACAAGTTTTAATAGAAATTACACTGAAGTATATTTAAGCTTACCATAAATGCTTGTCAGTACATTGCATATAAAGATGTTATTAAGTCTTAAGTTTTAGTTGAGAAATATTACGTTATGACAGTTTTATAAGCTTATGTTTCACCGGGTTCAAATGGCCCCGGAAAAGTAAAAGTAAACTCATTTGCCTAACACAATATCAAGTATATTCTGATTGGCTGATTTGTGATCATCATGGCACTGTGGTGAAAACATTAATAAAACTCAATACCATGCACAAAATACAATAATGAGATGTAAACCAGAGATAGACATTACAAGTCTAATCTGAACCAATGTTTAATAGCCTATCGCACTTGATAAAAACAAATAATTGAACAGACCCTCTTTCAGTTTATGGTGGTAATGTTTTATAGAATGTAAAATGGAACAGCACAATCAAGCTCGGTTCATTATTATTATTATTATTATTATTATTCACAGTTTATTCTCAGTACACAACAAGTTCCTGTATAAACGGACTACCCAGAAGCCATACCGGCTTATAAATAGGGCCCTTCAAGACACATAATCAGCACTAATACCAACAAATAATAATCCACCCACCCAATACCCATCCACACCAACAACAACACCATTCACCACAAAATATCCTCCCACCAGTCAACATACATCACACATCTCAACCATCCCTCAAACAAAGCCAATAATAGGGGTATTTAAACATCACAAAAAAGAAAATCACTTAAGTCAATAAAATATGAAACCTTCAGCCTTATGGTGTCTACAAAGAATAATGTTGTAACAATTTGTGTTTAAAATGCTTTTTAAATACATCAAGAGAAGGTAGTTCCTTTATAGACTTGTCAATCTCATTCCAGATCCCAGGACCCTTACATGCTATACTAAAGCTAGTACACTCTAAACTGTTTATGGTCATAACAACAAGATCTTCACACAGTCTGGTCAACATTCACTTTATTATCGATAAAAACAAAAAATAGCAGTCTGCACAACACTCTCAATGTGCCACATCATCTGTTAGAAATGACTTCTGATGCGTCGCCCTTTGCATTTTCCTCCTTTGCTGTAGCTTTTCTTTTTCTCCTGAAATTAAACAGTGAATATGTACTGAAGTTACATATTAAACTACGATTAGAAACCAGCATCATGTTTAAGTCGATTAAATACTGCAATACAAAATTAAACTGTTAAAGAGTTTAAAATGATAGATGTTAAAACTATGAATTAATTGTCAATAAAAAGTCTGATATAAATGCAATTTACCTTTTTCTCATGCCGGGCTTTTTCTCAAAGAGAATGTGTGGAGTCGTGCGAATAGTTGACCGTCTGGGGGGTTTTGTTGCAAGCTGCCGTTTCAATTTGCTGTAGGGAGAAAAATGAGGTTTTAAGCCCCGTTCACACTACAAGCAACAACAAAGCGAAACAATTCCATTCACTTCAATGGAGAGCTTGCAATTTTCCGGCAACACTAGCGTCAGCGACCGTTGGCAAACGGATAAGGCGCATCCAGCAACACAGCAAAGTTCAGAATCCTTCAACTTTATGCAAATGAAGAGCGACTTTTGGGAGCGACAGTCAATAGGAAAGAAGATCGTAGAACTCATGTGATTGTTCAACAAACATACACAATGAAAGAAACTGGGTTCTGTTTCTCATTCATTTCTGTCTGTATGTACGGATTTAATTTGGATTTAGATTATATTTAGTCTTTTGTCTCCAAAATGTTTGTACTTAGCGGCAAGAAACCTGATTCGCTGTTAAGGCAACCAGTAGTGAGAACACCCACTAGCAACCTCAAAGCCAGACAAGTCGCTGTAGTGTGAACGCAGATTTACATTGTGACATGATAGCAACACAAGTCTCCAGAAAGCATTTTACACATCTAAACATGCTAGACTTTCTCTCAAAACCACAGTATTGAACAAGCAACTATGTCTGACTGATTTAAAAAAAAAAAAAGATGAAAGTTATGGTATAATAAAACCTATATGTGACCCAGGACCACAAAACCTTAAGTCGCTGGGGTGTATTTTTAGGAATAGCCACAAAAAAAAACTGTGGGTCAAAATTATCGGTTTTTCTTTTATGCCAAAAATTATTAGGATATTAAGTAAAGATCATGTCCCATGAAGATATTGTGTAAATGTCCTACTGTAAAAATATCAAAACTTTATTTTTGATCAGTAATATGCAATACTATGAATTTATTTGGACAAATTCAAAGGCAAATTTTTCCCAGCATTTAGATTTTTTTCCACCCGGAGATTCCAGATATTCAAATAGTTGCATCTTGGCCAAATATTGTGCGATCCTAATAAACCATACATCAATGTAAAGCTTATTTTTTTAGCTTTCAGATGGTGGATGAATCTCAATTTCGAAAAATGTACACTTAAGACTGGTTTTGTGGTCCAAGGGTCACTTATAATATAACTGTGTAACCTCACCTTTTGACTTTCTTTAACCCGATCATGTAGTCAGGGACAGGACATCCAGCCTTCTTTATGACAGTCGCAATGCTGATACATAACAAACAATTAGTGAACAGAGGCCCATGAAATCAGGGTTAGAAAGGGATCTCCCTTAAATTTCAGACAAAACTATTATAGCTGTAGAGTGCTGTTTCTACTGTACCTGCGAAGGAGAGGTTTGTCATCCTCTGTGAAGAAAGTTATTGCCTTTCCTTTGTGTCCGGCTCTTCCAGTTCGTCCTATAGAGAAAACAAAGCAGCAAGCATAATATAAAAAAGATAGACAACATGAATTTTCTACTCAAACACTTTAGTGAAGAGAGCAAGTTTAATTTATTTGGGTCTGATGGGAAACATTTTGTTTGGCATCAAACTGGGGAAAGACTGAAGCCCAAGTGCATAAAGAAGTCATTGAATGGTGGAGGAGGATCATAGAATATCTATTGGATATTTTCAAAAGATGACAAACAGTTGATCCAAAAATACAGACGAGCTAAAGGGTCAACAGTGCCACAGCAGTTCCACAGGCTGATCGCTTCAATGCCATACCAAAAAATTTGAACTTTTCTGTTTCGCAAATCCTTTTTTTGACTTACACAACAGTGCTGTTTTTAAGTCAATGGTATGGTAGGGTACAAAGTTAAAACAAACTCTGAAAAAAAACAACAACGACACTACGTTTGAGCTGTTAAACATTTTAACCCACGCATGTGCTAAAGTTGAGCAGCATATATAATTCAAGAGAGTTCTCACTAAAGGTCTTGAGAAGAAATGGTTTAAAGTTCTGAAATTTGACGATCAAGGTTTTATGGAGTGATGTGACCAAACTGGAAGTTTTTGGACCCATAAATCTGCGGTATGTCTGGTACAAAAAAGGCAAAGTTTATGAGCAGAACAACACCATCTCCATCGTCAAACATGGTTGTTATGGGGATGCTTTGCTGCAGGAGGTGGAAATCTTGACTGTATCGGAGATGTGGATTCTTTGAAGTACCAGTCCATTTAGGCAAAGATTGTGACGTTTTGGGTGAATAGTCTGAAGCTCATGATTAGTGGATTTCCAACAGGACAATCATCCCAAAGCAGATATTCGAATCTACTGAAGCTTGGGATCGATCGGTCATTGAATGTTTTAGAAATGCCTGTTTGGTTTTTAGATTTAAATTCCATTAAAATATTTTTGGAATTTGAAGAATACAAAGGCAACATGAAATCAAAGATTATCAATGACCTGGAAACTGAAGAAATGGGCCAGGATTCCAGTAGCTCAGAAGCTTGTAAGCACTTTGAGATAATGTTTTTAGTAACTTTATGTCCTCAAATCCTATCTAAATCAATGATTAATGGTGTTATTTTAAGGATAATCTAGAACTTCTGTTAACCTGCTGTTGTGTGCGATCCGCATGGATCACATCCACGTTTATTCCCTCGTACACCAGCTCATGGAAGAGCTCTCTGGCACAGTCAATAGACTGAACAAAGACCAACACTGGCGGCAGAAATCCCTGAAAGAAAATGATGGAAGTTATGACAATTTCAGTGTTAAAAGCTTCTTATGAGGCATCTATATTATGAAACTCTGGATTTTTCTTTTTTCATAAAGAAATTATATTTTGTTATGAGAATGACTAAAGTGATAACTTCACAGACCTGCTTTATAAGGTTTCTCATAGCAAGAAGCTTTCCATTTTCTGAACCCACAAACAGAAGCTGCTGCTCCACAGTCTCAGCTGCAGAGTTCCTGTGGAAGGACAATGCCAGGGTAATCAATTTGAATTGAATTTAAAATAAAAATATTACCTAAATTGAAATATTTTATTTATTGATCCTATGTTGTTTTTAAAAGCTTTCACCTAAGATAGGAATAATTTTATACCAAAAAAAATATTTAATTAATCTTGTCACTTGAAACAAAATTGTTTCGATACCTGGGTCCAATGTTGACACAGACAAGGTTGTCTAGGTTTAGTTTGCACCACTGCTCTACATCTGTGGCAAAGGTTGCACTGAAGAAAACCCGGCGGATTTTAGGAGAAGTGCAGGCCAAGAAAATAGTGGCAAGCTGTTCTCTGAAACCAGTCTTGCCTTCCTCAAAGAGTTTATCAGATTCATCCACCACCAGCCACTCCACACTACAGACAGTAAAGACACATTTAGACTGGAGACAGAAGCTACTTATTTCCTGTGTATGATGGTGAACATGACACAATCTGGAAGCTCTTTGATACGAACACGTTATTAAAACTTTAATATATTTTCTTGGAGAACTGTTCAGATTTGAGATTTTCTTAAACTGAACCACAGAGTTTTTGCAAATCACTCACCTACTTAAGTTGATAGCAGGAGGGTCTTGATTTAATAAATATATCAATCTGTTAGGAGTCGTCACTAATATGTCTGGAAAACAAAAGTAAGAACAAGAAATTAATCATTTCTCTATTGTAAAATGCAATTAATTCTTAGGACGGCAAAGTTGAATCAACTACTCTGTCTTCATTGTCACATGATCCTTTAGAAATCATTTTTAATATGCTGATATGATGCTCAAGAAACATTTCTTATTATCAACGTCGAAAACAGTTTTGCTGCTTAATATTTTCCTGGAAATCATTATTCATTGTTTTCAGGCTTCTTAGATTAATGTAATGTTTAAAAGAAAATATATTCAAAATATTTTTGTAATATTTATAAATGTCTTTGAAGACATTATTTAATCAGTTCATCCTTGCTGATTTAAAAAAAAAATTATAAGTAGGCTAAATAAACATCACATACCAAATTTCTTTGCTGTCTTTGGCCCATATTTGTTCACAGCTTCAACTCCTTTATTGATCATGTGAACTCTGAAGCCCACTCTCTGTGTTTAATTGTTAGCAATACATAGATTATTTGTTGCAGTCTACAGTAATAATCAGCACGAGGTGGGCTGAAGGTTTACCTGAGTGGCGAGTTATTAAGCCTTATTAAGGGGCTGGCGAAGGTGGGCCAGCAGGGGCAGACAGAAGGCCATAGTCTTACCAGAGCCTGTCAGAGCAGATGCCAGGATCTCCCTTTTCTAAAACAAGCACATCCATGATTGGATCAAAACTCTTAAGTGAGAATCAGGAAAACACACACACTTACATCCGACAGAACAGAAACATGTCATACAAGCATCATGAGAGGAATGGCCTGCATCTGTATGGGTGTGGGGGTCTGGAAACCCGCTGCCTTGATGTTTTGAACAATTCGTTGGTCCAGATCATACTCCTCCTGCAGCTCTTCAAAGGTGGAAATAGGATCTGGAATGTCTGTCCCGTGCACGTTAATCCGATTTTGGTGCCGTATCCGATTCACCTAAAACACACGTTCAATAAAGTTTGTTGCAATTAGATCCATGTAGATACATAAATATAAATTCTAACACTGTGCCATAACTCAAATCACCCAAATACCATATCAGTTACTGGCTGATATTACATATTCCTAATTTATTAGTATCAATCATTAATTGTGCACATTTATTTCCTCTATTTTTATATTTAAAACTCTTTCTCATTCACCTAACTCTCAATCTAGGGTAATATTTAAAAACACTAATAAATTCAATAAACCTGTTAAGGGCAATCTGAGCGCAAAACTCAAAATGAATATGTATTTTTCATTAATGTACAGTATGAAATGTACATTATGAATAATGGATCAATGCACGAAAGGCTGCTGGCCCAGATGGCATTCCTGGACGTGTACTTAGGGCATGTGCAGGGCATGTGCAGAGCAGCTTGCTGGGGTCTTTACAACCTGTCCCTCCACCCTCCACCATTATGAAGTGCTTTGAGCGACTGGTCCTAGCACACCTCAAGAACTGCCTCCCACCCACACTGGACCCACACCACATGTTTGCTGACTTCAGTTCAGCATTTAAAGGGTTAGTTCACCCAAAAATCTAAATTATGTCATTAACAAAAATTCTAACTGACCCTCTAATGTCACATGGACTACTTTGATGATATTTATCTTACCTTTCTGGACATGTCAAAGTCAAAGTCACCTTTATTTATATAGCGCTTTACACAAAATACATTGCGTCAAAGCAACTGAACAACATTCATTAGGAAAACAGTGTGTCAATAATGCAAAATGATAGTTAACATGGACATGGACAGTATACCATACACACAGTTTCAATGGAGGGACTGAAAGCTCTCAGACTAAATCTAAAATATCTTAAAATGTTTTCCGAAGATGAACGGAGGTCTCCCTGGTTTGGAACGGCATGAGGGTGAGTTATTAATAACATAATTTTTATTTTTGGGTGAACTAACCCTTTAACCCCGTCATTCCCTCCAAGCTGACCACAAAACTTGGAGACCTGGACATTAACACCTCCCTCTGCAACTGGATTATGGACTTTCTGACCAACAGGCCTCAGCATGTTCGGTCAGGCCACACCCACTCCACCACCATCACACTTAACACTGGCATACCACAGGGCTGTGTGCTGAGCCCATTCCTCTACTCCCTTTACACCCACGACTGCATGCCTATGCATGGATCCAACTCCATCATTAAGTTTGCAGACGACACCACGGTGATTGGCCTCATCACAGACAACGATGAGACTGCCTACAGGGAAGAGGTACAGCACCTGGCCACATGGTGCGCTGACAATAACCTGCTCCTTAACACCAATAAGACCAAGGAGCTCATTGTGGACTTCAGAAAGAAGAAAGGAAGCACGCATGACCCCATCAACATTAACGCGATGGTTGTTGAACGTGTCTCCAGCCAGGTCAAGAAGGCTCACCAGCGCCTCTTCTTCCTCAGGACACTGAAGATGAACCGTCTGAACTTTTACCAGTGTGCGATCGAGGGCATCCTGACCAGTTGCATCACAGTCTGGTATGGGAACTGCTCAGTGACTGACCACAAAGCACTGCAGAGGGTGGTGAAAACTGCCCAACGCATCACAGGGACACCACTTCCTGCTCTTGAGGAAATCCAGAGGAAACGCCGTCTACGTCAAGCTCACAGCATTTTTAAGGACTCCTCTCACCCTGACCACGGACTGTTTAACCTTCTGCCCGCCGAGAGGCACTTCAGGAGCCACCGGACAAGGACCAGCAGATCCAGGAACAGCTTTTTCCCTACATCTGTCTCCTTGCTGAACTCTGCCCTCTGACACCCCTCAACACCCCCCACACCATACACGCAGACTCCTCACCCCTCTTCAACACTCTGACTGATTTATTTATTTACAACAAGCAAAAAAACAGTAAGCTTGTTATTACTTGCACTACTGTCTGTTCATCCAGAAACTGAGTAATCCATTTACACACTGAAATATTTTCTATGCACTTTACTATCCATTGCAATAGTGTAAATGATGTTCATATGTTCATAGTTCTGCCTATAGTGTACATACACGTACATAATCAACCTGTATAGTATATTCATAGTACACTTATCTTTATATCATGCTGATAGTATTTAAAATCTGTAAATTATGTTCATAATACTTATTTGTATAGTTATTGTACATATTGTAGACCTTTTATATTCTGTACTTACTGCTTATTGCACTTCTGGTTAGATGCTGCATTTCGTTGCCTTGTACCTACATGTGCAGTGACAAAGTTCTAATTTAAACTAATCTAATGCACTAAATTTAAAGAAAGCATTTTAAACCTCTGATTAGTTTATTTTAGCTTTATTTAAATGTATTTACACAAAAATAACAGAATTTAAACATCGGCCATAGCATGAAAATAATTATCAGCACAGGCCAGAATTTATCATCCCCAGATCTCTTATAACACAAGAATACTCAAGTGTGCCCATTCAAAATGAAAAGTGCTGTGAAAAGCAATAATAACTCTTCGTACCTTCTCCTGATGAAGCTGCTTCAGTCTTTTTAAGGAGGGCTTGTCTTTAGTCTCTTTCCTGGGGTCCTTCACCTTTTCTTGGGATGACATCCATTGGATCCCCTCTCCCTTGCTCTTCTCGGCCTCTCCGTCTGTTTCACAACAGTAAGGAGAAAGAACGGTTGTAAGACAATAAACACTGAATTGCTAGGAATCAGAAGATATTGAAAGATGACTTACCTTCGGTTTTTACCTTAGCTCCGTTGTTTTTCTTTCGTGCCGTCTTCACTGGCTCGGTCCATTTCCGTTTCCCAGAGGCCTGCTCTTCATCCCTCCCTTCTTTCTCTTCTTCACCATCATCTTCACTGAGTCTGGACTCCAGAGACGTGATCTCTTTGCCAAAAAAGCAGACTCCAGCCGGCTGATTTGAAGTGTCCTTGCTCTGGGACTTCACTACCTGAGAGGAGTTACACAAGAATTAATAAAGACCAACTGAGCATGTGTTGATTTGTAACACAAGAACAGTAGCAACCAGAATGCCTGTTTCTTTAGGCTGTACAACACAGTGACCGAACTGAAGATGTTTTAAAACGTGGAAAATAACAAAACTACTTGTTAATACACTCCTTTAGCGTTATTTGTGTTTACTCGGATGAGCATTAGCACTTTAAGGGACACTCGCTTAGGAAACACATGTTAGCCAAGTCGTGGAAGCATCCCAGGACGTAAATTCACGTAAATTCTGCGTTTTACGTAACAACACTACCATACGTAAACGTTCTTATGTACTTTGCTTTAAAACCTAACGTTACCTTAAATCGCTCTGCATCTTTACCAAACAATTTCAGATCAAACTTTGCTCCAGAGCCAAGCTTTCTAAACAAGTCAAAGGCGTCCATCGAAACAGCCGAAAGACATGATTAATCGATCTCAATTTTATGAGCAGATATGGCTGGCGTTCTATTATTACACGTTTTTGTTTCCTCTGTCGTTCACTAGAGAGCGCTGGTTTCTTTTTAAAACTGTTTTTTTTATTTCCTTTACATTTGATACTTTTGCTTTTGTTGCATATACTCATAATACATTTCGTGTAACAGGAATCATTAACCAAAACACAATAAATAAATGAAAAAAAAATTGATGAGCACCAGGTTTATTTCAGACATTTATGTATAAAAATTAGTAATAGTAACTGGAAATATGTTACATATGTGAGTTCTTATTGTAATGCTTAAAGCATAACACTAACAATATCAATAAATGTCGACATTTTTAATGCATGCACAATTATGTTTGAAGAACACATTTTGTGTGATTTTGTTATTCTATTCTTTTGTAGATCCTACATATTGGATCCTAAGTATTCATTTAATAAGGCTTAGACACATTTTGTATGTCTACATTATACTATATTTAAGATTTTACAGTACGTGTACTTACATGTACTTATAGTGTATTTAAATAAGAAAGTTCTGATAATACTAGGTAACTGCATGGGGTAGTGTTAGGTTTAGGGGTAGGTTCAAGGTTAGTAGTTATTACATAGTTATTGTAATTACTATAATAAGTACATAGTATTTACATGAGGAACAGGACTGTAAAATAAAGTGCTACCCAAAAGTTGCAATGCAACAAAAATAAATACCTACACAAAAGATGTTGCAGAAATGTATTGTAATGATCAAGATCTTTAAATTATTTATTGATAGAAGTGAGTGTAACAGCGTGAGCAAGAGAGAGTTTAAACACAACATTCCACAGCAATAAATCATTAACTAAAATAAAACTCTTCCTATGACAGAAGGAAGTAGAGTAGTAGAGAGAACTGCTTCTCACCTGATTAAGATAAGGAATCTTTTTACTGAATACTTTGTCTGTGTGGCACAAGTTTACTTTAGGTTGGTCACATCCAAGGAAGAACTAAAGCCTTTTCATAAAGAATGACAGCAGAACCATCCATGATAAGACAGGAAGCAATCCAATAAGAAAACACACAATCATACATACCTGTACAAGATGAAATTATAATATATGCTTTATAAATTAAAACATGTACGCGCTGAATCAGGTTAGGTTCATATGCCATAGGTATCTCATTAGGTGTGAATGTTTATGAATGCTTAAGGGTTTTACTTCTTCTTTTTTCTCCCTCAGATTACCTCACTTCCTGTTATACATCATAAAACAAGACCAGCATGTTGTTTTCAAGGGTTTTAGTAAACTTTGTGCATGAGAAAAGATGCTTCATTTCTGTATATCGTCTACCATAGGATGCATATTGTAAGTATTCTCTTTAAGTTTATTATATATTACCCTTGATAAGGATTGGATGAAAGCATTGATTTTAATTTAGACAATAATGATTTTGCTACATATTTATCACACTGGCATGTTTTTCATAAAGGACTATGGTTTTCCTGACACAGAACATTTCCTGAAGGGAAATTTACCTCAGAACTATTAGATGTTTTTAATTTAATTAATTAATTTTTCTGAAAAAAATATCTTGCAAACTGCTTTTTTCCTATTTGTCTTCTGTAAAAATGCAGCAAACAGAAATTATTCAATCAATCAATCAATCACCTTTATTTATATAGCGCTTTAAACAAAATACATTGCGTCAAAGCACTGAACAACAATCATTTGGAAAAGTTATGTCATCTCTGTTCAGGTGAAATAGTGTCTGTGCATTTATTTGCAATCAAGTCAATGATATCGCTGTAGATGAAGTGACCCCAACTAAGCAAGCCAGAGGCGACAGCCACAAGGAACCGAAACTCCATCGGTGACAGAATGGAGAAAAAAACCTAGGGAGAAACCAGGCTCAGTTGGGGGGCCAGTTCTCCTCTGACCAGACGAAACCAGTAGTTCAATTCCAGGCTGCAGCAAAGTCAGATTGTGCAGAAGAATAATCTGTTTCCTGTGGTCTTGTCCCGGTGGTCCTCTGAGACAAGGTCTTTACAGGGGATCTGTATCTGGGGCTCTAGTTGTCCTGGTCTCCGCTGTCTTTCAGGGCAGTAGAGTTCCTTTCTAGATGCTGATCCACCATCAAGTCTGGATACGTACTGGATCCGGGTGACTGCAGTGACCCTCTGATCTGGACACAGACTGGATCTGGTGGCTACGGTGACCTCGGAACAAGAGAGAAACAGACAAATATTAGCGTAGATGCCATTCTATTAATGATGTAGAAGGTACATAGGGTGTTATGAGAAGTGTTTCCGGTTCCTGTTTACCTAATTAATGCAGCCTAAAAATCCTTTAACGGATTTGGATATTAAAAGCATATTAGTATGTTATGTGTATGCCAGGTTAAAGAGATGGGTCTTTAATCTAGATTTAAACTGCAAGAGTGTGTCTGCCTCCCGAACAATGTTTGGTAGGTTATTCCAGAGTTTAGGCGCCAAATAGGAAAAGGATCTGATGCCCGCAGTTGATTTTGATATTCTAGGTATTATCAAATTGCCTGAGCTTTGAGAACGTAGCGGACGTAGAGGAGTATAATGTAAAAGGAGCTCATTCAAATACTGAGGTGCTAAACCATTCAGGGTTTTATAAGTAATAAGCAATATTTTAAAATCAATACGATGTTTGATAGGGAGCCAGTGCAGTGTGGACAGGACCGGGCTAATATGGTCATACTTCCTGGTTCTAGTAAGAACTCTTACTGCTGCATTTTGGACTAGGTGTAGTTTGTTTACTAAGCATGCAGACTCAATAAAGCATTACAATAATCTAACCTTGAGGTCATAAATGCATGGATTAACATTTCTGCATTTGACATTGAGAGCATAGGCAGTAATTTAGATATATTTTTGAGATGGAAAAATGAAGTTTTACAAATACTAGAAACGTGGCTTTCTAAGGAAAGATTGCGATCAAATAGCACACCTAGGTTCCTAACTGATGACGAAGAATTGACAGAGCAACCATCAAGTCTTAGACAGTGTTCTAGGTTACTACAAGCAGAGTTTTTAGGTCCTATAATTAACACCTCTGTTTTTTCTGAATTTAGCAGTAGGAAATTACTCATCATTCAATTTTTTATATCGACTATGCATTCCATTAATTTTTCGAATTGGTGTGTTTCACTGGGCCGCGAAGAAATATAGAGCTGAGTATCATCAGCATAACAGTGAAAGCTAACACCATGTTTCCTGATGATATCTCTCAAGGGTAACATATAAAGCGTGAAGAGTAGCGGCCCTAGTACTGAGCCTTGAGGTACTCCATACTGCACTTGTGATAGATATGATACATCTTCATTCACTGCTACGAACTGATGGCGGTCATATAAGTACGATTTAAACCATGCTAATGCACTTCCACTGATGCCAGCAAAGCGTTCAAGTCTATGCAAAAGAATGCTGTGGTCAATTGTGTCAAACGCAGCACTAAGATCCAATAAAACTAATAGAGATATACACCCACGATCAGATGATAAGAGCAGATAATTTGTAACTCTAAGGAGAGCAGTCTCAGTACTATGATACGGTCTAAATCCTGACTGGAAATCCTCACATATACCATTTTTCTCTAAGAAGCAATATAATTGTGAGGATACCACCTTTTCTAGTATCTTGGACAGAAAAGGGAGTTTCGAGATTGGTCTATAATTAACAAGTTCTTTGGGGTCAAGTTGTGTTTTTTTTTTATGAGAGGCTTAATAACAGCCAGTTTGAAGGTTTTGGGGACATATCCTTATGACAATGAGGAATTAATAATAGTCAAAAGAGGACCTATGACTTCAGGAAGCACCTCTTTTAGGAGCTTAGATGGTATAGGGTCTAACATACATGTTGTTGGTTTAGATGATTTAACAAGTTTATACAATTCTTCCTCTCCTATAGTAGAGAATGAGTGGAACTGTTCCTCAGGGGGTCTATAGTGCACTGACTTTGATACTGTAGCTGACGGCTGAATGGTTGCAATTTTATCTCTAATAGTATCGATTTTAGAAGTAAAGTAGTTCATAAAGTCATTACTGCTGTGGTGTTGGGGAATGTCAACACTTGTTGAAGCTTTATTTTTCGTAAAAGCTTTAGTAATCAGATCTAGCAGTTTTTAATGCTTTTCTGTAGGATATGTTACTTTCCCACCAAGCAATACGAAATACCTCTAGTTTTGTTTTCCTCCAGCTGCGCTCCATTTTTCGGGCTGCTCTCTTTAGGGTGCGAGTATGCTCATTATACCATGATGTCAAACTGTTTTCCTTAACCTTCCTTAAGCGTAAAGGAGCAACTGTATTTAAAGTGCTAGAAAAGAGAGAGTCCATAGTTTCTGTTACATCATCAAGTTGTTCTGAGGTTTTGGATATGCTAAGGAATTTGGATACATCAGGAAGATAACTTAAAAAGCAGTCTTTTGTGGTAGAAGTGATGGTTCTTCCATACTTGTAACAAGAAGTAGAATTTACAATTTTGGCTATATGAAGTTTGCACAGAACTAAATAATGATCTGAGATATCATCACTTGGCTGAATAATTTCAACACTATCAACATCAATTCCATGTGACAGTATTAAATCTAGAGTATGAATTCGACAATGAGTAGGTCCTGAAACATGTTGTCTAACACCAATAGAGTTCAGAATGTCTATAAATGCTGATCCCAATGCATCTTTTTCATTATCAACATGGATATTAAAATCACCAACTATTAAAACTTTATCTACAGCCAGAACTAACTCGGATGTAAAATCACCAAACTCTTTAATAAAGTCTGTATGGTGGCCTGGTGGCCTGTATACAGTAGTCAGTACAAACATAACAGGGGATTTATCATTAACATTTGTTTTTCTGGATAATGTTATATGTAGCACCATTACTTCAAACGAGTTATACTTGAAGCCTGCCCTCTGAGAAATCCTGAAAACGTTGCTATAAATTGAAGCAACTCCTCCCACCTTTGCCTTTTAGACGTGGCTCGTGTTTATAACAGTAATCTTGGGGGGTGGACTCATTTAAAATAATGTAATCATCAGGTTTTAGCCAGGTTTCTGTCAAACAGAGCACATCTATTTTATGATCAGTTATCATATTATTTAAAAGTGTTTTCGTAGAAATGGATCTGATATTTAATAAGCCAAGCTTTATCATTTGTTTATCCATATTGCATTTGTTTTTTATTTGTTGAACCTCAATTAAATTATTCACTTTAACTTGGTTTGGACGTTTTTTGTATTTTCTATTTCGGGGAACAGACACAGTCTCTATAGTGTGATATCTAGGTGAAAGAGTCTCTATGTGCTGAGAATTAACTGACCTCTGTGACGGGAGGCAGCTAGCAGACGGTCGGTTTAGCCAGTCTGTCTGCTTCCTGACCTGGGCCCCAGTTAGTCAAGTATAAACACTAAGACTATTTGCCATATTTCTAGAGAGAAGAGTTATTCTATTGCTCATGTCCATGTTGATGGAATGAAGTATGGCAGGTTGTGTTGCAAAGTTTGTCTATTATCTTTGTGAGAGGATCAATTTGTCTTGTCATTTTGTCATAACATCAGATTTCATTTAATAGATTGGAAGTTTATTCACCAATTCACTTCAGTGTAATTTCTTATAATCACCTACATAATAATACACTTTTTTTAACAATTTATCCAAATCTATATTAAAAACATATTAAAAATGTGTTACATCTTTACAGCTTTGGCTTTTTTATTTAGTGATTTTGAATTATTTATTTATTTACTTATTTATTTGTTATTATTTGTAGGAAATGCAAAGTCAAACTGGTGGAATGCTGGGCAAAGGACACAAAATAAATAAATAAATAAATACAAAGTGTAGCTGAATACAGTGCATTCCCATTTTAAAATGTAAAAAGAATCAAGAAAAAAACGAAACATGGGAGCACTAAAGCAAATCACAATATATATTTCCATCTGTGGTTTCATTCTCCATCTAGTGCATTTTCCTTAAAAAAACTGCACAATCATGCAACAAAATGCTTTTTCAGGATTCATACCTCGAAATACACGGATGTTAGATGTTTCTTCAATGACTTTGCACAGATCCAGATTGGAGACTTTATTCATTTGTCAAACTTATAGGACTTGGATATATCAAGTCAACAAGATCTAAACTGATAAACTCCTTTTATCGAGTTCATAGATCTCAGCAGAAACAGCATCAACCAACTCATTTCTGATGACTTTGACCATTTAACACAAGTGAAAACTCGGTACTTGTACAGTAACAAAATCTCAATCATTAGTTCCTTTTTGTTCAAGGACCTGAAGAGACTTGAGGTCTTCAAGCTTGAAACAGACAATCTTCTAAGTACTGGTGATGCGTGGGCCACATTCCCTGCTGGATCTTTAAAGACCTGAAGTAACTCAGAGTATTGACCTTGCACATAATGGAATCGGCAAAATACCCTGAAATCTGCTTCAAGCTTTATCCTCATGTTTTACGCTGGAAATACTAATCTTGCTCATCTGAATCCTGATGCAGATTTTCTCCACTTTTATGTGGTTTATGCATAGTACCACTAAGAAGAAGCAGAATGGTGGTGTTTGGTACAACACCAAAGAAGAGCCTCGGGTAATGGAGGAACTTATTCCCAAATTAAAAGGAGAACAGGACTGGAGACTGTGCCTTCACTACCGAGATCAACTGCCTGATCACTAGGAACTACATGAAGAGCAACTGGTGTTCAAGTGAGGTCCAAGTGGCGAGCTTCATACTCTTTGATGAGCAGAAGGATGTGTTTATTCTGGTACTCCTGGAGCTCTCTCTGTATCACACAGGATGAGGAAGATGATGAAGAAACAAACCTATTTATGCTGTTTAAATGTACATTTAAATGTACATTTATTTGTCTTATGTCTTACAGTATTTCTTACTATTATCTATGTAAAAAAAAGTTTTATTTTGATTAACAGAATTTATTTGAAAAATAAATTTTAACTCTCTTGATCAGTGTAATACAGTACGTCCTTGTGAAATAAAAGTAAAAAAAATTTTTTTATCTGACCTTAAACATTTATATGGATTTGTATTTTTATCTTCATATTATTTGCAGAATTCCTTTAAATAAATATAATAATATATACCTTACTTTAAAATGCTGACTGAATGATATATCTTTAGTCAGCATGTTTGAAAATGTCCAAGTGAAGAAGTCAACAAGATCTCAGTAGGGGGTCATTGTGGGCTGATGTTTGGCCCACACACTGGACCCCCTGGTAGCTAGACACGGGGGTGGAAATGGTCAAGTAATAATGGCCCTTTCTCTTATTTTATCATAACAACATCATAATGTAATTCCATGCAAAGCCAGTAAAGCCTGGAGCTTTTGCATAACACCTGAAAAATGACAAGAAAAGGTCTGTTTACATGGAGAGAACTACTCTCACAAGGGTTATGTTGGTCATGCATTACCAGAAGTTCATTAAAACAATAGAATCATAAATAACCACTGAAACCTTACAGCAGAAAAAGAGCACATTTTTTGTACAGAAGCAGAACAAAGTGTCAAAACAAACCTACAAATATTACATTTCTGCTTTTTAAAATGTATTGGATGATTCAACCATTATTTTCTGTGGTAATCTGTTGATTAATCAGCTTGTTTTGAATCTGGAACATTCCTTTAACACCAAGCTATGGCAGTGTGGGAAGAGAACAGAGGGTAACAGGAGTAAAGTCAGCTTTTCTGTCTCCTGTCTCTCTGACCTTTGACCCCAGTGAGTGTCCAGCAGAAGCTGACATAAGATCTCTTCTGCCGACCTGTTCTGAAGGTCTGCACATTCATTGCTGTACGCCTCCACTTTGTCCTCCATTGTCCACATCCCAGCATGTGTCCTCTGCTGGACTATACGGGAAAAGCTATTATGCTAACCATAAACGTGTTGCAATTACAATACAGTTGATTCAGTTCATACACAGACTAGTTCAGAAAGTTAAGATCCTCAGCTATGATATGGATCTGCAGAAAAGTGTGACAGAAAGTTTTACCTTTAGTACAATCACTATCAAACATGTACCAACATGTAATTAAGGCTGCAGTAATCATGCATGAATCCTTATGACTCTGGTTGTAGTTAACAATAGCTCTTGATTGGTTCACAATTAGCTCATGTCTTCACTAATCATAAGTTCATGTTGAAGTAAGTATTAATTCAGGTGTTAGTACGTGATTATTATTGTACCATTTTTGTAAAGTGTTAGTGATTTGTTCTGTTGAGATTAAAGGGGTCACATGATATTCTAACACGCCCCCACATCTATACATCACTAAAGTGAAATTACTTTGTTTGGCCTTCCAAAAGAGGACGATATCCACTTCGTCATGCCTGGAACTGATCTGTGCTGGTCACTGAGGAAATACATCACCTTTGCACTGTGGATCGCCCGGGGTCGTCACATGTGGTTGCCGCACGCCCAACAGATGCGTTCTCTAGCCGCCTGACTCTGCTCACTCAAGGCCAGGGTGTGTGATGCTGTATTGTTGAGAAAGCGAAACTAGTTTGTTTTGCCTTCCAAAATAGGACACGACAAGAAATCATGTTTATATCACGCTTACAATGGGTTTTATGTTTATGTCTCGTCGCTCCGGCCAGACAGGGCATCGCAGTATGGTAAGGGGCGTAACATTTCCGTCACACACTTGAGGTATTCGGCCAATCACAATACACTGGGTAGATGGCCAATCAGAGCACACCTCGTTTTCAGACCGATGAGCTTTGTAAAAATCGATGCATTTCAGAAAGGCGGGGCATAGAGAAGAAACAATAATGTACAGTATGTGGAAAATAATGTATTTTTGTTTACCTTAAACCGTATAAACACATTTCATTACACCAAATAAGTTTCTTTTTAGCAACATCATATGACCTCTTTACTGTTCTTTTACTAATACGCTGTTATTAAATAAAATAACCAGAACAGGAGAACTGCAGGGACATCTCAGTCTCAACGGAAGTCACATAATTGTAATCTTTGTGTTTGTGTGTGTTAGAATTCAACAACTAGGGTGAGGGAATGTACATTATCTTGTTTTCAATTCATATATTAACTTTATTTAATAATAAATTGACAATTTGGCAAATAAATTGTCAGACAATCTTTCAGAAGTCATTGTAATATGCTGATTCAGTCCTTCATTCGTGTTTATCAATGTTGAAAATAATTGTGCAGATTGGTATTTTGGGGATACTTTAACAGAAAGTTCAAAAGAGCAGTATGTAAAAGTCTTTACTGTAACTTTTGATCAATTTAAATCAATTTAAACTTAATAAAAGTGCTAATTTCCCTCTCTTCCAAAATAAATAAATGAAAAATTTATAATTTAAAAAGATCTATTGCCTAAATCTATCTGAACAGTCTCAAATGTAAGAAATTTTTTATTTTGGCAACAAAAAAGATAAAAAATATTTTTCTTTTCTTTTCACAAGGAGTGATCCAATACTGCTGAATGTGTTAAATGTTGCATATCTTATATGTTATATTATTTCCTGAAGTATAAACTTTGTAAAAATTAAGAACCACTGCCATTTCAATAATGAAAATAAATCAGTAGTGGTTTTCTTCAGTGTCAAAGACTGATACACAGTTTACTTAAGTAGTCATACTCTAATTAATCCCCTGGGTCTTGGTTTCTGTAATTTAGTTTCCACGGAAAAAACTGTAATCACATGCTAGAGAAGTCATGTGAGAAGAGCAAAGGAAATTACTTCACCTGTTCACATCCTTAAGGTGAACTCAGATGATACTTGCCCTTTGACCAGTGAGACAACAAGGGAAATAGACCTAATGGGGCATGGAAAACAAAAACACACCCTTTTATTGCCCATCTCGGTCTCCACCTCTCCTTCACACCTTTGAGTTTCCATTAGTATGTGAAAACATTTACAATGCAAAGCATGGTCCTACTTTATGGCACATTACTGGACAAACCTTTTTGCTCCCATAAATAAACACATCATATTTGTCTTAAAAGTAACAAAAATGAGCACCAGAGTCAAAAGATATTCTTCAAAAATGTATTATTTATCAATTTACACAAATATAAATATGATTGAGGTGATTCCAAAACATGTAAAAAACAGCAAAGCCTTTAGGCAGTTATTTATATTCTACAGTGGAGTACAATGGAGTAGTGTGAAATCAATCCCTGAGAAGCAATTATATTTATAGCATCTTTTGGGATCACTTTATGTGCAAGTCCATGCATTGAAATAGAAAGACCATTTTGATGTTGTGAAAAAAAATGAATTTACACGGTAATGTGATGATTTTCATTTAGAATATGAGATACATCTCAAACCTTAAAGGTGTGTATGGAAAAAAAATCTCTGATTGAATGACTATTTGTAGTTTTTTTGTACTTGACCTTACTTTACAGCAAACCATGTGTTCTCATTTAATCGTATGTACAGTATCATTGAAGATTTCATCACCTAAAACCATTTGGTGTGAAAGCTTAAGCTCAGTATTCAACCGTCAAGTTCTGCCGTTTTGTTCTGTCATCCATTATGGCTTAAAGGTGTAATATATCAATCACTAGTCTTCATTTTTCGCAGAATCCAGAGGAAGTGCTGCTCCTGTTGGTTCTCCGTGCTGACAGGTTACCAAAGTAACCAAGAAACACAGATATCATGCACTGCTGTTGCTAAGCTGCCGAGGAAGTTCTCGCTCCAGTGCATTTGTTCACCAGGCCTGCAAAGGACACTGCAGTGACAACAGAGAATAACAATTATACACCATAAAGACCCATACAGATATGCAGTTTATGTATATAGAGAGAAATGTCTGTATAAAAATCTCTCCAATTTATTTTGCAACATGGAAGTACATTACTTCCCGTGAATGTGCAAGACTGACCTGCTTGCTGGAGCCCAGGTGTGTGATGCTGCTGGTGTCCATGGTCGCATATCGAGATGGATGAGAATACTGGACAGCTTCTTGTTTGGGAGAGTACACTGAAAAAGACATGCAAAATGTGAGTTTTGCACATCGTTATTCAGAATGAAAATGTTTTCTGTTGTCATAGGCAAAGAAGCGAGTGTATTTACTGTGTGACTGTGTGAAGGGCTGCTGGGAGATGTGAGCTGTGGTCAGCTGTGTCAGGCTGCTGCTATGAGGGAACTGCATGGGCTGCAGGGTAGTGAGTCCAGACACGCTGTTGATGACGGGCACACTCTGAGACTGCGGAGATGTCAGACCTGGAACAACATAAAAATGATCAACGAGTTCAAAATAAGATAAATTTCACATATATCAGAATTATTATAGTTAATTAAAACTAAACTAAACGATAAACAGATTTTTTCCCTTGAAGGAAAACATTTTGAAAACAAGAAGTGGACATTTTGAACATTTAGAGAACATTCAGAAATACTATATAATTTAACCTACTTGTAATAAGATTATAGTACATTTTAAAATACCCAGCCTACAGTTACTTTTTAATTGATAACATGATTACATATTCTTTTTTAGTAAGTGTTTTATTGTAACTATAATTAAAATGATTCATAAAAATTTTTTAATTATTGAATTATTAGCTTTTCATTAAATTCACAAACTCCCTGCAGTTCCTTCATGAATCCCATTTTGGGAAACCTTGACTTAATGTAATGTGTAATGGACTTTATGCTGTTAATAACAATGAATGAAATATATTTTTATATCAACTGGTACAAGATTATCCTATTTATATCAATGTGATAAATGAGTTATATATATATAAATGGGGGCCACATTCTACATTTTTCAGCATTTTAAGGCCATCTATGTCTATCTATCAGCTGTGTTCAACTATGTCTCTGCCTTTCTCTCACAGAACAACCTCCTTGACAGCAACCAGTCTGGTTTCAGAGGTGGACATTCAAACGAAACTGCCTTGCTCTCGGTTGCTGAAGCCCTTAGATGGGCAAGAGCAGATTCCAAATTTTACCCTTATCTTGCCAGATCTGTCCGCTGCTTTTGACATGGTTAACCATCAGATCCTCCTTTCAACCCTACTGGCAAAGGGCATCTCAGGAACCGCACTCCAGGGATTTGAGTCTTATCTCTTAGATGGGTCCTCCAAGATATCTTGGAGAGGTGAGGTGTCCAAGTCGCAACATCTAACTACTGGGGTGCCTCAGGGCTCTGTCCTTGAACGACTTCCCTTCTCTGTCTAGCATAATTAAGTTCTGTCTTTCAGAAACATGGCTTTTCATACTACTGCTATGCTGATGACACTCAACTCTACCTCTCACTCCATCCTGATGATCCGACGGTAGCTGCTCGCATCTCAGCTTGTCTAACAGACATTTCTTGCTGGATAAAGGACCATCACCTTTAGCTCAACCTTGCCAAGACAGAACTGCTTATGGTTGCATCAAACCTATCGTTTCATAACAAGTTCACTCTCCAGCTGAGCACATCAACCATAATTCCTTCAAAAACAACCAGAAACCTTGGAGTTATGATTAACAATCAGGTGACTTTCTCAGACCACATTGCTACAACTGTCCGATCCTGCAGATTTGCTTTATTCAACATCAAGAAGATCAAGCCCTTTCTTTCGGAACATGCTTTAAAACTCCTTTTGTTCAAGCTCTTGTTTTGTCCAGGCTGGACTATTGCAATGCCCTCTTGGCAGGTCTTCCAGCCAATTCTATCAAATCTTTACAATTAATCCAGAATGCGGCAGCAAGATTAATTTTTAATAAGCCGAAAAGAATACACGTCACACCTCTGTCTATTAGTTTACACTGGCTATCAATAGCTGCACGCATAAAATTCAAGGCATTAATGTTTGCCTACAAAACCACCACTGGGTGGTCACTACTTCAGACTTATGTCCCCTCTAGAAGCTTGCGTTCTGCAAGTGAACGTCGCTTGATTGTGCCATCCCAAAGAGGCTCAAAATCACTTTCATGGACTTTTGAATTAAATGTTTCCTCCTGGTGGAATGACCTGCCTAATTCAATCTGAGCAGCTTAATCCTTAGCCAAAGGCCTCTAACACTAGCTTCTAGCTTGCTCTATGCCTTTCCTATTCTATATTTTTATTTATTTTTTTTATTTTTTTTATATATATATAATATTTATTATATGATTTAAAAACCCTTGCTACTTGTACTGCATTAAGATAACTGAGACTTGTTATAGCACTTGCATATCATTGCTCTTTCATTGATTTTGATTGCTTCCACTCTCCTCATTTGTAAGTCTATATGGATAAAAGCAATTGCTAAATGACTAAATGTAAATGTAATGTAAATATCTATTACATTCTTTTTGTGCCAAAACAGTCAGATTATAATTTGACGTGTTAGTTTGAACCCTTAATCAGGATGATTTTGCTATTGTACCTTTAAGACTTGAAAATGAACCTGTAAATGGACTCTGTTATGACTGCCTGACGTCTGTTTACTGGCTTAGGCAAGAGTGCAAACATGGACTCAAATGCATAACCATCGCATAAAACATGTTCTTGCGTTATTGTGGTGGTCACACACCTCAGTACTCAAGAGGCTGACAGAATGACCTTCAAACCTCTGTCTTTAAACCAGTGTTATCATTCAGGTAGCTGACAATAAACATGTTAATAAGATCTAACTAGATCACCAAGATGCTTATCGAACTATTACTGCTGCGATCAAAACATTGTTTAATTGAGAATCCAAACCGGGAAAGCAATAGTGGCTCAACCAACCCTCCTTGGTGGCAGGGCTTAGTGTTTGACTGACTATTGCAGTGGTTCTCAAAGTGTGGGGGCCATAAGCAGAAAAAACTAAAAAAAAAGGTTTAAAGGGGGGCGCAACCAAAAAAGTATGAGAACCACTGGACTAATGGAAGGAGGAGCGGTGTTCGGGGAAGTTTGAATAGTTTTGGAATAATATTAATAGAAAGCACCATGTACTTTATTAATATGAATTTTCTGTATTTATTTTTACCGTATTTATATGTATTTTAAGTTCACACTTCATTGCGTTATGTCAGTTACTCTGTGTCCTGACAGAAAATTACCAGTAGATTTTCCTTTTTTTTTTTTAACAGCACGTCAAAATAAGGGCTATAAAATCATGTGCACATGGGGATGCATAAAGGATATATTAAAAAGTGTAATCAACTTTAGAAATAGAACTCTAAAAATGCTATAGTAAAACCTGTTTAACTGTAAGTTACCTTAACATATATGTAAATGGATTGAAACTGTATATGTAATTTTACAGTAAAATACTGTATACTTATGGATGGGAGTTGCAAGTAAAAACTATGAATGACTATATTTACACTAAAAAACGGTAAAAGGACATTCATTTAGGTAGTTCAAGTAACTTGGTATACTAGTATTACAGCACTACCTAATAATATGTATCATTATAAGTTGGCACCAATGCTTTAATACCTGAAACATTGTCACCATATTTTTTACAGTGAATATCTGGAAACCACAGCTGCCATTTCTTTACTGTAAATTTAACACATACCACAGTTTAAGAACAACAATGATGTAAGATGAAGAAGAGGGAAATAAAATGGCGATCCACTCACTTTGAGCAGCCAGGCTCATAATGAGGCTCTGTGCTTGCTGATGATGATGAGATGACTGAGACAGACTATGAATGTTGGTCAGAGTGCTCACAGGAGGCAAAACTCCACCAGAGACTGAGATCTGGACACACACACACACACACACACATGCAGACACACAATGTAAATACATATAAGGTACACAAACACTTACTTTCCTCTGGTGCAAGACACTGTTTTGGACTGTGAGTGCGCACTAACATAACATTACAAATGTTTATTGGGGGGGCCAATTCATACCAGCCATAAAAGAGAATAAATGCACTGCCTGCACATGCTAGATCAATGCTCTCTTTGACCTAGTTGAGTCGGTTTTCAAATAAAGGCGACTTTATCAATCATGTCCGTAAAATGTACATTGATCTCTGCGACTACATGCTATTTCGGGTTGAGAAAAAGGCTGGTAGTTCCAATACTTTTTGCATTATAATGTGGACTCAAAAACAGATTTTGCTTTACCATTTTGGCATCCGTTGATAGCAAGCCATGGCAAGGGTCCAGACTACCCGGAGACACCTGTTGCAATACTGACTGGCTGCTACCATGGTGACTGATGGTCGTCGAGGAAGTGACCTCACTGGTTCCTTGTTGACTGTACCTGAGTTCTGCATTGAAAAACATAAGAAACATAATTTTTAGGTGTATTGCTGTTCACAGTTAATGCTTTGACAACTAAAAAAGGTTAATTTTGTTGCTCTGACACACTGAAAATGGCGAGAAAATAATCGCCATTAGTCGTACATACTAACCTGATACTGTCTATCTTTATTTGACCTCTTTGTGTAGCTAGCTATAAATGCGGCAAAAATGATAAGTCTGATGTATGAGTCTGCAGTCCAAACACTGAAGGGCCTTTATCGGACATTCTTTTCCTTAAATGCATTCTCGTAAATATAACTCAAAACTGATTATGCTAAATGTTGTGCCTTTTCTTGCTCTGGGCAAACAAATACAATCAAAGAGCTTTTGAACAGTTGGAGGTCAGTGACTGTAGCAGAACACACAGGTTGAGCAAACACGCTGTTCTCTGACTCACTCGCTTGACGTAATATTAATCCATTCGCAAACATTCTGCAGAATTCGGTCCATTACACAGGCTGACAGTTAACAGCTTTTCAACAGAACGGTGTCTTTTTGTAGTTGTCAAAACTAAAATGAAGCGTTTTGATTTTATTATATTGGCATTTTAAGCTACTGCGTGATCCTTCTGGGTATAAAATACTTTTTTCCAAACAGCTATCGATCTTCTGAGGGAGAGAGTGTGTGCTGTACTCCCTCCCAGACACAAAGCTCGAACCTTGACTTGACCCTGGTTTGACCCTAAAGATTGCAGTGAGCGATTTTATGTCCCTCTATTTCACATGCGTCTGCGGGTGCGGCTGTGTGTTTTGTTCTCAAACTAATGGGATGGAGGAATTCCAATAAAACACACACACACACACACACACACACTTACTGCATATTTAAATTATTTAAAATTAAAATAAAACTGAAAATACAAAAACAAAACCTGTGATAGTGTTTAAGACTTGGTAGAAATCAGATCATCCAAATTCAGATATTAATATCAAGTGTAGACAGAACCTGTGAGGATTTGCACAGCAGTGAAATCTTACTGGAATCTGAGCTGCTGTGATGGTGATGGGTATGTGATGATGGATGGGACAACAGAGGGTTCATGCTGTGGGTTGGATATGTATCCATAGCCAGCTTCTGTCTGAAGGCTTCCTCCTTACGTCGATTAGCAAACCAGTTGTACACACGAACCTCCGTGACCAGGTTAGATCCAAGCCCATGTGCTTTAGAGGGCGACACACCCCTCTGAACACACTCTGCCCTGAAAACAACCCAAAAAATAAAGAACTGGCATTTGTACAATGCATTTTTTTAAACACATGTAAGATATTTAAATACAAATGTAATTAATGATCAGCACATTCTTTGTATTGAAGTGTGTGTGTGTGTGTGTGTGTGTGTGTGTGTACATATATATATATATAATATAATATATATATAATATATATATAATATAATAAAATGCAAAACATAAAAATTATATTACATGAAAGTAAGAAACAAATTTAATTAATGCCACTTTGTTTTAAATTATACACACACACACACACACACAAATATATATATATATATATATATATATATATATATATATATAATATACACTTTATGCTGTGTCCTTGGTTTAGTTTAATTATATATTTAAGAACTGAGTGATATTAATTAACTACATTTACTTACTATATGGTTAGGGTTACTTTCATGTGATTATGCATAATGTATTGTTATTATAATACTAAGTACGTGTAATGTTTAACAAGGACCCCTTAAAATAAAGTGGTACCAAATATTTTTAACAAAACTAAATCAATATCTAGAGAGAGAGAGAGCATTACCTGTTGCATTCCTCTACCAGCGCTTCCCTTTCTTCTTTGCTGGGGTTCTTCTGTCGATCATAAGCCTGGTAGAGTATCTCCTGAGATGCTGGACCCCATTTGAAGCGGTTTCGTCTCATCCTCTTAGAGCCTGGCTCCCCTTCATCTCCGATTGGTCCTCCAGAACCTCCCGCAGTCCCCGAACCGTGTCCGGTATGATTGAATTCTGGGAAAAAAAACAGGACCTGATCCTGACTGCCTGAGTCACTGGGGTCAGAGCCCTGAACACGGTCGAACTCTGCGGAAATAAGAGGGGGACACGATTGGGGCAGAGTAAGGCACATTCATGACAGATAGTGCTTGGATGGGGCGGCCCAGAATGAAGGCACAGTTTTGAGAAAGGTAAAAATGGATCCAATAATGGGGCCTACAGAGCAGAGCTCACATGATACTTCCTGACCTGGAAAAAAGGGGTCCTTCATAAAATAAAAAAGGCAATTCAGAGTAAATAAATAACAAAACATGTACTGTCTACACATTTATTTATATGTGTAATTTACTTTTTCTGAGTGACTTCTAATCTATCCAACCAAAGTCTGAGAAACAAGGGGATATAAAATGGATAAAATAAAAAACATTCACAAACAAGACTTTTAATATTTATTTTATATTTAAATAGATCATTTCTAATGGAATTTATAATAGTGTATGTAATACAATAAAAAATTAAACACATGTTTAGCATGTATAGTTACATATAAGTATTATATAAAATATATAACAACATGTAGGCTAATAACAAAACATTAAAACCAGGTGGAAACAAATAATTACAAAAATAAATAAATATAGCTTTAAAATAAATAAATAAATAAATGTCACTTGGCATGAAATTTTAGTAGACTAGTACACAATGTAAAGAGATTCATTCATTTTAAGCATTGCTATAAATTGCCCAAATACTTGAATGAACACTTTACAAGATGGTTCCATTAGTTAATGCATTGACTAACATGAACTAACAATGAGCAATATACTTGTTACAGTATTTATTAATGTGACAGTTAATGCTAGATAATAAAATTACATATTCATGATAATTTCTCAGGTCTGTTAAATAATATTAACAAATACAACTTTTGTTGTATTGTATTGGTAAATGTGGAAATTAACACGAATTGAGATTGTTAAATGTTTCCAATGTATTTTTCATTTCTCTTTCATGTTAACAAATGGAACATTATTTTGAAGTGTTAGAAAAAAAAAAAACAGTCTGCATACTTTCTTATGTTACAGATGGTAAAGAGTTAAACATCATGTTAGGAGGCTACTTACGTCTTTCGATTTCGCGCTGTTTCTGGACATACCAGGTGTAAAGCGCGGCTCGTTTGCTCGTCTTCATCGGCGTGCCTTTATTGAGGTGCTGCGACAGGTGAGACTGATTGAGCCCCGTCACGTCCACCACCTCGCGCTGAGGAATATTGTGCTGCTGCATGTAGCCTTTGACAGTGCGCGCGACGCGCCACGGGTCCCCGCTGCCAAACACAGCAGCCAACGCTATTATGAGCTTTCACAAGTAACTTTTAATTTTATGTCTTTATGTCATTTATTGGTGTAAAATTATGCCTTTCTGTTTTAAAATGCCTGGAATAATGAATAATATACAAACCTTTAAAATATAATTAATAATCGTCATGCAATAACACTGAATAATAATAAACAAAAAAATTAAAAACATTATAATATTTCAAAACTAACTCGAACATTTAACAATTTATCAATTAATGCTGTCTAATTTAGTAGCTATTAGTCTTGAAAGTTTTAAAAAATAATTTCTAAGAGACTTTTCCTCCTATAAGTCGACTCGACAGTCATTTGGAAATAAAATGCTAGATGTTTATAGAAGAACTGGTTATAGGCATGCAATAAAATAATGAAGAAATAATCATGTTAAATATTATGCACAACATGATATACATAATAATATTATTAGGCTATCATTTGTTCTGTAGCCTATAGGCTAACTAACGTAAATACGATGACTAATTGACTGACGACTCTTAATTAGGCTATATTTGTGAAATACATTTGGTCCTAATTAGCCTATACGAGTCAAACGCTGGTGATTGTTTTAATACGTGTAAAATGTGTGACGGATCAGCCAGTGTTTGTTTGGGGAAATAACCCCTCACATTAGAGAGTGCTGAGGATGTTGATTTAAGACTATAACTTTGGACAATGAATAACTACTATCTTTTCCCTCTATTCATACGACATTGTGTATCTTTCTGTTGATGATTTATAGAAATAAATTAATAACAACTACACGTGGTTTCGTTTTGACTTTACATCAATATAGGCCTATGTAATCTCGTTTTACACTTTTAAACAGGAACATTTCGATTTTTGCCTAAAGTTACCAAAAACAAAACCAAAAAATGTTGTAAATATTATGTAGGGAGGTATTAAAACAATATAGGCCTATATAAAAAATACCGAAGTAGACCTAAGGAAAAAAAGGAAATAATAAAATGTTGCACTAGACTACATCAAAAAATTTTGGTAGGCCTATTGTTTTTGTAAAATTATTATATATATTTACATGTAAAAAAAAATTGACTGAAATAGGATATCTTAATGGTAAAAATTGACGCTGCTGTTTATTACAGTGGAACTACATTTCAACTGAAAAATAATAACAATAGTATATATATATATATATATATATATATATATATATATATATATATATATATATATATATATAGTTATTATAACGTTTCAGGGACAGGGTTAATTGCACAATGCTCATCTTTGCGCAGTTCTTTTTCATTGTTTTATAGATTAATAAATAAATAGCAGGTACACTTCAATCTAACTTGTTGCTCTGAAATACCTGCATATAATATTTCAATAACACGCCATTTAGTTCATAAATCGAGCATCTGTATGTGAACTCACGCCAGCATGCGGTCGACCTCCGCGCGCTGCTCCGCCGCCTCCTCCGTGTTGAGGGACTGCAGCTCGCGCAGGATCGGCGGCGTGTCGAAGTCATCCCCGTCTTCCGAGCCTTCGTCACCGGACAGTTTGCCCCCTTTACCCTGCCCGCTGGTTAGAGTAAGAAACACCGGCTTGGCATCACTGGAGTCGCTGCCGCCGTTGACACTCGACGGGGAAAAAGGTTTTTCCATTTTTATTCCGAATTCAGCAGGACACGGACACAAATCCTCCAGAGCCTGGACCAGCACATCCTTCGTGACCCCCGAGTCCAACAGCGCGCTCAGGAGCTCCTGCTGAAGCGATGTCAACTTGGACACCATGTCAGTAAACATCAATCCGGTCTCGCTGAAAGCCCTCGCGCCCTCGGTAAATACACGTGTCAAATTAACTGAAATGAATAATGATTTTGAAGGACTAGAAAACACCAGACCAAAGTTTCTTTACGAAAAGTTGTACAGTTGTCCAGAGCACGAGCGCACCTGCTGAAGGAAGTCGTTCCACGTTCCTGCTGGGCGGAGCTGACTTCATGCTCATTGGTTGGTGCACCTTATGCAAATGAGGTTTACTCGTTTATGAATATGCTAATATAAACGACGAATTCGTAGCTGATATATATATATGGGTTTAAAATGTTCAGTGTTGATGTGTTTGGTACCTCCGAGGTAGCTTAGTAGGCTACTTTTTTTAGAGGATGAAACAACTACATAAATCTTTAAAGTAGTGAGTGAATAATAAAACAATAATTAATACTAACATTGTAATAAATATATAAACATTGTTATTGTTAATATTATGATTATTAATGTAATACTTTTGTTTTTCTTGTTTTGTGGTTTAAATATATACATTTTCTAAGTCATAAACTGCTAAGCTTAAACTTTTCACTTCGAAGGCAGCTTATCAGTTGTCCCAATACAAAAAAATTATAACAAGAAGAATTAGTAAAAGATAATCACATAGAAGTGAACCAGATTTTTCATTATTTCTAAACCCCTCATTCTTTGTAACTTTGTACCTGTTCTTTCTCTCCTCCTTTCTTTCTTTCTTTCTTTCTTTCTTTCTTTCTTTCTGTCTTTCTTTCTTTCTTTCTTTCTTTCTTTCTCTTTCTTTCTTTCTTTCTGGAAAGAGATATCTGACTTTTTAGGCAAGCACACTAATAAACACATAATAAGCAGTAAATGTGAGAAAAATTTGTATTTATATATTTTTAGTGCTGTCAAACAATTAATCATGATTAATCGCATCCAAAATAAAAGTTTATGTTATGTGTGTGTACAGTGTATATTTATTATGTATACACAAGCACTCATACAATATACATTTTGAAAATATTAACATGTCTTTACATGTATATAAATTAGATTATATAAAAATATATTTAATAGACAAATTTTTCTTTAATATATACATGCATGTGTTTTTATATATACAAAATAAATACACACAGTACTCACAGATATGATGTAAATACAATTATTTTGGATGTGATTAATTGTGATTAATTGTTTGACAGCACTATTTGTTTTTAGACTGAAATAAAATTGCTATTAAAAAAAAATCATCATGAAACATCTGACAGGCAAGTCATTCATAAGACCAAATCTGCTGCTGGAACAGAATTTTAATGCACTCTGCATTTCAACCTTTCTCACACATTTTGGGGACTGGTCAGTTCTCAATGATTAACAGCAGTTAATACCAAACTTACAGAAATTACATATTTTTTTCCAGGATGTGAAACTACTTCTCTTGTGAAAGCTGCAGTGGAGTGTGACTGTATCGGATGAATAATTTGTTCGTTTTTCTCTTCGGACCAGGAGGTTTTTATGTTGTATCAAAAGCTCTGCTGTCACCCTGACAAAGCCTCTTCCTTTTCCTCCACTGATAATGTTTGTACATATGGCTAATTTGCCTGCAGTTTGAACCCAAAGGTATTATTAATGTCACCCAGCCATCAGAGTTGACCAGCAGGCATCCATTCACAGATATGTGATTGAGGGATTGCAGATATATGAAACATCATACTTTTATAAGATGAGCTGGAATATTCTAAAATAATGCTTTTAGTAAAACTTTTATAAGCTGGGGAATCAGTGACCAGAAAGATGAGTTCCGGTCAGTAAGCTGGACCTTGACTTGGATTCAAAAGGACACATAAACACACTCAGAGATACTGAGAGCCTGACAGAGATGGAGAAAAATAAAGATTTCTGTATAGAAATGACATTTGTTGAGTGATAGTTGAGGCATTTATTATCTGTGTTTGCAGTGACAGAATTGTGTCCACAGGTGTTGCACCATATAAAGACTCCGTTCATAACTCTGTTAGATATTAACTTCAGTAATCTAACCTGCATGAGCTTCCTTTTCACGATGATGAGCAATGATTATGATTGTTTTGTGTTATAAAACAGCCTAGTGTGTGAATACACATGCCGCACATTTTCCTATTTAAATTTCCTGTAATATTTTAGGATAAATTATGACCAAATTCAAGGTTTTGTTAGATTTTCAGACTATAATTTTGCATTTTTTATTTTCTTTTCACTAATTATTGTAATTTTCTTGTTGATATGTTAACAATAATTTGAACAAGTCTGGACTTTATATATTATTCACACAATCTGATGAATGTGCAAGTGCACATGGTAGACTACAACTGACTGAAAGCTCTGAGCATTTGTCAAAATTAAAGTGACTGAAAGACATCAGGTTCATTTCCTTTAAGGAGACAGATGAGCAAATGAGATCAGTCGCAGAGGGAATAAGGAGTGTGAGTGGAGTTACTCTCCCAGAACTGACTGCAAAGCCCCCGCTGATGCCATAATTGACCTTTTAATTTGTGCAAAAAATAAAAGTCTATCATCAAAAGCTGTCTACATGCTTCTTTTTAAAAAACAACATTCTACATTTGTTGTTTCATGGTAAAGTTCCCAGAGAATGATAAAATATTTCCCACTTCTTTTCTCAAGTAAAAACCAGTTTTAACACTATATCCTTGTACCAATTTACATGATTGTAATAAAGGCCATCCCTTTCAACTGACTTTTTCTGTCTATAAACTTTTGACCCGCACTCAAGGCAAAAATCATTTGACATTTGATGTTTTAAACTGCACAGACAGAACACCGAATAGCATTATAACACATACCATTCAACAGCTACAATGCTGGACTGTGGTTTTACAACACAGTAAAGAATTCATGAGTTTTTATGGAGACTTTGATGGCTCCTGAAGAGGGGTCAAACTCTGACAAACATAAATTTAAGGAGGAGAATAAATGCAGGCAAAGCATGTGATGTTGGCACAGTACCAGACGCTTTAAATGTCTGAGAACTCAAACTACAGCAAATCTGAAGTAAATCTATTTTGATTTCAGCAGGGATTCAACATCCCTCAGGCTTTCACTCAGCTAAATGGGAACTCGGGTTAATCAGGTATTGCTTAACTAATGCAATGCAAATGTGACAACTAACACCAACATGTGAACATCTATTATCTTACGCAGCATGTATATATAGAGATAAATGCAGTTTGAAGTAAAAGATCTTAGCATAAGATTTTAAACTGTAGCATATTTAAGATGAGAAGTTTAATTCTTTCTTTTACTAATCAGAAACATATATTAGTGTTTTAAAGATCCTCATCCAAGCCTAAGAGAGTTGAAGGTGTTTTACAGGTCCTAATTGTCCCTCATCTCTTGGGACCCCCAGTGGGAAGAGGGGGATGAGGGTGAGCGCTCAGGAACAGCCGTGTCTGAATCAGCATTCCTCCCTCCCTCCTGTTAGAGACGAGCGGACTCTGCCCCGCTGAACCTCACGCTCGCTTGATCTGCTCTTCACAGGAATCACACGTCTCACCCTCTTCTTCATCCTGATTGCACTCCTCCTGCTGATTTACTCTCTCATGCCTCAGTGACCCCGAGGCCCCAGAGGGCCAAAGTCAATCAAGGTAGGCCTATCACGTCAAACTAAAACTCACGGCTAATTTCATTACAGCTTTTTTTTTTTTTAGGTGCTATCTTTGTTTTTGCCGATCAGATACTTTCCCACAGATTATCAGTTTTTCAGTAATAACCGCATATTAGGATATGTTAATGAACATTTTAAAAAAGATTTTAAAAGTCTTGGTATTTTAAGTGCTGCTATTAATTTCCTTTCATGCAGTGTGTAACACAGGTCTAAGTGAATGAAAAAATCCTGTGAAGATTTAATTTGAAAGAGCACTGTGTATAAAGTTATTGTTTCTCAAAAGAAAGAGTGGACTCTGAATCATTTAAACGATTCGTCTTTAAAACGAATCACAAGCCGTTTCATATTGACGTCAACATGATACATCAGCATATTGCCCGCCCACTTGTTGGTCTTTTCACGGTGGACTGAACGAAAATGCAAATTCATTCTTTGCCACTAGATGCCGCTTTTTCGTGTTTTCCCCAGTAACTCTGTACACAAAGCAGCACTGCGCTCACAAACGCTGCTTTATCAGGCATAACAGAAGTGCTGAAATTAAAATGTTGCCAATCAAACCAACCACTGGAGATTAGCCTCACACAAATGAGGATAGAACCAAAATATGAACATTTCATTACTCACAGTAGGGGCGCTTCAAGTTTCGATAAGTTGCATTCAAGCAAAATTATATGAATTGTGGGTAGTAACTTATTAGGCCTCATTATTAGTTATTTCTTCTTATCACAGTTTTTTTTTCTATAATGATATGTAAGAGTTATGTAAACAACTGTTTTGTTTATAAATAAGTTTTAAAAAAAACAGTTAAACATTTTTCTTTCTCAAAAAAACAAAAACAAAAAAACACCTACTTTCATAAGTTCGCAAAATCTTCTAGTTTTGCAAAATCACGCAGTCAGGCGGCTACAATTACACAGAAAACGGAGAGGCCACACAGCTCCTTGAGCACTGGATTTAAAGAAAGCATTTTACTGTTAATGAGACATTCAACATTACTGTACAGTATAAAGGCAGCACTCGATTTGAATATTTATCAGAAAACAACATTATTATACCGGTTACTAAACACTGGTAATGTATAGCTGTGAAATATTGTCTTCATCATATCCAGTAGCCTTCACTTATGATTGATCCTGGATGTCTCGGGGGAGAAAAAAAATCCAAACCTGGAAGACTGTGTAATGTCATTTCCATGTTTCAATTTTTAGTAATGTTCACCCAATATAGGAATTCCCAGACTTTTTTTGTCACCGAAACCACTTTATAAATATTTAGGTGAAATCTTCCTGAGATTTTAGGCAATCATTTCAATCATTTTTACACATTCAGATGTTCACAGCTCTCTGATGTTAGTTTCTGGTCACACCGACGTCCAGGAAAAGAAAAGCTATAATTCATCTTTTTAAGAGTTCAAATGTTTTGTTCAGAATGTTTTCATTTAAAATTATTTATTTTAAATAAATTTTTGTGATTGATTTATTAGCTTTTTTATCAAATCATGAACCTTGGTTTGGAAAACCCTAATGTAATTTAATGTTTAACGTACTTAATATTATTATGACATATATATATATATATATATATATGTGTGTGTGTGTGTGTGTGTGTGTGTGTATATATATATATATATATATATATATATATATATATATATATATATATATATATTCAGTGATTTTTTTTCTGGTCTCGTTCCATCAGATATTCTGTGTCTATAAAGAGATGTAGTGGCAACCTTATGATTAACCTAATGGCTGCTAATACAAGTTAAAGATTCAATCCTAAATCAGAATAACCTAGAAATGGAAGTTACAGTAAGACCAGTTTTTTTCTCAATTACACGGGTATCAAGTATATACGTTGCCTCAGGGGACAGTTATTACTTACTGTAAGTTGCTTTGAAAGAAAATGGTGAGTAATCATGATTCACATTTTCACCAAGAGATTTGTTCTGCTCGCAGAAACCCAGTCATAGCCTTAGTCCTAACACACTGAGAAAGCCCAGCAAACCTGTTATCTTATTAATACATTTCAGAGCATGAGATGTCAATATAGTTAATTAAATTTAAGAAAACTGTATCACTTAAACAAACAAACAAATTTTTTTGAAAATTTGCTTCAAAAGTTATGCCACTTTATATCATATTTAGATTTTTCAGGTTTGGTGCAAAGGGTTAAAAATAAAGCATTTTGGACATTATTTCAGCTTGGTACCCAATTTAATCTTAAAATAGACACTTGAATGATAAAGAAATAATATGTTGTGGAAAAAAAAATCACCCTATGCGCTTGAGAAAACGGAAAAATAGTTGATCCTCTACACATATTTGGCCATTTTTTGCTATTTTTGTCCATAAATAAGGTCAATATGTTGTCAAATGTCAAAAATATCCATTCCATTAAATTCCTGGGGTCAGAATTGTGTGGGAAAATGTGTTAATTTGTCTCTGTATGTTGTTTACTTCTAATGTTATGCCACTTTCTATATCACTTTTTGATTTTTCGGGTTCCGGTCGGGTGTAGCAAAGGGTTAAAAAAGAACCCTTTGGGACATTATTTCAGCTTGGCACCTGGCAGATTAATAGAAAATAGACACTTTAAGGATTTGAAAAAAAATCAGGTGGCATAAAAAAAGCCGGGGGTGCGCGTGTAAAAGAAATCGAATCAAAAACCGTTACCGTACCGGCCATCTTTACAGGGTCCAAATAGCGGCTTTACTATGGTAACCAGGAACCACGTCCGAGGTCAACCGGAAATGGACGTTTTTTAAATTAAAAGTATTTTAGACGAGTCATTATTGTAAAATAATTCTTCACAATCAACTGCATTTTGAGTGGGTTAATAACACCGTATAACTAATTCAAACCGTGCGGCTGTTTTTTAGACTAAAAAGGGATCTAACGTTAGCTGGAGAGGGAGATTTTGATGACATGGACTGAATCAATCAAACGACCAGTAATAGATTTAATATGTTAAATGTATTTTGGTTCCGTTGCAGTTGCTGTTCTTAGATACAACGTATTATACCGTCTAACTCATTCATTAATATATTAAATTGTACATAAAAATGCAAGTACGCCTAAATGATTGCGCACGTCTTTATTTTTCTGAACTCTGTCGGCTGGTGAAGGGAGAAATAAAACACAACACAGTCTGGCGGCACCTGCTGGGGGCAAAACATAAATAAATAACATTTTACAAATCGATTGCGAATGTTTTCGTGAAACTGTAATCTTTTAAAGGTAATTTACAAATAAATAAATCGCATTAAATAGAAAGGTTCTGTATGTTTTGTGTGTTAAAGGCAGGGCTTGGGTTTATCATATCATATCCTACTCTTTTTTTCCTGTATTATACACACCCAAGTACTACAATTACTGCAAAAAAAAAATAATAATAATAATAATAAAAAAATAATAAAAGTACACTTTTTTATGGGTCCTTTTTAGTATGTCTGGGTAGTAACTGTATCTTGGAATATATTCAGAAATGTCATGCAAATATATTTGCAAACCATGCTAATGAATTTGTGTGAAAATAGCACCGCTCAAAAAAATTAAGACAATGTTTGAAACAAACCCTGCATCCCAATGTGCATAATATCCACCCTAAATAGTATTGAATTGTTGTCATGTTTATTAATGTTTGTACGTATAATGCAGGGAAATGTTTTTTTCTCCCAAACAACATAAAATATTTACTTAAAATATCTCAGAGGAAGGTAATGTTTCAATAATAATTGAACAATACATTTACCTGTTTACAGCATTTGTTATTTTTATGATTTAATTATCAGCTTTTTATCCCCTCACAAACTCGCTACATTTCTTACAGTAAGCAGTTAGAGAAACTGGTGCATGTAACGTTTAATGCATTGAATATATTTTCTTTCTCTTTGCTTTTTTATATAGGAAGGTACATTTAATGGTATGTTTTTAAAACAAGTTTGCTAAAAAAAAAAGTAAAATAAACTACAAGTAATCTTAAAAAGTAGTCACATTGCACAGCCAAACATGAGCCAAATTTTTTTTATATTAAGTAGATTAAAAGATTATGTTACTAACTACAGTTGTCTTAATGTAATCAGTAATTAGTGACTGACTATAATTTGTGACATACTGTATATATATATATATATATAGAGAGAGAGAGAGAGAGACACAAACACAGTGTTTATTATGTAATTTAATTGCAAAATAAATGTATTGTAATCAGTAACTGGGGAATAAAATTGTAATTAAGTAACAGTTGTTTATGAAAATGTTAACTCTTACAAAAGGGGTTAAATCTGTATATAGTCGCAAACATACAGGTTTAATTGACTTAATTGACTCTAAAATATGAGACACCAATGTTTTACTAGTTTAAGATAGAGAATAGGACACATGCTTATTCCAAAACTCTTTTATTTCCTGTTTGGGTTATGTATATGCTTTTTTTTTTATTTTTACAATAACTGTTTTATTCCAAGGCATTATTGGATGCCAGTTTTTCCTATAATAGTTAACCAAAGATTTGACTTTAAAAACAGTATCCTAGCTATTAAACAATTTCTTGTTATGATTTCAAATCTGTTTTTAAGCTCAAAACAATCTCAAAGTAAAAAGAGGTGCTGTCTGATTTTGTGACAGGAGTTCTACTGTAAGATGAACAGTGATTAACAGCTAAAAACTTTAGAAATTTAGAAAAGTACTCAAAAAGTAATTAAATGTAATCATTCACATTACTTAAAGTAACTGAAATAGTTACAGTTACTTATTGCATTTTAAAGAGCCCCTATTATGGACTTTTGAAAAGGATCTTCCATATAGTGTGTAACACAGCTTTAAGTGAATGAAAACATCCTGCAATTATTGAATCTGAAAGTGCACTGTGTATAAAGTTAATATTATAAGTATTATATTATATTATAATAGTATTATAAAGACCCGTCTTTTCAACCTGGCTTACACATAACATACTAATATGCTTTTAATATCCAAATCTGTTAAAGGATTTTTAGGCTGCATTAATTAGGTAAACCGGAACCGGAAACACTTCACATAACACCCTATGTACTTTCTACATCATTAGAAGAATGGCATCTACGCTAATATTTGTCTGTTTCTCTCTTATTCCGAGGTCACCGTAGCCACCAGATCCAGTCTGTATCCAGATCAGAGGGTCACTGCAGTCACCCGAATCCAGTACTTATCCAGACCAGATGGTGGATCAGCACCTCTACATCCCTGAAAGACAGCGGAGACCAGGACAACTAGAGCCCCAGATACAGATCCCCTGTAAAGACCTTGTCTCAGAGGAGCACCAGGACAAGACCACAGGAAACAGATGATTCTTCTGCACAATCTGACTTTGCTGCAGCCTGGAATTGAACTACTGGTTTCGTCTGGTCAGAGGAGAACTGGCCCCCCAACTGAGCCTGGTTTCTCCCAAGGTTTTTTTCTCCATTCTGTCACGGATGGAGTTTCGGTTCCTTGCCGCTGTCGCCTCTGGCTTGCTTAGTTGGGGTCACTTCATCTACAGCGATATCATTGACTTGATTGCAAATAAATGCACAGACACTATTTAACTGAACAGAGATGACATCACTGAATTCAATGATGAACTGCCTTTATCTATCATTTTGCATTATTGACACGCTGTTTTCCAAATGAATGTTGTTCAGTTACTTTGACGCAATGTATTTTGTTTAAAGCGTTATATAAATAAAGGTGACTTGACTTGATAAGATAATGAAAGTGTTTTTTTTAACCTTGCATGCATGTCAACCTGTTGTTGGGGACTCTCAAAACCAAAATATGAACCTTTCATAACCCAAACTAGGGCTTCTTTAAAGTGTAACTTGTATTATATTTTATATTTCCAAAGTAACATTCCCAATACTATATATACTTCAACATATTATACAATGGTTTCATATTTCTATTTGATTGCTTTATTTGGCAAGTTGTCATTCACAAGGCTTCGTGTGAAGTCCTTTCTCTCACTGAAGCCGTCAAGTACTCTTCTATACTGTCATTTTTTTTGTTTCAAATCAAAGTTGGTAATGTTCTGATTCACCTTGTAGCTGGTTAGTTTGATTAATTGTTGATAAACTCTTTAAGAAAGTGTCAAAAATACTTCAAATACTTGCACTTCGTACCACTTGCCACCACCCCAACTGACCGTTTCAACTGGAAATGTCAACATAAGAAAGAAAATGTTTGCCAAAATCTGTCATTCTTTAAAAGTGAGAAATATTTAGAATTTTTCCTGCATGTTTTCAATTTATGAGCGTGGTGCATGCAATTTATGCTGTATAAAATAATGTCTCCTCAGACTGGTTACATCACTGCATTTGAAAGCAGACAGCAGTCCGACCGCATGTACAGAGCTAGAGAAAAGACTGAACTCATCACTGTATTAAATATTTAGAGTAGGACTGCCACTCAGCTGGGAGGGCTATTGTGTCATGACAAAGCAGTTTGCAAGGTTGACATGTTTAAATATATACACATAATTCATAAAAGGGCAAAAATGGTTATAAAAGCACCAAAGGCTTCAGTAAATGTGTGTCCTTGAAGTTCAAGAGGTACTGTATCACAATAATGGCTCCTTGTTTCCAGACAGGTTTGCTCATTAGTAACTGAACCCAGCCTGCATTCTCCCTACCTCAGCAAAAGAGCCCTTGTCTCCTGAGATAGTGAAGTTTGTTAAAATCTGGAGCTACACTTCAGTAAGAGGCAAATGAAGACAATGGATCATGTTACATTATAATGCAAAAAGCGGCACTGTAATTTCATTTTACATCATAAAACTGGGGTTAGGAACAGTCATTAACTAGAAATGGAATGCAGACAATTCTGTTTGGATCTACAATAATCATAATAATAATTAACTTTATACCCAAAATATGCATGACATATCATTCTTTAATATAATTTAAAGGCAGCGGTCAAAGCATTTTGTACAACTTCAGTGCAAAATAAATTTGGACTTGGAAAAAAACTAACAAAAAATCATCTTGTTGCGTTAACTCGTGCAACTACAGAAAGCAAAAAAAAAGTTACTGTATTGCAACATGTACAAATTAAATAATATACACGGTCCATGCATTAATGCACAGCCTCTATAGCTAAATTCATGAATGTGTATGTGGGAGAGAATGTAAGCGAGTGTGTGTGTGTGTGTGTGTGTGTTTATGTAGAGTGTGGCTCGAGCCATCAGTGTGTCACAGTCCAGGTTTGGAGTTGATGTCCAACTTTCATGAATGACAGCGGTTCCCTCAGCCCGATTTGAAGAGCAGAATAGCCACTTGACCCAAGTAAAAGTAGATGAAATGCTTAGTTTCATGTGTCACATAACTGCCAAAGTTCCGTCCCACAATACAATGCCATGTCGGATTATACTTCTTATCGAACTCCTGTTGAAAAGCGAGAACAGTAATTTATACTTTTACTAGGAGCAAGAGCATTCCAGGAGTCCTGGGCTACAACAACAGTGTGTAGTACCATATTAATGCATCTACATACTTTATGATGTGCATATTGCAAATGCATTAAAATAATGTACACTTCATTAAAAAGTAATGTTACATAATACATTTGGGGGATGGGGCCAATGAAAGGTTTAGCTGAGCATTACTTTCAAAGTATTGACGTGTATTACAAAGTTAAAGAATATTTTTTTGAGGTATTTTTGTTTCTACTATTTGAAATCAAACAGTTAAAAGGAATGGTTCACCTAAAGATTCAAGTTTACTGAAAATTCTCTTATTCTCAGGCCATCCAAGATCTCATTGGAACAGAATTGGAGAATTATAGCATTACATCACTTGCTCACAAATGGATCCTCTGCAGTGAATGGGTGCCATCAGAATGAGAGTCCACACAGCTGATAAAAACATCACAATTCATAAAGAAATTGCCATGTCAAGTGGAAAGCTGCATCTTTCAAAAAGAACAAATGCACCAACGCGTTTTAACTTTAAACTGTCATTTGTCCAAAATACAAGTCCATAATCAATAATGCTGCTTCCTCCAGTGGAAAAAAAATGGTTCCCCTGTTGTTCTCTCATGTGAAAATCCACCTACAGAGTCGTTTAGAATGGTTTTTACTTATTAACAGTGCGGTGTACTGTATATTTCTCTCCTAAATCATATGAGATGACTTCACGCAGGAGAAAGCAATATTATGGATAAATGACTCATATTTAGTTGGAAGCAAATATTTGAAGTTAATGATGTTTATTACAAGCACGTAGCTTTAAGCTTCTGTTTTTATCAGCTGTTTGGAATCTCATTCCGACGGCACCCATTCACTGCAGAGGATCCACTGGTGTGCAAATAACGTAATGCTGAATTTCTTCAAATCTGTTCTGATTAGAAAACAAATTGGATATCCTGAGGGTGAATACATTTTCATTTTTGGGTGAACTACTCATGCTGTTGAATCTTTCAAAGAATGAAGATGAAGTAGGATATATATATATATTTTTTTAATAAAGTCTGTGGAGGTGTCAATCACAAATATTCTGTGGATGGGTGACCTTTTTGATATATGCAGCAATGTCCTTCTCAATGTTGTACTTCTCCATGGCCTGTGTGGCACAATCCACTGCATCCTGCTGCATGTCCTCCGACATGTCAGCGTTCTTTATTACTGCCTTCCTGTCAGTCATGATGGCTGTGAATATGAAGAGAAAAGGCAAAGGGGATTCACTGACAGTCTGGTAAACAGTCATAAGAACGATGAAGAACCTTGATCATATCGCTGAATCAGCTACTTAAAGCTTTCTTGTTTAACAGTGCCACAAAGTTACGAGGGGAAAAGGTATTTAAACATCAGAAAAAGGAAACCTTCACCTTAAAGAACTGCATTTCTCATTTAAAATCATGATTTTTTGTAAGTTGACAATGATGAAATCTCAAAAACTTAACTGCATTTGGAAAAGTTTGAAATATTCGCACACAGCTATCAGTTACATATAAAAATAGGGCCTGGCTCACTGTAATCGCTTGTCAGCTTTTTCAATGGCAAATTCAGATGTAAATGGTGTGTTCTGGGACCTGTCTGAGTTTACGGATTCATCTACCTTTCCAATCAGCTTATTAAGGAACTAGTGCATTCACTAAAAAGGAAAGGTGCAGTCATGATTTGACAAAAAGGAGGCCACCTCAATCAGCTCCGTCTCTACAAGACTCCTAGTGTTGGGCCCAGGAGAGGGAGAAGGTTGATCAAATCCATTCAGTGAGGAGGATATATGAGAAACCAGATCTTAATCCAGCGATTTACTGACATGAAACTAAACCAAGGCCAACCGCATATGCAACCAAGAGGTCATGTACATCAGACACATTTCAAATCACTTGCATTCAGTAAAACTGACATTTAGAGTTAGAGATTTACCAATATAGTTTGGGATGACTCATAACTATAGGTTATTCTGAAGCGGACATGTGTTGTTTTCTTTTATCCATCCTTGCTTAGTATGCAGTAACACTAAAACCACTCATAGTTTAATTTCCCTAAACAGTTTATCTATCAAAACATGCCAGCACAGCAAATTTGGCTCAACCAATTGCATAAAAGTTTGGGGCGGGAAGATTTGCTTGACTGACCAATAGCACACAGTTGAAAAAATTGGTCAAGTAACTGATTTGATTTCTGCTTCTTGAAAAAAAGAAAAGAAAAATATATAATAATAAAACTTCATTAATTAAATGTGTACAATAAAAAATTATCACAGCAGTTATTTTTAAACTGAAATGTTTTTTTTTTTTTTGCTCCTGCCCTTGCTTACTATGCCAATAAAACTCAAAGCCATTTGTCATTTAATTTCCCTGAAAACTATAATTAATGTGGCACTTTAAATACATCCCAACAAAATTGGCTGAACCATTCACATAAGTTTAGGGCGGTACTATTTGCTTGACTAGCCAATGGCACATGTAAGTGTGTTTGGAAAAAAAAAAATAGCTCCCTATTAAATGTATAAAAAATTATAGAAACTAATGCATTTTAATTTTAAAATTTAATTATTAACAATAAAAACGATTGATATAAAAATATTTGTATAACCATTATTGCTACTATTATTGACAAGCTAATAATTTTGACAACTACAAATGTTTTTAACCAAACATTTGCTAAAAGATTTGTCAGCTTAGTAGAAAAGTGTGAAAATCGGCAATAATACTGGCCGAACCGATAATCGGACTTTTTAAATGATAACGTACAAAAGCAGAATGTCCGAAGCAGTAGTAACAGGATGCAAGAGTTAAGAATTAAATTTCATTGGGCAGAATGAAAGTGAGAGTAAATTATGCTGCAAAGCACAATTAATAATTCACAAAGCACAAGTGTCTGTCTTTGATAAGGTCATGGAGAGGGAATCACACAAAGCTGATATAACTATGTGTTGCAAGCTTTGGCTATTTTACAAGACAAATTGAAGTAACTTTCACCCAAGTGCTGCCATGTCAACAAAATACTCTGGTGCCTAGAGATGGGTTCATTAAAGTCATACGGTGCTGATGTCTTCAGCATCTGCTCTCAACGCTCTCGCGATCGGAATTACGTAACATTTTTCTCCAGACGCCGAACAGTTATAACTTTCATTTCACGCCACCGCCCTAATTATTCTCTACAAAAAACATTTTACGCAGCTTATTTCTTCCCAACAGCGCCTCAAATCCAACAATTACAATTATTTAAAGGCGAATTGCTTCAGAGTACAGGCAGAGGCGAGTGCTGCGTCCATGATGCTTCGTTTGAATACATTTACTAAACTTCCCAAATGCATAAATGTTTTTTTTTTCTCTCTGTCACGAGCTACATGGTCAACACTTCGGATGCATGCATGCATAGTAAACAAAAACACATAGCTCACCCTCTCTTGATGCGGTTACTCTGGAATACTGTTTAACGCAGGCTGTTTAAAGCCGCTGTGTTCACGCTCGACTTACTCTTTCAGTCGTAACTCGACCCATGCGGCTGCGCTCGTAACTCATACCCAACTTCGCGTCACGAAACCCGTGGAGACCCGCCCACCGCACTGCACCGGCTCTCTGATTGGCTCACGTCGATCCTCTCCCCGCGTGTTACGAGCGTTTTCCACTAGCTTCTCACTGCCCGCATTTTATTTCATCCCACAATGCACCAGGGCCGTCTGGACTCAGAACCTCACATCATCAGGCCAAAGGTATTGATTCCTGTGAACTATTATCCAATTTGTTTACCACACTATTTGAGAGGTCAAGTTTCTACGTCACTTACTGGTTACTAAACATTATGTTCACCGTCTTAAATATTGTTTACATATGGAATCAACCAAACATTTCATAACATCTCAAATACATATTTCAACATACTAATCTACACCTAAGACAATATGTTGGTTTGTGTGCCAAACTACTTGTTTAATTTACTATGTACTGACCTCCGAGTCTTCCATAAACACACGATTGTATCGATCAGTGAGCATAGTTCTAAAATGAAGAAAACGGAACACTTCAATTGAACATTCAATCTTTATTTAAAGAAGGGTGAAAGAGAGAAAAAAACACCACACTACAATCTAGAAATATAAATTAGCCAATTTTGGGGAGAAAGAAACACAACTGCCAACACAGCAAATGCCAACAAATGTTAACTGGAGTTATTTTTTTGAAACCCTAAATAAACTACAACATTCCCCTGAATATGTGCCTATTATCCCACCCTCCCACGAACTCCCCCCTATTTACCACACTCCTCATGCCGATTCCATCCAGCCTTCTGGTTCCTTGCTCTGCTTCTTTTATACCAAAAAAAACAAATCTCTCAAAAATAAAAGAGGCACCTGGATCCCTTCTGCGCGCATCAATGGGGCTCCACGAAAAAAGAAAAAATGAATTTGGTTCTAGAGAAGCCAATTATGACGTCAAGTATCCTTTAACTGTGGTTTGGTGGGGGGGATGCGGGGCTGGGGTTGGGATCCTCTCCTATGGTTCCCGTTCCCGGTAAATTGATCCCGCTCCATGTTTGTATCCATCCTTATCCTAATCCTAATCCTGCTCCTGATCCTGAACTGATCCGGCTCCAAGGATCGGGACACAGTGAGCCCCTCCTCCAATCCAAACCTTTGAATACCAGCAAAATCAAAGAGAGGGAGGTAACAAGTTAGAATCACAGCTAAATAAAGAACTTCTATTATTGAAAGCTTCTAAAAACTGATCATAGGAGCGGTATTTTTAATTTATTTTCTCCTGTGTAAATGACAAAAAGGATACCAGACTATGATATGCTCTCGAAGAGGTTTAGAGCACCACCTAAACACATTAAATTGTGCTTATTCATTGGAAAAACAAGCAAATCTAACCTAGAAAAAACAAGACAAATACACAATTTACATGAGAACAACTGCACATGGCAAGACTATCTTGTCTATAATGATATATCTACATGGGAGTTCAATAGTGGTCTAATCCCAACGCATTTTAGACAACAGGCAAAAATGTTTTTGTATTTAAAACCAAACACCCAAAAACGAATAAAAAATGCTGTCTTGATGTATGCACAAGCAACATCCAGACAGTACACATGCATGCTTAGCAGCAATGACCAGTGAGAAAAGGTAAATTAAACAGGGAAGGGGAGTGTTGTGAAGGGAGGAAGAATGGTAAAGCAAAACTAATGTTACTGAACTAAGAAAATCCAGAGTACTGGAAGTTTGTAAAAAAACAACTGCCTTTTTGAAGGTGACTAAAGCCGCTTGCCGTCATACCATTGCCTCCTTAAATGAAATGCCTGCTCCTCCTCCTCCAAATATCCTAATATGAATGAACTGTGCTTCAAAATCCTTTAATCCAAAGCTTTCTTTAATCCTGCTCTTCTGTTGTCTATAGAAAAACATGAAAAGGTAGAAGTAGAACAAGTTTTCCAACGAAAAAATTATCCCACTCCAAAAAAGCCAGTAATGAAGCATCATTAACAAAATAAAACAGTAGCAAATTAATTAGTCACACATACAACTATTTAAAGCATTTCAACATGTCCCTCGTCAAACATGTCAAATAGAGTACAAGGGATGAGTATGAAGATCCAGTTAAAATGAGAATGCAAGACAAAGACACAAACAGGGTCATGGGAAAGAGGACAGACAAGAAAAAAAAAAAAAAAAGGAAGGACTGGAAAGAGAGAAGAGAAAGGAGACCATCTACATAGCTACACATAGCTGTCATTAGCAGAATGACAGTCAAATAATAAAAAACAACTAACAAACCAAAGATGAGGGAAAGCAAACGGGAAAGTGGAGAGAAAAGTCAAAAGAGCAATGAAGTACAACAGTGGGTCCAATAGAGGGCGACACAGTGTGTATATGATTGTGGCCAGCCAGCTAGCTGGGATGTGGGTGTTTAGGTGCGGGAACGGGAGCGGCTGTGGCGGGGCGAGTAACGTGGTGATCCTCGGCTGCGGCGTGGAGAGTAGCTGCGACTGCGGCTGTTGCTCCGGCTGCGACTCCTGCTGCGGCTGCGTGAACGCGAGCGCCCGTAACTGGGGCTGCGTGGGCCATCCACCTTTACGCGAATGTAAGCCGTCTCTCCCTGAGGAACATAAATGGGACACTTTCTAACAAGGAACTACCAGCGTCAGGTTACTTCTAATTCAAGACTCACTTGGCAAATCTAAATAAGATCTTTTTTCTTTCGATTTAGCACTACATCAAAATTACACATCATTCCAGATGTGGCCCACTGATAAAATCACTTACATTTAAAAGAGCCATTCCATGGATCCTCCTAGTCCATGTGGCTCCATCATAGGTCTCTGACATCAAGCTTACCTTGATATTCCCAAATCCTTAAGCTATGCCCTGTCCTGTCCAATGGCGGTCAACGTTTACAAACTCACACCTACCTCATGTGACCGGAACTTAGTGTTATCCAGCTTTCGAACGGCGTAGGTCATGTCTTCTTTGCGCACAAACTCCACAACGCCGGTGCCATCTCGGAAAACGTCAGCATAACATACATCACCTGCTTCACGCATGTGATCCTTTAGGTCCTGCCAGCTGCCACTAGGAGGAAGTCCTGGACAGAAAATATAACCATTACATAAATAGATCCTTCTTTTAATGAACAGCACAAGAATTATTACTCCAACCAGTGACCATTTCAAGAAAGCAGTACGACAGAAATCCTGAATTTGCATACCCAGGTTAATTTGTGGGTACTTTTGACAGCTACGAGAGCTTTCCTGCAGTGCAAAAGATCCTTATGATAATCACACCATTTAAAGATAGTAAATGCATGCATAATAGTTTCTGCAATTCAATTATTTACTAAAATAATTAGTTAATTGTACTTAATAAATCTGTAAAATAAACTGATTTATGCCATCTATTCGGGTTAGTTGGTGTGCTTTTTTTCCCTCAAGTAAGGAACAGGTAACACTAATATCACATACAGTAAATGCACAGCAAATATGACAGCAGCCAAACAGAAGGAAAAAAACATTAAAGAATAAAGGATCATAGAGAAAAATAAAACTCATGCAGAAATGTACCCCCCCCCCTTCTAGGAGACACATGACAAATGAAAATAATTACTAAAATTGGCTTAAAATATAAAACATGTTGTCCTCCTACTTGATGGAATCAAGTCTAAAGCAAAAAAAAAAAAAAAAATGAACGCATCTGTGCACATCCATACACTGTTATGTGTGAAAAGACCTTATGTTGTATGATAATGATGCCAAACACTATGGCTGTGCACTCACCTGGCACTATGACCCTGTACTCTGAACGCCTGGATGGAGGGCCATATCTGCCTCTGGGAGCTCCAACTCCACCACCTCCACCTCTTCCACCTCCCCTGCCACTCCTGGGGAACTCCACTCGAAGACGATAGCCATCATAGTCATAGCCATCTCGTCCATACACAGCATCCTCCGCATCTCTGCAGACACAGAAAACGATCAGTGGAGCACGATAAAACAATCCTCACGGTATGCGCATGCGCAGAATGTTATACTCAATCTAAACGTGGTACGATTGACAATGGTATTTACAAAATTTAAGCAATTAATGAAAATAACTTGCAAACTTAAGTGTTTTGTATATTTCTCAGAATTGTAGCTTGGTTGATACGTTAACTTAGATACGCTGACGTTACTTAATAAACTTCCGTGTTATGACCTAACTTAGCTGACGGATTTCCACGCCGTAAATAAGGTTAAGCAATTAATATAAAAAGCTAGTATTTGCGTATAAAACACGTATTCATATAATAAAATACGTTAAGAGAGATAACATCGACTATTTTTGTGTATTCTTGAGCAATACATGAGCACGATATTTTCTGGCTAGGCCTGGTTTGTTTGCGTCAATTGCGTGTCTAACGTTACAGTTAACGTTACCTCGGGTCCTCGAACTCCACGAACGCAAACGGCGGACCTCCTCTTCTGTTTTTAAGGTCGATATCCCGAATGGCTCCATATTTATAAAACACATCCTCCACGTCCTTGGTGCGAATATCGGGGGGTAAATTACCAACGTAAATCCGACAGTCGTTGTTCCCTGCAGGCCCTCGAATCACACCCCCTGACATTTTAAACCAGAATTTACGCAAACGACGTTGAAAATTTGTAACGATGACAAAAAATAAATCCGTTAGCACCCCCTGTATCTATATACGTTCACAAACCAATACTGTAGGTTATATTCCATATCTCGCAAAGAAAACAAAACGATCCCTCCCAATATGGCGCCTTCCCTTTCTCCCTCAACGCAGCTCGCTAGTCGCGCTTGCGCGGAGGAGCGACGCAACGCGGAAGGATACGTGCTTGCGTGGCAGTACTGCGGCAGCTTTAGTGATTCAACGGAAACTGTTATTTTATTTGGATGATAATGTTGTTTTAAACTCGTATGACGTTTTCTTCGCATGTTCTCGTATAATGTGAGGGACATGCACCCTCAGGTCTAAATTTAAAATAATTAATGTTCATTGAGACTGTCATAGTGCCTAACCATAGACTGTATAAAAGCAGTGCCTAACACATTTCTTTTTCTGTAACACTAATTTATAACAGCGATAAAATGATTATATCATGTAACACGTACCCTTAAAAAATCCCATTGGTGCAATTTTAGTGCATCAATCCAGTATGCAGTATACTATATCTCTAAATAGTACTATAGTGAGCTAATATTATTTTTCATTATATAAATTCCGTTGTTCATGGTGTAAATACAGCACTTTCACTTGGTTTTAAGTTAAATTGTAAAACAAACAATTAAGACTGTTATATATATAAACATCAGGTTTTCACTTTAGAATTTAATACAACTGAAAATAATTCTCACATGGCATCATTCCTGGATCTCTATACAAACTCATTTTAAAGTTAACACACATCAACCCAAACACTTTTGTACCCACAAAATTATTGTAATGTCAATGAACATTAGAATGTTTTATATCTAAAAAAAATCTCGCATTTTACGTTTGCAACTATGAATCCCTTGAAAAAACAATACAGTCTTACAGTGTTAAAACAGGACATGCAGTGCAACAGAGGCAGAAACCAAATTTCAAACTGCACTCTTTCTTTTTCATCCAATGACCGTTAGACTATTGGTCTAATAAATAAAGTGTAAATGTACACCACACACATCATCTTTTAATGAATGAGTGGGTTTTTTTAACATTTCTACACAAATGCAGCCATTAGTGTGTATGCATCAAACAAGCCGTGGTTTCTCAGTCACTTTTGGCTTGTTTATCTGCTCGCCTTTTCTTAGCTTCACTCACAATTTTCAGTAGCGAGAGCACAATAGGTACACACATGGGTAGGAAAAGAGGAATATAGATGGCGAATTTCTGATCATCTGGAAAATAAAGAAGATGTAAAAGAGAGGGGTCGAAAAAGGCCCTCTCTGAAGCCAAAATGGCCTCCCTGCTGTATTGAAGCGCAAAGGCAAGGTTCCCAGCCTCCAACTCGGCGACAGCAGACTGGAGCGACGTCACTGCACTAGAAACCTGTGTGAGAAATAATAGCAAAATTGTGCATTTTACAATTCCTACTGTCGAGAACAAAATGTTACAGGGGAACCATTTCATTTTGTGATGAACTATGAACATCAAGTCCTCCCACCTGCTGTGCGATGTTGTCATTGATGACGATGTTTCCGATCTGGTCGAGGAGCTGAGCCAGCGAGGTGATGGTGGTGCTGGCGGTGGCGATGTTCTCCACACTGCGGCTCCACAGGAGTCGGTCCAGCTCCCAATCAGACAGTCCAGCGCTGCCCGGACTCTGCAGCACAAAGCCTGTGGGAGGATGAGTATGCTGCACTCCCAGCATGAGCCTAGAAACAAAATGATAAAGAAAGTGAAATAAAACACTTTCATCTGGGCAAACCAGGTTTTTTTACTTACATCGGTGGAAGTACTAACCGTAACTGTGCCAAAAACACACCCATCACTTTAGACATATTAATGTTGATATCTACAGGACGTTCAGTTTCAGGTCCGTACATTTCATTCACATTGTACACCTGGGGACACAGATGACAGATAAAAGACATTCACATTCACGTTATCTTATATACTGTAATTCACGATATCTAAAGGTGACACATCATGAAAATCTGACGACCACAGAACACTAGAGTCCCAGCCTCAGAAGAGACAAGAGAACTGTGGATTTATTCATTTATTTACTGTGTATTACACTGCTGAATGCCACACAGATATAATATAAACATGCGATTCCTTTCCCAGCCTTTTACCTTCACAGACTTGTAACTTGTTTGTTTTTAACAAACTTGTGTGGATTTGACAGTTCAAACACAATGATACATGAAAGAGAAACGTATGCTTTCACTAAACCGTATATCAGAAGTCTTAACTGATATGGTCTTAAAGGGATACTCCACCCCAAAATGAAAATTGTCATTAATCACCCCCATGTCATTCCAAACCCGTAAAAGGTTTGTTCGTCTTCAGGAACACAATTTAAGATATTTTGGATGAAAACCAGGAGGCTTGAGACTATCCCATAGACTACCAAGTAAATAAACTGCCTATGCTTTTCTGTTTCAGTCTCACCACAAGGATGCACTGTTTCTTCTATGCGTATTTATGCTTTGATTTGAAAGAAAACAGCGCATCATTTTGGTGCGGCTGACACAGAAGAGCATATGCAGTTTGAGTGATGTAGAGAGAGAAGACCGTTGACAAAGGAATTGTTGAATAAAGTCGTTATTTTTGTTTTATTCACGTACAAAAAGTATTATCGTTGCTTCGTAATGTTATGATTGAACTACTGATGGCAGATGGACTATTCTGATGATGCTATTCATACTTTTCTGGACCTTGACAGTGTATTTTCCTCCTGGTTTTCATCCAAAATATCTTAAAATGTGTTCCGAAGATGAACAAAGCTTTTTTTTTGGTTTTGAAACGACATTGGGGTAAATGATTAATGACAAAATTTTCCATGTGGGGTGGAGTATCCTTTTAAAACGCATGATTTCAGCATGTTAAACATGATAATAAAAACCAGACAGAGGTTTTTAAAAGAGTAACTGAAGAAACGAGCTGTAAAGGCACATTACAATTCTGGAAAAGGGATGGGGAGCAGCAGCTCATTTGCATTTAAAGAGACATGCACAAAAACGGTGCATTTCTGCTGTCACTCAAAATTGGCATTTTCAAAATGATAGAATAAATCATCTGTGGGGTGGAACTTCAAAGACACATTCTGGAGACACCTTAAATTGGCATAATAGGTCTTCTTTAATGTAAGTACAGAAACCCTGAACTGAAACATGAAATACAATGTCGATTATAAAATGATTTTCTTGGGTGCATGTAAACTTAGCCACTGAGAAATGCAAAACGAACATCATAATCTATGCTTAAGTGAATATATCTGGACAGTACCATAATGCCGCCCCAACGAGGGCTGTGGAAGGCGTTAGAGGGCACCTCCCGTTTGCCGTGGTCTCTGATGAAAAGAGGAGAGTGGTGGGCATCTGGTACATATAGCAGGAAGTTCAAGACAGGGTTAGAGGAAGCTGCATTGGAACCTGTGTCAAAGAGAATACCATCATGCGTAAATCTAAATGATCATAAAAAAAATAAACCATTCATTCAAAGCAGATCGGTTCAGTTATAGCTCAAATCTCACCTAGTCTGGCCTCAACAGGGTTGATAACATGTGATAGGCTGTCTGCACTGAGTGTATAGGCTGACACACTGTTGTCAAATCGAGGATTCACCCCCAGAACGGCATAGTACAGAATCTGAAAAGAACAAACAGCCGAGTGACAAATAGAAGAGGAGAACTTTGGGTGGGCAGTATTTACAAAATTATATAAAAAATAAGAAGATATAAATATATAGTGATATTTTTTCAATGTTTGCTCATTTAAACTCTGCTTTAAACTAAAGCTGTTTATCACATTAAATTTAAATAAATTCAAATTAAATTAAATTAAAGGAAACAACTTTTTTTTTGTGAAAAAAAATTTAGTTGATGAACGCAAACCAAATTAGGCATTAGTAAAAAACTTAATATTGAATGTGAAATGTGTAAAGATTATAAACACATACAAATAAATCAATAAAAAAACGTAAATTAATATTATAAACGATTTAAATTCTGACTCTAAAAGCTGACTGAATGAGTCTTGAAGCTGTAAAATATCTTCATGCACCACTCCATGTTTCTTCATTTCTCTTGTGTAAAAACACAAAGCAGCTCTAATAGCTGTGCAAATGTATCTGTTGTTGTATAAACAGTACAGCAAATTCTCTTCGGGTTCACACATTTGTAACCATTGCAAGGTACAGAATATTCGGTCAGTCCTGTGAAGAGTCATATTTGTTAGAGACCACACAAACTACAATGTAATTGTTTCTAAGGCACCTGAGAGTCCACTGAAAAGTTGGCAATGGGGGCAAGTTTGTTCAATAAAGGCTGAATGTAGCTTTGAACGGCGCCTTCGATATCCCAGTGAAGACTGTGTGACTTTGGGTCTGGGTTGAGCAGGCTGAATGTGATCTCATAGCCTAAGAGAAGCCGAAATTAGATGAAGATAATTAAATGTGTATGCTATTGAGAATACAAGCCACAATGAGGGATAATACTCACCAGGACTGGATTTGATGGCCCGCATGCTGTCTGTCATACTCTCCTTAGTCACTTTGGTCATGCGGACACGGTCGCTCAGAGCAGCTACTATATCCTGGTGAGCGAAGGACATGGTGCTGACCACCTGCTCCACATCCATCTCCAGATTTGAGAGGACTTCCTTCAGATTCCAAGAACTTTTAAAGGGAGGAGAACGCAGCAGCGCAGTACGCCGTTGCCCCACGTACACCTTCACATCCTGAAAGTTAAAAGCCAGAATGAGCATAATGAGCTTCAGTATGTAAAAATCCACAAATGCTCTGAATCTTACCTCTGGCAGAAGGGTGGAGGACCCGGGGATCACATATACAACCACAGACCCACAAGAACTCTCAGAGAGCATGTGTAAGGATAGATCTGCCTCTGTGGAGAGACAAGTCAACAGCTCAGAGATACAAACTCTATCGTACCAATAGAAAAATGAATTCACATTTAAAAATGAGTGATGTGACAAAAAGAAAACCGAAGAAACCCAAAACAGCTCATTTTAAATTAGCTTTGTTCGGAGTAACTCAACAAATACTATTAATATTTGCCTTTTTTTGTCCCTTAAACTGTATTTCAGGGACAATGCACATTAATTATACACAGGATCAAATGCCAAATTTACCCACAATGGCTAATTTCCACCTGTAGTGCCTGGGCAGGTAATTGGAAAAAGTTAAATGATTTCAAAGCTTACACAAAAATCCATATCAATTTTTACAATTTCACAACAATTTTTTTTTTTTTAGAAACGACAAAAATACATTATTTATAACTATTTAGTTCTTTCGGGAGTCTATTCAAGTTTTAAGAGTTCCTCTGAAAGCAAATAATAATGGATAAGAAGAAGAAGATTTAATGTATAAGTGATTGCAATTGATTTAATGTATAAGTGATTGCAATTGTTCTTCCGTCAGTGGGAATTACTTCAATTAAAAAATTCTATAATCTTTCTGTATAGTCAATATATCCTCTAATATAAAATTAGACATAATTGAATTGGTATTAACAAATAACTGATTAAACCATCATTTATTAGTAACAATAAACCCACTCAACCTGCAGCAGTGGGCTGATTCAAGGCGTCTTCCTCCATTATAGTGGCAGTGCGATATCTGGTTTCATATTTGTACCGCAAACCTGTTTTAGCTGAAGAGGAAAAGAGAGCAATGATTAATTATTTTATGCTGAAGCTTTCAAATAGTTCCAGAAATTGATCACTTACCATCAACTTGGTGCTCCTTTTCATTGACATGGCTATGTGGAAACCTTTTCTGCTGTTCTGGGGTCAGTGTTCCTCGAGAGAAGACCACCTCGATATCAACACTTAGCTGAAGCTGTCAAAAACACGATAACATATCAGTGCTGGACTAATGGATTGACAAACATGACTCAGTCCTGAGGAAGGACGCAGTACCTGCAGGGAGTCGAGCTCGCTGATCTCAGAGAAAGGGAGCCAGGCTCGGTAGGTCTCTGTGGTCTTCCACCAGAGCGGGATTCCCAGCACGATGACCACTGCAGCGATGGCCAGGGCAGCGGATCGCCCTCGCTGCTTCTCTGTTAGGAACAAAACGCTAAGAAATGAGACCACATAGGAACTAGACCAACCCTGACTCAAAACATGCTAAACACAACTAAGCTACCGTTACGCTGACATTGGGATTTAGTGTAATGTAACTTTAAAATGTACAATTGTGGCAAAAAAATAAATAGAAAATAGGTGAGCACTGAAATAATTTAGAAGGCACAATGAGGAAATCGTTTTGAATTAAAGCAGGACTCACCGAGCTGCAGGGCTGCCATTGCTGTGTGAAATGACTACCGCATAACCCGCTATTGGAGGATTCTATCCAATCAGACGACAGATGGCACAGGAGCCTCCAATCAGAGTTAAAGGGGGCGGGTTTAGTGTCATTCGAACTTCCTTAAAAAAGCCAATTCATTTTATATTTGGCTCGCATCATGATGGGTAGATAAAAACAGGCTCGCAGTAAAAAAAACAAACAAACAAAAAAGGCATTTTAAAGGGTTAGTTATTAGTTGTATGAAGTCTTTATTTACTCATTCTCGTTTCGTGTTAAACCCATATGTGTTTATTTCTTCTGCAGATCACGAAGATATTTTGGTTACCATATTTTTTGCTGTAGTCATTTGGGATATGTACTAATACCCCACAGTTAATGAATAATGGTAAATATATGAAAACCAGACCCTTTGTTAATTTAAAGGGATAATTCACCCAACACTGAAAATTCTGTCACAATTTACCCTCTTGTCGTTTCAGACCTGCAAGACTTTTTACTTCTGTTGAACACAAATACATACACATACACATATACACACACACACACACACACACACATATATATATATATATATATATATATATATATATAATTCATAAACTTTGGGGTATTAGTGCATATCACATGTATTTATGTAATTAAAATTTTATATTTTTACTACAATTAAGTAAATAAAGAATTATGTGTTACACAATATTTTATCAAACACATCTGTAATAGGTCTCACTTGACACAAAAATTGGATTTGTGCCTCTAACGCTTTAAAGTTATTAGGGAAATCCAGGGTACCATATTTGTAAATATGCCTCCAATAATTTTATAAAGAACGGAACAGAAATTTTAACCCCTTATTTGTTATGCAAACTGTTTTCTATTAAATTACGTACCTCTCTACAGTTAATCATTTAGAATTATACCCATTTACTTAGATCTATGTAAACATGCTTAATTCAGCACATTGTTGAGGGTCTGATGAGGAAAGCTCAAATGGAATGAACTAAGTTATTGCTAAAAATGTTTGCAATAGGTGAATGAAATACACCCGCATAATAATGACAAACAGCATCTGACATTTTAAAGTATTTTATTTTAGTTTTTACTATCTGACACATGAAGTGCTTAGAGAACAACATCAAATCACAAGATCACATTTGTTCAAGAGCGGTGAGTGCTTCCCTCCCAAGAAGCTCCAGAGTTTGGTCCGCTCCGCCGTTTACAACCAATATAAGTTATGATTCATGTAGCACTGTGTCACAAATACAGGGAGGAGAGGGAGAGCATGATACACTCAAGCACACAAACGCAACAGCGCACAATTTCAAAATAACGGTCCTTTTTTAAACTAATATTGTAAGGTTTTTATATTCAATTTTTGATACAGTAATCACACAGCAATGCATTAATATTATATGTGAACACAACACAAAATTATATTCCTCGGAGTCTGGTGGAGTTAATCATAACTAACAATAATATATTACTATATATTAATATTATTATATGTTTCATTCCCTATTATAATAAATATGAACTCAGTATATCATTATCATGAGGGCCGATGAGGTCATACTGCACTGCACGGAATGTGACTTGAGTGGCTGGTGCCTGAATTGGAATGACTGGTGTTAAAATGCTAAAAACAGAATGTCTGATATACATATACATCCATTTAAAACGGGCCACAAAAAAATACTGTTTTCTTGTTTGCAGCATGAAACTACACTTTGAATATTTCAAAAATAAGGAATAATCTCCTGCGTACCTTTCTATTTCTCCTCTCCATTCCTAAAGTTTAATAGATTTTAAATAGTGAGACACCGCAATGACAACCCTAAAGTACAGAAGACAGCGCAGGCCTGTGATTGGTTGGTGACAGTGAGGGTAGCAGCTGTGCACTATACTATTGGCTGGCGGGAGCTGGAACGGTGGGAAACCGCGTGTTCAGTAGGCATGATTAGCCACGTACAGGGACTGTCCCGCTGATCCATCCATTCCAGAGGAGACGTACTTGCCTTGAGCAGCCAATCCATTAGCCTGAGGAAAGGTCACAAAGGTCAGTTTACGATGCCTGATTCAGCAGGTTCAGACAGACCTTACATCAAAGAATTGTAGCCCAGCAATTCTAAACAGATTCACTTCCTAGCTCTATTGTTATTCAATTTTATACTACTTTTAAGTATTACATTGTTTTTATAATATTATTATAGTATTATTTTTGGTCGCTGAAATTTTACTACATCACTAATATTATGTGCTAAATAATCATTCAAATTAAATAAAAATGTACTGTATATATATATCTCAGTGTTTACTGAAATTAAAAGATATTACACACAAAGTTCCTATTTGACCTATGAACTTAAATAGCATTTAGCTTTACACGATTTCTGAAAAGATGCAGATATACATTTGATAGATTTTAGCATCATTATCTGTATCCAAAATACACATTTTAATGAAATAAGGATTAATAAATAGAAATTAGCATATCTGCATATTGATGAGCATATTTATTAAACATTATTTCAATTATATTGAAATTAGCATATCTGCATATTGATGAGCATATTTATTTAGCATTATTTCAATTATATAAATACAATCATTTGCCGGTGTTGGCCAAATTTTCGTGGGCAAAATTTATTTCAAAAGGAATCCAAGTGCTACAATACACAAATTTTGCAACTGATTGAAGTTTGTCACAAAGATTAACCACGTTGGTCAACAGAAAGATGCTCTGTTTGGAAGTGACTTCTGTGTGAGTTATGCTTTATACTGTGCTATTCTTATGACAATGAGCTTTTTGCTAATCTGAAATTTTGCTTAATATCACCAAAATGGGAAAAGGATTTGATCAACTGACCTCAGCACGCTTGAGGAACTCCTCTGTGGCTGCCTTCTCGTTTTCCTTGACTCCGCGCCAGGCGCTGAGGGCTGAGGCCTGCAGAGCGCGTCCATACGAGAAGGTGAGGGCCCAGGGTTTTGTCAGAGGGCAGTTGTTGATGGCGTTCAGGTTGATAGACGCCTCCTCCTCACTCTGACCTCCAGAGAGGAATGTCACACCTGCCAAAGGAATTTCAAAATACATTTCCTGAAGTGACACTGTGCTCTCACCACATCACTTTTTTTTATCGTAACTTGTTAGCTACGTCATGGCGCTCCACATTCTTAAAGCTTCAACGAGTAAAACACAGCTGAGGTTTCTCTATTAGACTCGTGGCTCACCTGTTACCGCGGGGGGAACGGTACGGCGCAGGGCTGTCACTGTAGCCATGGCAATTTCCTGATTGGAGAATTTGGTGGGGCAGGAGTGTCCAGCTGTCACCATGTTGGGTTTCAGAAGAGTCCCCTCCAGATAGACGTGATGGTCAGACAGGGCCTTGTAGCAGGCAGCAAGGACCTGGAGATACGTGGGAAATAAAGAAAAGTTTTGACGATTTAAATCAAGTCTTGTTTGAGTGCTATAAATTAATGTCACTTTTTAATTACCTTCTCTGTAACATACTGGCAGCGCTTCAAGTCGTGGTCCCCATCAGGCAGAATCTCTGGCTCAACAATGGGCACAATCCCATTCTGAAATATTACAATATTACGTCAAAAATGTCACACTCCATTGGTTAAACCTTATTTCTGATATCTATGCATTAGCTAAATAAAATGCCTAAATATCCATCAAGATTGTTGTGATCTGGATTTCTTGCAGTCAGTGTTATTTAGTATTATTTTATATACTATTATAGTATTTTTTATTTATTAAAATTGTGCTTTTACCACAGTTTTTGAAAAATGTTTCTGTTTAGCTTTTTAAACATTTTTAAGTTTTAGTTTGTCCGTTTAATTTGACAAGTTTTCACTGCAAAATTTCAAAAACATTGGTTTTTGTTAATGTTTTTAATCTAATATTTAGAATTAATTTCTGATTTATATTTTCAATTAATAATAAGTGATTCAGATAATAGTTTTAGTTTTAATTAACAATAACAGCACTGCCTGCCTTTAAGATGAGTGCACAGACAGCTCACCTGCTGGCAGATGCTGGCGTAGCGAGCCAGGACGTTAGCGTTCTCCATGATGGCTAACTCTGAAGGAGTGGTCTCGCTGATCTTCAACACGGACCTCCACTTGGCAAAGTCTGCACCGTCTTTCTTATACTGAGCACAGCGTTCTGACAGGCCATCAAGCCCTTAAGAAAAACAGGTATCACATTAATAAAACATCATTGCCATCAATTTTAGCAAATATTATATCAGCAACTGTAAGCTTACCCTGTGTTGTGGTCTCTCCATTTGTTCCTGCCAGAGGGACGACACCTTTGTCAACCTGTAAAAGAGGACAACCTGCTTTAGGATCCAAATGTGATGGCAGCATTGCTAAAAATAGTCCAGCACAGAATGGCTCCTCAGTCGGTACCGCTTTCTTAGCCATGACTTTGGTGAGAACGTATACATTCATGTGATAATAAAGGGAGGTGCTTTCACCATATTTGGTTCACTGGAGGTGTTTCTGAATGCAAATGAACATGAACATGAACCAGCATGGTGCTTAAGAACATGTTGGATTTATCAACAATGATTACTTACTGGTGTGCAATAGGAACAGCGTGCACACGTTTGATAAATACAGATTTTTTTTGTACGTACACTAATTTAAAATTTCATTCGTATATATATATATATATATATATATATATATATATATATATATATATCAAATGAGATCATAAATACAGTAAAAACTGTGAAATATTATTACAATTAAAAATATATTTTTATTGATTTACTATATAATAAAATGTAATCTATTCCTGTGACGCAATGGTGAATTTTCAGCATCATTACTCTAGTCTTCTGTGTCACATGATCCTTCAGAAATCAATCTAACATTTCTTATTATTTTCAGTGTTAAAACACTTGTGCTGCTCAATATTTTTGTGGAAACCATGACAAATCTCTTCAGCATTTATTTGAATTAGAAATCTTTAAAAACATTTGAAATGGCGGTCACTTTTGATCAATGTAATGCATCACAGTTAAATAAAATCATTCATTTAAATCAAATTTTGTACCTTGATTCCCACAACAATGCCCCTGTCCTTGATCATTTTGGCAAAGGGTGTGCCATCATCAGCTTTCTGGTAAAGGGTCTCGTGGAAGAAGATGACACCACCAATGTACTTGTCCATGCGCTCGTCAGCAGTGAAAAGGAGCTGGCGATACAGACGGCGGTTTTCCTCTGTGTTCTCGACGCCAATGGGGTTCAGGCGCTTTGCCATACTGCCTGTATACATGCAGACATACATATTATTGTGTTAGAAGGACTGCGGTTTGCTGCATATTTCAAGTTTGGAACAACCTGAGGGGAATAAATGATCGAACTGAATGTGTTATTTCCATATTAGATGCAACCCTCACTGACCTGTGGACTCATCCGCAGCGAGGATGCCCTTCCCAGGAGCTACGATACGCTGAGCGATGTCCTGGAGCTCCCTCTTCTGCTCAGTTGTGAGTGCGGGGTACTGGTGCGTCATGTCTGCGGCTCAAAGCAATCTGCAACAGAGGAACGGCAGAAACACAACTGTCATTTCATCCATCTTATATTCCTATAATGACAGCTCTCGTAGGTTTTAGCATGGTATTGTACATGACAATGTTAATGTGTTTAGTCATAGAGTAAGTATCAATAATTGCTACGGCCAATACATCCACAGCATTCTGCTTTGAGCATGTAAGAAGCAAGCCTACTGTTACTGTACTTGTAACATATATAAAATAACACCCATATACGGCATACATGAATCACCCCATAGCAGACCTATACAGGTGGAGCTGGGGAAGGTGGAGGGTTTCTGAAGTCTTTGAAACACAATAGAAGATATTTTCCAAAATATCTTAAATTGTGTTCCGAAGTCGAACAAAGCTTTTACCGGTTTGGAACGACGTGGGTGTAAGTGAATAATGACAACATTTTCAAATGACAACCCTTTAAAAAAAAATTATGATTTTGAAAAACTAAAAATAGTAACATTGTGAAATATGCTTGAAATAACTCAAACTTATGCCAATAAAATAAGCAATTTAAAATAACCATTTTCTATTTTAATATATTTAAAAAATGTTATTTATTCTTGTGCTAGCGAAGCTGAATTTTCTGTATTATTACTCCAGTCTCTAATGTCACATGATCTTTTAGAAATCATTCTAATATTCTGATTTGGTGCTCAAGAAACATTTCTTATGATTAGCCATGTTGAAAACAGTTGTGCTGTTGAATATTTCTTTGGAAACCATACATAAAGAGCTACACTTCGGCTCTTGATTTGGGATTCACACCATGGCTCGAATGGGAAATTGGCAGTGCTTTCTGCTTCTTAGAAACACTACTTCACCCAAAGAAAGTCACAAAAGGAACAACAATTTGTCTCCTGGAAACGTCTGACTGATGGCTATGGATAAACAAAACTGTGCCTTATTATTCAAGGCATCTAGGGTCTAAGTAATATTCAGGCCCACTCTTTCTCACAAGCTCTTCAGTGAGGCTGAATTACATAATAACGTGGACTAACGCCAGCAGAGTGTTTTCTATTGCTGTTATGCAATCACACTCCTCTCATCTCTGCTGTCAATTAGACATGCCCCACTGTCTGTTACTTCATGGTGTAGGATTGGCACAACATTTCATTAAAAGGGTTTTATTACTTGTGTAAAAGAAGTCAAATTTAGAATACTTAAAAAAAAAAAAAAAAAAAAAAGTACTTATGGAAATAATATATTTTTGAAACATAATTGTGAACTGAATTTAAATGTTTTACTTAACTGCATGCTAACTGCAATAAAATCAAAATGATTTATAGTTCAAATTTTATATTTACTGCAATTAGCTGAACATAAGAGTGCTTTAAATGTAATATGAATAACAAACTACATTTTAACATATAATCAAATGTTAATCAAGCACAAAATTATTAATTATAGATTAAAATAATGATTTAAAATGTATGTTAAATGAAAAGGTTTAATTAGAAATTAGTACAAAGTGCTATTTGTAAAGTCCACCTAAATGTTCTAAGAAAGAGTCATGAAAATTGACTTTTATTTCATTGATAATATATTATCTGATTGTATATTTTAAAAATATACTTCTTAGACTTCTAGTGTTTTTTTTTTTCACTCATTTTTTTCAATCATTCATATTGAAACTGGAAATCATTGCTTGTCTAAATCCCCTTCTATGCCTGTATATTGATTACATTGGTTGAGTGCTCCCCCATCTCTATGCTGAATGGAAAAAGGCAAAACCGGCACAGACTGGCTGGTCTGTGTTGAAATAAATCACAGTTAGATGCCTTGTGTAAACATTTACTCAACAGAAGAAAGAAACATACATGTTTAAAACAACTGGAGGGGGAGTAAATTATGACAACATTTTTGGGTCAAAAATTAAAATGTTTAATGCTAAAGCCCACAATTATTAGCTTTATATACTATGTATTGGCTTCAATGATATCGCAAAGGGCAAACAGAGGTCATTTTGATGTATGACAGACTTTATTCAACAATAAGGCCCAATTCCAATTCTACCCCTTAGGCCTTCCCCTTTAACCTACCCCTCCATTTCACGCGTTCACGTGTAGGGGTAGAGGTGTTTTTTTTAGGGAAAAAATAAAGATTTTAAAGAAAAGTAACCATTTGTTTTATGTTACATTCAATTGTGAGTTCATGTTACTCAAAGACATGTTTGCAAAAAATTTCTAATATTTGTTAACGTCATATCATTACAGACTGCATGATAGTACCACAACATATGTCTGATCAGGGCGATAACTGCCGTAGACATTGATGGGGCCTAATCCCCCCAATAATAAGAAATCGCTAAACCATTTACTCAAATATTGCCTATTCGAGAGAGAAAGAGAGAGAGAGAAAGAGAGATGGAAGTTCTGTTCTGTTTATCTTTTATGAGTGAGTTTACTTAAAAACAGCGACTGTATCCTCTAGTCGCTGGAAAATATAATTCGATTCAGTATTTAAACTGTATTTAATAAAAGTCGTGGGGCAGCGTTGACAAGTTTATTTTCTCCTGGATGTGTGAGCTGCACGATTTCCGATATGTTTGTGTGTCAGTAAGCAGCTCATTACTACAGAACGATAATTAAAGGCTCTAATGCACACCATTATATGTATGTATTGTAAGAGCTAGATGACGAGAGCTAGATGGCGTGTGATGGCATAGTAGTGGTGTCCCAATCCTTAGGGGAATATTTTCTCTCCTACCCGTTGACACTCTGTTTTAATGGACAAGGGGAAGGGGCGGAGGGGTAGGGGAAGGGGTATAAAATAGAATTGGGATTGGTCCTTAGTCTCCTCCGCTTCACCGTATCGCCATTTTGGAGAACATCCACTGAACGCGAACAGCTTATGCCGTTCCTTGTCAGCCGTGTGGTGCGGCCTTTCTTTGCGCACAAAAAGTTTTCTCATAGCTTCATAAAATTATGGGTGAACCCCTGATGTCACATGGATTATTCTCACTACGTTTCCGGACCTTGATTGGGTACCTTACATTGCTCTCAGAATGCATAAAAAATATCTTAATTGGTGTTCTGAAGATGAACGGTGGTCTTACGGGTTTGAAAAGACATGAGGGTGAGTAATTAATGACAACATTTTCATTATGGAGTAGAGTAACCCTTTAAATATGGGTTATCACTTAAAGCCAATGTATTAAACCTCAAAAGTTTCCAAGGCTCAAAATATACTTCTGCTAATCTAGGTCATTGTTTACAAAAAATTATATTTAAGAAAATAAGCAATATTTATTTATATATTTGATAATTTAAATATGTATTTTATAAAAATTTATTTTTAGCTATTTTATCAATTTGGTATTTATATTAAATATTACTGAAGGTCTGGAATTCATAGCGGCTTTCATTGGCCAAGGCCCGCCCATGAGGTCGTTTGACCGACATGTCAAACAACCAATCACAGTTCGTTTCGTTCATCGTCACGTTTCGAGCCGTGGAAATGTTGCCACAATAACAGACCGCTGTGTAAAACTCTTGGATGTATTTTGAGGATTATATGCTGCAAACTTTAAATATTTCACATACTTTTAAAAATCCAGAGTTTAGTTGATCCTGATAATCGTCCCTTGTCAGTTGTAACATGATGGCTTTCTTGTTTCGTGAGGGGGTTTGGCGCCACGGTATCTTTGTTTCCAGGTGGAACGTTAAAGAACGCATGTCTCACGGAAATCCTGTAGAACTCAACCAATCCAATGATGACTTTGAGAATCCTGAAGTGTTTCCAATTTTGTGTCCCATATGCATCAGATGTTCAGCCAACGATATTATTTAGATATTATTTCGACTGCTCGCCAGTGTTACATAATTTATTATATAATATATCATAGACAAATGCAAGCTCTGTTTAAATTAGAGGGAACCACATCGGCTTGCCATTTATAACACACCATCAGTGTTTCTAATGCAAGTGAATACATTTTGATGAGTAATGATGACACTGTTTAGACACTGCACTTTTAAGTCATTTAATTACAGTCTTAATTCTTAACTGGTTTTAAACAAATAACACAGTGGTTCAAATTAATGCCTATAAGGCATCAATCTGCTAGACGGTTGGATATACAAATTCAAACTAACAGGATAGAGAAGCTAACCAGTCTGTTATCAGTTATGGGCATGAAGAGAGATGAAAATAGAAATCCACTGCTCCAAATGTGTGTTCACTGCTGTGTGTGCACACTTTGGATGAGTTAAATGCAGAATGCAAATTCTGAATATGAGTTACCATACTTGGCTGTATGTCACGTCACTTTTTTTCACACTTTTTATAATTTCAAATGCTTATCCCTAGGTTGATAATGCTATCCTACTGAAAACCTGTTATTTTATTCAAACTAATTTTTATAGAGAGTGTCAATGGCCTTGAACGAGATGTTTCTCAAAAAAAAAAAAAGATATGACGCATAAGTTATTCAGTGAGAACGGATTCAGTCTGCATCTTTTGCTCTGCACTGCATCATGCGCAACAGTGAGTCTGCGTTTTTCCCATTCTTCCAAAGGCTTTAATCCCATAAATATCTTCCACATTCATTTTCTCCACAGGGATTTCAATGAAACAAACCAGCCTACTCCAAAACAAATCATGACATTACAAATTTGAACTAAGGCAAAAATTTATATGTATAGTGAAAGACTATGCACGTAAACTGTGGCATAATTTAATAAAACAACACTACAATATAAAAATTAAATATGAAAACAATATTTTAAGTTCAGTGCAGAATATTAATACAGTTAGAAATAACAGGTTGAGAGCGTCTGCTTAGCTTTTCTGATTGGTGGATCGCTCTTCAGGATTATGGGTAGTGTAGTTCTTCACACAAAACTTACCAATTTCCCTCAAAATTTGAAATGACACTTATTTGTTTGGTATTTCTCTGGAAAATATTAATAACATGTTAAACATTTTAAAATGTTTAAAATATTAATAGTATGCTTTTTGATTATTATTTCAAACGGCCAAAAAACCTATCACATGCATTATATTATCTTCAAACAGATATTATGCATGGAGAAATGCAATGGTAATGCAAAAGATACAAAAATAAAAGAAGAAGTACGTAAAAGAAGAAACAGAAGAGTCAAAGGACATCGTTTTTGAGAACTGTACATCCTGAGCTTAGTCTCCATCGTTTCACCTTGAGCAGCAATATATGTAATTTACCCTCGGTGTCCTCAGAGAGGAGATACACCATCCTCAGCACGTATACACGACACGAGAGGATGAAAACACGGCTCGCGTGATTCATCACAAACCTTATGTGCCGTGACGCACTTCTAATTGTGTCGCTAGCGGTGTATGTAGGATTTCAAAAACGTACGAGGGCGACATTTAGGGGGAAAGACCTCTTTGACAAAACCTGTATTTGATACACATTATTTAAATATCGCTTTCGAGAAAATGTGATGTTGTAAGGATGTGTTTAAAATCTCTACTTCGTCACGTTAGCTCATCTGTGCTAGGCTAAGCTACAGTGATGTAGGACATGTCTACGTGCAGATCGGCCACACTCCCTTCTTCCGCAGACAGCAGCCGCATCTGTGATGCTCTAAAGACCTACACGTGCATTTGATGCTTTAATTAGCATGTTCTGTTAGATAAACGCTGTTCAGATAGATTCGGTTTGTCGGCTTTCTGTTAGTTCTACTTTAAATTTAAGGAAGAGAGTGATGATTGATGATGATGATGATGACGAGGATGTGTTCACCCATGCTCAGGGTGACATTGAATGTCACGAATGTCGATATGATGATGTTTATCTCTTTATATAGTTGATTTCTGAGTGTTTGAACCCTTAAAAACGAGCATTTCACAACAATGGCTTTAATATGTTTGACGCATTTGCTATAAACACTGCCAAAATGAGACAACCACCTGTCGGATCGTACATATTTACTTCTGACACTCAATGCAAAGCAAATAACTGACGTTGCACTATTAATATAACAAATATTTTAAATAAAATTACAGAAGAAATTTATAAAACTACATTTAACGTCAAAAATGGCATATTTACAAAACGAATAACGTTAAATTACTTCTTTCAAGAAAGCGGCATTGTCCCTAAAAAAAAATTATATATATATATATATATATATATATATATATATATATATATATATATATATATGTGTGTGTGTGTGTGTGTGTGTGTGTGTGTGTGTGTGTATAGACACACTTTTTTAAAATAACTTACCTGTTTAGGAGAGAGATGCAAAAGATGTCCTACTGTCGACAGCCTCCTGATTCAATGCCGCAACGCAACGTGACCGCTTAGAAAAGTCAACCCACCTAGGGGCGTGGCTTTGGTCAAGACCTTATTGTAATAATAATGGGTATTCATGAGTTTTTTAAAGTGACCTCGACGGTCTCATGCTTGAGGTGTGTTGTACTAGCACGTACGCTTTTGTAAAATAAAGTTAAAACGTGGTAGAAATAATTACACCTTTAATATATTCAATATAAAAACATAAAATAATAGAAGTAATTGAATATTCGTCTACAACTATTTTTTTTTCTTAAAAACATGTCTATTAATTGTATATGCTTATTACATATACAAACCAATAAAGGATTCGTTCTATTTAAACACAAATTATTGCTTTACACTATTTACTTAGGATGGAAAAGTTTTCCAAAATATATATTCTTATATTAGAGTTTAAGAGAGAGATCAATAGCTCAATAATAGCAGTAGCTGACACTGCAATGCTGTAATTTTAGTGGGTAGGGCTTCAGAAATAACCACATACAGCATTTATTACAATATTGCATAAAAAGAAAAAAATGACTACATTATTTCCTTTATTCTTTGTTTAGTTTTTAATAAAGGATCACTGGTGTCAGGCATTCTGGGCATAAAACAAATACTGTCATCTCAGGCATACAAGGTTATTCATGCATACATGGGCATCCAACCAGTCCCTGCAGCAGTTAAAATAACAGTATGAACAATAAAGCCAATAGGAACATTTGTATAACACCTAACCACAGCCGCTTTCCCACAGTATCAGTCCACAGTGCTTTATGGAAACAAATGCACAGTGCTGAGAATATAATGTTATATAAAAGTACAGGTATCCATTTGACAATCTGATCCATTTAGCATTAAATTATATCCCTGAGGGTCTGTGAAGCTTTCAAAACATTATAAACTAGGAAGAACTTAATTTATGGTATGTTTGTTTAATGAAAATACAGTGATGGCATATTAATGAGGACAACATAGTCAAATAATGTAAAAAGGATATGAGGAACTATGAACCACATTTCACTAAATGTCTCAACAAAAGGTAAAGAGTTCAACGCAAGGATAAGAGTGTCTCAATAAGAAATACACTTAACAACCAAATTCCTTCACAGAAGAATAACCTCCAATAAAAAGGTCCACATAAAAAATGAAAATGTTGTCCTTATTTACTCACCCCCATGTGATTCAAAGCCTGAATTAGTTTTTTTTCTACTGCAGAACACGAGAAGTTATTTTAAAGAGCGCTGGCAAGCAAACAGTTTCCATTTTCACTGACTTCAGTTGTATTTTTTGTGCATTCACTGGAAGTCAGCTGTGCACTAACCAACATTCTTGAAAACATCTTGTTTTGTGTTCCACAGATGTTAATCATACAGGTTTGGAATGATGACAAAATACCTTCTTGCCCCACGTGCTTCTGAGGTGTCTGATTTTTAAAACTCCTGACAAAATTGTCTTAGAAAGTTAAACAAACACTTCTCTTTGGGAAGCATCGTCCTGAGGTGCATGGCTTTGCATGAGTGCTTCTACCCGCTCCATGTTGGCCAGAGTCGGTGAAAGGTCTGGAGCGGTGGGTGTGCACGGTGAGGTTAAGACAAAGTCACAGTCAAAGTTTGGGAAGGGCTCCAGGGTCAGGCCTCGACGGGCTTTGGCAGGACGGTCGGGCCGGTTCTTCAGCTCCAGGATCAGCTCCATGGGGGTCTTTTGGAGCAGATGGGAATCAAACGGTGTGCCGTGGAAAAAGGTTTGCCGCTTGAAGCGTTCCAGTGTCCGAAGGCGACGTGCTGGAGTTTTACAAAGAAGCTGAGGAGAGGAAAGATTGGTTCAAATGATTAAATCAAATCTTATTAGTATTCAGAAGGGATCTCAAGGGTGTCTCAAACTGTGCTCAGAATCGTCCAGATCCCAGAAATCAAAAATCACAGATTCTACAATGAAATCTCATCAGAAGATATACATTTTAAAGCGACAATTCAATGAAAATTGTTAAGTGACGAAAAGTCTATCACTCTCATGTTGTTTCAAAACAATATGATCTTCTGTGGAACATAAATTAAGATATTTTCAGACATGTCTCAGAGTTTGTTGTCCATACAATTGAAGTCAATGAGCTGTTGGGGGTGTTGTTTGGTTCCCTTCAAACTAGAAGAAGGGAATATATTTCACAGAAGAAAGGTTTGGAGGACCACAAGGGTGAATAAAGGATGACAGATTTTTTTGGGTGAACTATCCCTGGATATCTTAGATAATTTGTCTCCTTTTTATTCTAGAGAATTTGAAACTGAAAGCTGGTTTTACACTTACAATTCTGAGCACAGTTTGAATAAATGATGACAGAATATTGTACTATCCCTTTAATATTTTTTACTAAATGTAAACAATGATCTCATTTAAGTGTTTCAATTTTAGGGTTTGCAGAGAAACAACTGCAATTTGCACATTTTGTCAAGTAAACCAGGTGCAGGTCTCACCTCTGTAAGCAGGAGAGCAAAAGGAGGAGAGAAGTTTTTTGCCATCTCATACGGGAAGCTGCGTACTGTCCTCAGCATGCTACAGTGATCCGGCTCCGGAGACACAGGAAACTGAGACAGTGGGGTTGGGGGGGGGGAGTTCAGAATGACTTGGCAGAAAAGACACATCTATTCACGCAGAAACACACAAACGTGTCTTTTTTCCGACGGCAGGCCGAAAACACAATATGTTGGTGCAAATATACATGTATGTGCATTTTTCCTTACCTTTCCAGTTGCCAATGCAAAAAGAAGGATACCAAGAGACCACCAATCAGCTGCGTGGTTGTATGGACCACCGCTAAGGACTTCAGGAGCTGAAGAGACAGATTTCTTAAGAATCCTGTTTACATTCCACATATAACTATCACATAAACAGCCTTTCATTAGCTTAGCCATAAATATCATTAATGGCTCATTCTGCATTTCCAAGAGACTATTTATGTATATTATTCCACATATATTCCACAAAAGTCAAAGTAATAATTTATTTGTTTTAATTTCTTCTTTTATTATAGATTTACCCATGTATTGGATTGTCCCACAAATAGTGAACGCCCTTCCTCCACGCTCCAGACGCCGAGACAAACCGAAGTCAGCCAGTCGCAGATGGCCTATAAGAAAATATAAAAAACCCTCCCATTTACATAGTAACACTAAATGATTAACTTAGTAATAATTCAGGTTTTTATATTATGAACATATACAATTTATGATTAGATGGCTGTTTGATGGCATTTTAGTTTTAGAAGCTTTGATGCCATATTTCACTTTGAGGTCATATTTTCATTTCCACATTTGAACAAACAAATATTTAAATAATTGGAATATCACAATATGAAATTAGTGGATTGGATTGTTTGTTCAATAGCTATGATGATATCACGGATGTGTAAATACTCTAGCTATATTCTGTGGCCTGGAATCCTGAAGCTTCGATGTTCTGGAACATTCCATGTTTACAAAAAAACAAGCAGACACCTACTGCCCTCCACTGGCGGGACTACAGAACACAGACTGCCTCACCCTGATCTGTCAGAAGCACGTTCTCCATCTGTTCAAAATACACCAAGAGAATGTTTTAAAGGCATTTTAGAGTTTCAATTAAAATAAAACATCATTACATTCAAAACATAGAATACCTTCACATCACGATGGATGACTGCACAATCATGAAGGAACCCTATAAAACATGAGATTTAAAATATTATTTTGATAAGCATTTATAGTTATTGTACTCGAGCAAAAATTGCTTGACATAAATGTCCATGGAGTTCATTTGTGTGTGTATGTGTGTGTATGTGTGTGTGTGTGTGATTTAAGGTTAATATAATATAATATAATATACAACACTTCAAATGTTTGGGGTCAGTAAGATTTTTTGAAAAAACATTAATACTTTTAAATAATAATCGAAAGAGTGACAGTAAAGGCACTTAGAATATTACAAAATATTCAATTTGCAAATAATTGCAGTTTAAAAGGTGGTTTCGACAAAAATATTAAGCCACAGTAATAATAATTGCTTCTTGTTCACCAAATCAGCAAAATAAAACATATTAAGACTGAAAAAATATGCTGAAAATTCAGCTTGGCATCACAGGAATAAATTACATTTTAAAACATATTCAAACAGAAAGCAATTACTATTTTAAACTGTAACAATATTACACAGCATTATAGTTTTCATTGCATTTTTGATCAAATAAGTGAAGCCTAGGTGAACATAAAATACTTATTTCATGTCATATAGATTTTTCTTACCTAGAGCAGAACCTAATTCAGCAGCAAACACTTTTACCACATCCTCTCCAAACTGACCAATCATCACCCAGTATGTGTACAGGTCCCCTGTGCTGCAGTAATCACACACTAGAGAGGGAATATTCAGAAACGAACCATATAAACAGCGCCTAAATGTGCAAATCTCCAATATAGACAAACGCAAATATCCAACTCAAACAGGTTAAGAGCAGAGAAAAACCACTGACTGGTAAAATATAATGGTCAGATGAAGTACAGAACACTCTCTGTTATAAAACAGGAAAGCTTGATTTAAAGAAATCCCAATAGTGATCTAGACTGAATTAAGCATAAGAATAGTAGTAAAACAGTGCAGGCTGTGAATGAAGGAATCAGGTGGTGATCAAAGGAAGTGACACAATCATTGTAGCTTTAGTCAGGAGAAAGCATTCAAGGGGTGAACATCATAGTGGAAAAAGTAAACTGACTTTCACAAATGCAGTCAGGATCACTGGGAAATCAAACACTGGGGGAAAAGGACTTGAGGTTTAGATTGTGGAGTCCTGATAAGTGGGCCAAGTTTGAATATGTGGACTTTTTTCTAGTATTGTCTACACTGATTTTCATCTATCTATCTATCTATCTATCTATCTATCTATCTATCTATCTATCTATCTATCTATCTATCTATCTATCTATCTATCTATCTATCTATCTATCTATCTATCTATCTATCTATCTATCTATCTATCTATCTATCTATCTATCTATCTATCTATCTGTCTGAGTCTGCATGACTTTAAACATTCAAGCTACAATGATTCAAGCTTTCTGGTCAGGCTTTCTCAAGCCAAAATTAAGTTATTTTAGAACTACACAAGTTTGTCTAGGTGAACATGTCTAGTTCAAAAGAATTTGGGTCAATTCGCTTGCTAATGATATATAACAACTTAATAGGACTAATGTGATTTTTTTTTAACTGTAGATGGTTGTAAACTTGTCCATCTTGAATTCAGCACCATGGATAGCATCCATATTTTATACAACTGTGGTTCACAGCTGGTCCTGCAGGGACATTTTGTACTTTTCTCTTATCTGATACACTCAGTTCAGTTCATGAAGTTCTCTGCTAACAATCTGATGATTTCAGTATGCAGTGTGTACACAGTGTGCTACACAGAATCAATAAATAAATAAATTAAAGGGGGAGTGTTTTACACTTTCTCTTTTCCCAGCATTTGTCGAGCACTGTGACACAGCAGCATCTGCTTGACCAATGGCTATGAATATAAAGTGGGATTATCTGTTTGGCCAAATGATGGCAGGTGAGAGAAGTGTTTGGTAAAATTGTTAGAAGAACAAACTTTCTTAGACTCTTCACCCTTAATGTCATTTATGTAATGATTATTACTTATTAGGCACATCATCTCTAAAATATAAACCTCTAAACTTTTCAACAAAGATCATCCACTAAAGTTCAAAAGTTTGGGGTACTTTTTAAAAGAATGTAATGCATTAATTCAGCTAAGACACATTCAATTGATCAAGTAAATGCAACTCAGAAGTTTTTATTCATCAAGGAATCCTGAAAAAAAGTGTCATGGTTTTCTCAAAAATATTCAACACTGATAATAAATAAAAAATGTTTCTTAGGCCCCAAATCAGCATATTCAAATGATTTATGAAAGACTGGAATAATGAATGTTAATAATTCAGGAAAATATTTGAAAAACATTAATTTAAAATGCAATAATACGTCGTAACCGACAGCCTCGTGCATAGTGCACCAAAATACACAACTGTGCTCACGGCGACCCAAATTCGAGTCCCCTCTCAAGGTCCTATGCTGATCCCGCCCCCCTCTCTTTACCCAATACTTTCCTGTCATCTCTCCACTGTCCTGTGACTGTCTGAATAATAAAGGAATAACAAGCCCCCCCAAAAATAATAGTTTATATAAATATATAAATATAAATTACTGTATTTTTGATTATATAAACACAGCATTGGTGTGCAAAAGAGACTATAATAAACTTCAATGTATAATTTCGCATTATAAGTCTTCTTCACAGCTTCTCACAGAATAAAACAAGAGTTCAGGTGGAATAATAGTTTGTAGGAGCTCCAGGGAGGTTTTGTGTCAGGGCCACATGGCACTTGGTGCGAGGGAAGACTGATTTAGTGGTGGGAAAGGCAGGAGGAGAATTGGGGCAGGGGTGCGTTCTTTATCACTCACTAATGTAGATGTGCCGCTGGGTCTGCCAGCAGTCCTGCAGGTCGTGGACAAAAGGGTGGTGGACCTGACGCTGCAAAGCAACAGTTTGACAACAAGAGCACAGGTACAGTGAGTCATAAACCTCTGAGGTTTTGAACTCGACCTCTTCATGTACCAGGCTGCTAAAGACCACTGCTTATATTCATCCTAGCTCTCTTCCCGTTGCTACTAAAACACAAACCATCTCAATTTCCATAGTATTTATGACATAAGCTAGGAGTCAGTGGCTGTAAATGATGACACTGGCCATTAGACCTGATAAAAATGATGACATCATAGAAGACTGAGGCTCACCTGGACGATCACTTCCTCCTTAGACTGCTCCAAAAATCCCAAGCGCAAAATCTCCGATTTTGGAATAACCTACATTAGAAAAAATAAATAAATAAATAAACACAAATGGTTAGCATTACTGTATCACAATGACAGTAATGGCAGTTTATTCTTCCTCATGAAGAGAACCAGCTCAAAGTTTAGGATCAGTAAGATTCATTTTTTTTGTAAGAAGTAGCCTATTGTTTGTTTGTTTGTTTGTCTTTTGCAAGCAAGGATGCATACATGTGTTCAAAAGTGACAATAAAGACATTTATATTACAAAAGATTTCTTTTTTATGGTGTCCACAAAAACATTAGGCAGCACATGTTTTTTGAGCATCAAATCAGATCATTTGACACTGAAGACTGAAGTAATGATGGCGCAGCTTCGCATCACAAGTTTAAATGACATTTTAAAAATAATATAAAAGTAGAAAACAGTTATTTTAAAATATAATATTATTAAACATTTTTACTGCTTTACTCAATTTTTTATCAAATCAATGCAGCCTTGGTGAGCATAAGAGACTTCAAAAACAGAAATATTACAGAACCAACACCTTTGAACGATAGTATACAATACGTATAAATATAAATACATAGAAACATATTTTTTAATGTGTAAAAATTATGAAATTATGAGGAATTGTAAATGAGTGGGTGCATACAAGTTTTACCTTAACTGCATAGATCTTATGCTTCGACTTATCCTTAACCTTTAAAATGGGGCCAAAAGATCCTTTAGCTATGTAACCCAGGACCTAGAGGTCGGACAATATGAGAAAATAATGAGGAAAAAAAAATTATATATATATATATATATATATATATATATATATATATATATATATATATATAAATAAATAAATAAAATGTTTTCATCTTTTGTCCCTAGTGTCTCTCACCTGAAAATGTTCATGTCCTGGGACATTACGATGGGGGAATTCGGGCAGAAACATGTTGATGAAGCTCGGCAGACTCCATTCCATACGGAGTTTCTCAGGACCTGGTAATGAGGAGACCAGGTGCTCAGGAATGGATGGCTCCTTGTCACAAATCATTCGATGTGATCTGATTCGTAATGGGTTGATTCGGCAGAGACCAGCTGGGAGAGATATTCCCACAGCAGAGAGAAATCCCCGCCATCTGGATATTTGTGACTGCTCCTCCGACCTTGTATACTGCTGTGAATCAACATCATTAAATAATAATCACACGGTTACTCATATTCCAGCAATGACCTATTTTTGTTAACATTCAAGTCTGGATACTATTTATTACTATACTATATTTGAAATAATAATTAGAAATTGAATCAATATATAAGAGGAAAATAATGGGTTATAAACACAAAAATTTACATTTTTAGATAAATAATAACATTTGCTCATTTAAAATGAACTGTTCTTCTGACGTGTCCCTACATCGGAGAGAATTATGGAGGAATAAATATGGACAAATATTACATTTTCAGTTCATATGTGTGTGTGTGTGTGTGTGTGAGAGAGAAAGAGTGAATATAATATCGCTCTCTAAAATATCACAGTAAATGTATTTCAAACTCATGCTAATGGAATTTTGGGACCAATTTTTTATTTAAGACGTTATAATGCAGTCCATGGCAAATGGAAGTATTTTTGTTCCCTATAAGAGTTCAATAGAGTCATTACCGCAACATAATGTGCTGTGGCCAAATTAACAGTTTGCAGTGGTAATGATGAATTTATTTAAAAAAGTCAGTTTTAAATATACTGAATATCCCATGTACGTTTAAAAAGTTTTCAATATCAAGACAAAACTTCCCATAGTCAAGGAATCACCATAATATTCATATTAATTCAAGTAGATGACACACTTTTCCCTTGGCTACTGCTTTCAGTCAAATCCACACAAATATAAAATGGCTATGAATTTATTAACTACAAATATGTATTTAAACTAAATGTAACGACCTACTTATAAAAATACTCTCAGTCTCATAGCTTCCCTCTAGTTGAATAGAAAATAAACATAACACATAACACAATTTAATAGAAAATGCTTATGATTTTTTTTTTTTTGTATAAACATGACTTAAATGCTCTACTACGAATTAGCTTCTAAAAATAAACATGCATTGATCAACTATGAAAGGAACATGTAACAGTCAGCAGCCATCCAGAGAACAGATACACCATTATTCCAACTTTCCTAACCACGAATATAAGTTAAAGAACTAACCTTGCTGTTTTTGCTAGCATCGGTCCCCATCACATTAGTCGTCCGCGTGAGACATTAGTTGAATCTTACACAGTGTTGATTCATGTTGTCGTTTGTATTTTCAGTGGCAGTGAGTGACAGAATACTATCACCAGCGTGCATTACTGTTATAATCGCTCGAATATAGGACGGGACAGGAGCTTTTATATTATATCTCACATTGAATTATACAGGCGAACTCATCTTCTACCGAAGCGTTTTCAGTCTGACATGGCGACAAAAACAAGATAATCTCCGATAGCATCGACGAATACTGCGCAGCCTCCCACGTTACTGTCGTCCAATCGGATTTCTTGGCGAGCTGTTAGACCACGCCCACTCCAGCGACCACTCGAAACAGTATCAGGAGCTGTCCTCCGGCCTTTAGAGCCAGAGATGAAACATGACTTTATTGAACATCAAGTACCATAGAGTCATACTTTCTGTTAATTTATAGTTATATATTAACATTGTTATTTTATTCACTCTTAAAAATAGGTTCTTTATTAATGTTTCCAAAACCTTTGGATCCATTGCACAAAATTTCATTAAAAAGTTTTTCAAGAATAAAAAATGGTTCAATGGAAGATTTTTTTGGGAACATAAAATAGGTTTGGGGCTTCATAGCACTTGGAATTTTATTTTGTTTTTTTCCCGAAAATTATTTGACTCTATAAAATTATTTAGTGCTCTCCTTATCGGTTTACATACAAAATGGGCAGAAATTGAAAAGGGAAGTACAGGAAAAAAGTAAAAGGAAAAAAAGGAAAGAAAAATAAATAAATAAATATAGCAGATCAGGATTTTTGTTGCTGAAAGATGCAGAGGGGAAAAATAATAAAAATAAAAATATAATTTATTTGTGCTCCAGGAGTGTTCTGGACAGTGTTATTTTATCACCGAGTTATTACTTTAGTTTTTATTCATATTCTTAATTAGTTTTATTAATAGTTTATGTTTTATTTAATTTTAGTTGTTTAGTTTGTTTTATCATTTTTATTGTTTTTTAAGTCTATAGTTTTATAGTTATTCATAGCAAATTAATAAAACTATGAAACATAAAACATATTTTTTATATATGTTATTTGATTTCATATAACTTTTTTTATGTTTTAAGATTTAGTTACCTAATGCTATAATTAATGCTATTTACAGATTATTTCTAATTTTTGTCAGATTATACTGAAAATAAAAACACACACACAGATTGTATCACATGTGACAGCTGATCTTTTCAGCATCATTGGGTTACATAAGACAAGAAATAGGATTATCTCATGAACAGTGTGGTTGCAGAATGCACAGACTGAATTTATGTCAACATATGTGACTCTGGCCCACAAAACCCAGTCTTAAATCGCTGGGGTATATTTGTAGCATTAGCCAAAAATACATTGTATCCAGAATTATTGATTTTTCTCTTATGCCAAAAATCATTAGGACATTAAGTAAAGATCATATTCGTGAAGATAATTTGTAAATTTCCTAATGTAAATATATCAAAACGTAATTTGCATTGCTAAGAACTTAATTTGGATACATTTAAAGGTGATTTTTCTATTTAGTGTTTTTTTTTTTTTTTTTTGCACCCTCAGATGCCAGATTTTAAAATAGTTGTATCTCATCCAAATATTGTCTGATCCTAAACCATACATCAATGGAATTCTTATTTTGCAAAGGTGTCATAGTTTGGTCTGAAGTTGTACTTATTTTGAAATAAAATGTGCAGTGCCCTTTTAATGCAGAGGCAATGAGATTTTGACTTCATGAGAAAATACATATGAGAAATGTGTACAAAATATGTGTTTTAAATTATGGTACTTTGACAAATAATATACACATTTCTCACAGTCTCAATGACAGTTTAGCTTTATTCTCTTTCTGTCCCTATTTTTCTTGTTCACTAATTCACGCATGTTCCATTTACATAAAACAGAAACAGTAGCTGCACAATTGCCCATAATACATGAATGATAATGCTGAGAGCTACACTGAAATCATTCTTCTATAAAGGGGAACCATACATGACTCCTTAATTATATTATTAATTATATTCTAAAAATAATTATATAGCTACTTTTTCCCCCACAAATAATTTGTAAGCTATGTAAAATGTAATTAGTATGTTATCAAGGCCCATCCTATTTTTTATTGATTCTTGATCCTTAATTTCAATATTTAAATTATACATTAAAAGTCATGTATATATATTATAGATTCATATTTTGATATAAGGCATTGCAACAATCTGCAATTGTGGTATTAATTGTAATATTTCGTTATGAAACTTCATAACTTTCATTATGAAAAACAAATTTTCACCCCATAGGATATGCTTAATACATCCTACAAGTTTCATAGCTTAAAATGTCCTCATCATCAATTTATGTAATAAACCTCAGAGAGAAGCTAGTTTTGGATAAGAGCAAGGAGCCATCATCCAGGCTGTCATTTTTCGTAATTAAGGCTGTCATTAATTTTTTGTATATATATATATATATATATGTATATATATATATATGTATATATATATATATATATATATGTATATATATATATATATATATATATATATATATATATATATATATATATATATATATATATATATATACATACACACACACACACACACACACACAGTGGATAAAAATGTGATATCCCAATGAGTTCACACTTCAGTCCTGCAGATGGCGGTAATGTACCTCCAAATAAAAACCACAGAAGAAGCAGTAGCTTTTGTCAAGATGGCGACGCGCATTGTAAGCATGAGAATTTTGTGCCCAATGTTTCAGCCAGTATTGACATTGCGATGTCATGGCGTTAATATCAAAAGATATGTGCGTAAACGCATTTGTGTGTCTGGTTTAATGTCAGTGAAAGATTCTATAGAAAATTCGAAACAAGTCGTCAGTCAAAACGAACATTTATTACAAGACAACATTTTCAGAAACAATAAAAAAGACAGCATTCATCGACCAGACAACATCTCGGATACTGTATTAGCCCGGGAAGATGTGATAAATGCAGACCACTGCGACAATCCTCAGCACACCACATTGTCTCGTTTTGGAGAAGTGGATGGTTTGTTGTACGAGAAAGCACAGCCTGGGGACAAGATTGTGACGTGAGTAAAATATTGACATTTGATTCGTGCCCGAGACTACAGTGACCTACAAAGCTTTGTTTTTTTGCAAAAAAAAAAAAAAAAAAAAAAAACACTAGAACGGAGTATGAAGACAAAAGTCTTGACAACTTTGTAAACTTTAAAACATTCTGAATTGCAAAGTATTTATGAATCAGATAAACTCTCCTTTGTAAAATAGTTTCTGTCGCAAACTTAATGTAGACACTTAAGGTTGTGAAAAATGAATAGTGTATTTTTGCGTCTTGTGGATGTTGTTTTCAATGTTAACTGTATTTACTACAAATGAAGCTGCATTTAATCTCCATGCAGGAGGTTGGTCAACATCGCTCGATCTAAGAAGCTTCGGGAGCAGCAAGGTAAAGTTGTTCTGGAGGGAAAGCATCTTATACGCAGCGCTCTGGATTCAGGGGCCATAGCACAAACTGTTTATTTCAGTTCAGTGGATGCACTGCAGGAGCTTCCCCTGGATAGACTCAGACGTACCAGCATCGTGAAAGTCAGAATGGATGATCCTAAAATCTGGTCTGATCTTGACATCTCAAAAAATTTAATAGGTAAGAGACCTGCATTAGCAATACAAAACAAATCGTCCCCCTCATGCAGGAGCAACTTAATTTGTATTCTCTAATTGCAGCCATATTCAGACGGCCCGAAGCATCCCATTTAACATTCTCAGAAGAAAAGTATGGCAAGCCTGTGCCCCTGACACTGATTTGTGACAATGTGAGAGACCCTGGAAACCTTGCAGCAGTGTTACGCTCTGCTGCTGCTGCCGGGTGTCACAGTGTGCTGCTCACTAAAGGTAGCAGAAAAGCTAAGACATTCTCAGTTTATTCACTTACAAAACTTTATCTTTAAAAAAATTATGATAACAAGAACAATAACAATAAAGATATAGTTGTAATAATCATTATAATCTAAGAGAATAGCTGAGTCCACATCACAACTGTAATGATACTTGATGCATAATGTATAATGTACTTGGATGGTTTACTATTTCCGGTTGAAAATCAAAATGCAGATCCATGCACACTCTAGCTGCATCTCATTTTGGATGCTGTGTCCTCTGGAGGTCGCATTTAGTGGCTGCATACGTAATCAAAATGACTGTTATTTCTTGTGAGGTGTAACTTTTTTTGATTATCCAATAAATTGTATTTTTGTTCATAATTAAATTCTGGTAATCTCCCCTCAGGATGTGTGGATGTTTGGGAGCCCAAAGTTCTTAGGGCAGCCATGGGCGCTCACTTCCGTCTCCCTGTAATCCCAAACCTAACATGGAGTGATATTCCAAGTCATCTGCCCAAAACAGTAACCATACACGTAGCGGACAACTGCAGCACCACCTTGACCGAAGATAACAATACCATAATCCCTCAGCAACAGAAAAAGCCTTCTGATTACGGTTGGGTCAGAGGGCATCAGTACCCAAAGAAGGTGAAATATGAGGATGATGATTTCTGTGGTTTTGAGGATTATGATGGTGGCAAATCCCTCGAGACGCAGTGTTATTACATTGACTGGGTTGCTAGGCACACAGGTCTTGTAATTGGTGGAGAATCACATGGTCTGAGTCGGGAGGCTTTGCGATTGGCTGAGAGTACTGGAGGACGGAGGTTACTGATCCCCATGGTATGTGGTGTGGATAGCCTGAACTCTGCCATGGCTGCAAATATTTTGCTTTTTGAAGGTAGGAAGCAGCTGCTGTCACTGGCTGAGAAGATAAGAAGTTGACAGAGACCACAGCTTTGTGAAAAATGATGATAACGCCATGCAATCATTACATAATATTATGTAATACAAACACATCCAGAATGTTTTTTTGTGTGTGATATTTAAATATTTGTATGTAAATAAGGCCTTTTTGATTCGATTAGAATTCATTCATTCATTCATTATAGAAAAATACTATTGATTTCTGAAAAAAAAAAATCTTTTTCAGTGTCCTCAGTATTGAAATAAACAGTCTCAAAATTATGGCTGCAGTATGTTTTGGAAGTACTTGTGTGTGGATTTTTTTATTTATTTTTTAAATATATGCAAGGACAATATAAAAAGACATTTTGTACAGTATGGTTTAAATCATATCCAAGAGTTCGATGGAAGCATATATGTAGCCATATTCAACTTGAAATGCAAAATACAAAATGGCAATGCAATATGTTGAACAGCAATGTATTTTTCTATTTACATACATATTTTCCATTACATGTGTAACGTTTGGTGTATAATAAAAATTTAATTACTTAATGTACATCTGCCATTTCCCACATTAGTTTGATAAGCATGTAAATTAATTAGTGTGTTTATGTAAATTAAATACATTTTAATGCTTTATAAGTTGCAAAATTAAAATTTAAATGTATTTTTTCTTAAATGCATTTACACAAATGGAAAGGACACTTGGGGTTGCTTTTCATTAAAATGATAAATGTAGAAAAATTCATTCTGGATTTAAAAATGCATTGGTCAATGCACAATGCACACAGCCCATGGTATTTACATGCCCACACCTTACTTAAACATCATTAAAATGCAGGACCAGAAATAGATGAAGAATCCCTTCTTCTAGTTAAGTTGTTGTAGGATCCACTTCCATTGAGAGTCCTAACACCTCCAAACAACATGAAATTCTTCCAGAAAACCAGGCATTCCGAGATGTCTTTAGCAAGCAATGAGACTGTGCAATCAACCTCCTGCCTGGGGCTACATTTGCACAAGGTAAAATCTACCTGCTGTCCATCCTGTAACAAAAGGCCATGAAGGAGTATATCGAGGAGGCTCTCAAGCATGCATTCAGATAAAAAAAAGCATGCAGTTATTGTAAGCCTGATGGCTGACAGCACTTGCTCTACCATGCCCCCTTGCCACAATCAGCTACTCCCAACCAGTAACATCCACATTCAACTGGCCCACGCTGACTCCCTGCTTTGTGAAAGTTAATGTGACATTCAGCAAAGTATGGAGACCCATACTCAGAATTCAATGGAGACCCATACTCAGAATTCGTGCTCTGCATTTAACCCATCCGAAGTGCACACACAGAGCAGTGAACACACACACTGAACACACACCCGGAGCAGTGGGCAGCCATTTATGCTGCGGCGCCCGGGGAGTAGTTGGGGGTTCGATGCCTTGCTCAAAGGCACCTCAGTCATGGTATTGAGGGTGGAGAGAGCACTGTACATGCACTCCCCCCACCTACAATTCCTGCCGGCCCGAGACTCAAACCACAACCCTTCGATTGGCAGTCCGACTCTCTATCCATTAGGCCACGACTTCCCCTGATTCCCCAGAATCGACTTTGTTGGTCGATTCACTATCTAGAGGCAGATCAAGGAAGTCACTTGCCTGCTAAACCTTCTTCCTCACTACAGAATTTTGCCGCCTTTTCGCCATATCATTATTGAAAATGCATGGGCGTCATGGAGATAATAAAACTATCTGAAAACTGTTATGAAAATGAATGGTACAATAAAAATATGACATTAAAACATGTCTGTGAAAACACTGATAAGAACACTGTTAGATTATGATAATAAGAGGGAATGATTTTAATAAAGTATTGAGGAACTTTACGCCAATAAACTAAAGCCCGTTCTATCACACATTCTATGATTTTAATCAGATAACTTAGATACATAAGGGTAGAAAAGGATGCAAATGCTAGTAAACTTTAAGTCATGAGCTACAGCGAGAGACAGAGAGCTCCAGCCTTGATTACAGATGTCTCTTTCATGACAGAGCGTTGAAACACATGCATAGAAAGCAGACAGAATTTACTATAGATTGCAGCTTCTATTGCATGTTCTTGCCGCAGCATAAATGGCTGTCCACTGCTCCGGGTGTGTGTTCACAGTGTGTGTGTGTTCACTGCTGTGTGTGGCACTTTGGATGGGCTAAAAGCAATCCTTCAGCATCGCAGTAGCTATCTGTCCACTGGCTCTGCCATGTTCCCTTGTCCCTCTGGCGCCGCCATTGTCTGTCACTGACCATCGGGACTCCACTCCTCCAGCTCGGTTGGGCTCCTTCCCTCTGGCTCCTTCCAGGTCCTTTGTCACTCTTGCTTCACCGTGGTCTTCTGGATCCCCTCCTCCGCTGCCAGTGCCATTTGCTCCGCCCTGGACCTCCGGATCCTCTCCGTTGCTCTGGCTCATTGACTCTCCTACTCCACCTAGGATTCCTACACCACCTGCTCCGCCACCATTGGTCAGCCCCCTGGAGTTGTTGGCCCTTCCTACTCCATGGCTTATTCCTCCGTCGGCTCCACCATGGGCCACCATCATGGCTGTAGCCTAGGTCTTGCTTGGCTCCTCCCTCCTTCGTCACCCCTATGGACTCTGTTTGCCAGCCTCCTGCCGGGTGTCCGTCCTCCTTCTGAGCCTTCTCTCAGGTTCCCAAGCAATATGTCAGGATGGTAGACCTGTTTTGCTGTGTTTCTGCCCGTTTCTGTTCCTATTTTCCCTTATTTGGTCATGTTCTTATCCTCGTTTAGTTTAATTAGTCATTCAGTGCATCTGTGTTCCTCCTAGTTACCTTGTTATGTCATGTATTTAAGTTCCTGTCAGTGTATTCCTCCTCTGTCGGGTCTATAAGTTGTGTAATTGTGTCTTCCTTTCCTTCCAAGTGTGGATTTATCCTGTCTGTTCATTCCACATGTCCTATGTTCCCTTCTGGCAGCGTATTGAGACATTTAGTTGTCCTCTAGACAAAAAGATTAAAGATCCCTTTAAAAGCATCTGATATAAGGCTATATAAGAGGTATGATATTTTAATGTTTCACCAGACAGTCCTTTTACAACATTTATTAATTTTGGTGTCAACAGACTGCTTCTCTTTATTTGTCAGTGAGATCTAGGCAAAATGCTGAAACATAATTTTTCAGGGTAGAGAACATGGCAAATTTGGCAAATTTATTTGAGATGCCATTTTTTGGTTTGAGCTCTTGTGTTGACTGAACCACAGTTGACAAAAGCTCATCCGGTCTGCTGATATGGAAATCAATTAATTAAACACAACAAGATGTGAAACCTTATCAAATAAATCACCTTATAAGAGGCTCCTACTTTCGAACATGATGTTGTTAGTACTCTTGGTAAATATGATCAAAGAAGGCTATGAAAATACAGGTGCATCTCAATAAATTAGAATTTCGTTGAAGAATTCATTTATTGTAGTAATGCAGCTCGAAACCAAAATGTTAGCCAAAATCATCACAATTAAAAGAACCAAAGACGTAAACTACTTCTAGAACTACTTAAACAACTACTTATAAACTACTAAGACTTAAAGAACGTATTCATAAAGATTCTATAAGAATCCTCTCAGAAAACTCTTAATTTAGCTTAAAAACATTTACGTAGGAGTCTTAGCTTAAGAGCGATTCGGGACCGATTTGAGAGCAACTCTGAGTAAGGAAAAGACAAAAACTTTCATCTTAGTGAGGAGGCGGGGTTGACCCCGTTGCTACGTATGACACAATCTTTTGAAGACTGTGATTGGTTGGTTGTCCAAGAAGGAAAAAAAAGAGTGATTTTAAGGATAGGGTCTATTCTAATTCTCACTTTGAATTTACATGCGTAATTTTTCCTATTTGACCGTTCTCTCTCTCTCTCTCTCTCTCTCTCTCACACACACACACACACACATTATATGTGTGTATATAAATCCTTTTTTTATTTACCATGCTTTTAATTTCCTATAAGGTATTTGATTGGCTTAGAATGATAAAAATGGTTCCACTCTTCCCAATTACAGTGATTGCTATCCTATTTAAGTGGCGGTTTGAATGTTGGTATTAATGTATATACTGTTAGCTTAGTTAGTGGATGAACACAAGGCCATTCTTAAAGGAAAATTCGGGCCGGGTGTCACAGCAAGGGACAAGAAGCAGACATGGGAGCGTATAGCACAAACTATTAACGGTTCATTCCCCCTGCTTGTGCTCACCTAGAAATGACATGAACTGCGACACAATAAGATGTTCTGAAAATGCTGTAATTGTGTGATCACTCTGCTTACAGAAGGTTGTGACAGACCCAAATCATCACTATTGCATTGTTGCATTTTGCCAGTTGCCAAATATCGTAATGTAGTGATTACTCTAATTTCTGGCGCTATGGCATTTCTGCGCTGTGTTGGAGATGTTAGCATGTCTCTAATAAGATCAGTCACAAACATGATCCCTGCACGATCTAATCTATAGCGTCTTATTAACTCCCTGTCATCCATTGTCTGCAACACATTTCTTCTGCCTCTTTGTCTTTCTTCCATTTTCTCCTCTGCTAAAGAAACTCTTAAGCCTCTTAAAAGTCCTCGTCTGTGCTCCTAACAAGTCTGACCTTAAGACATCTTTTAAGGGTTAAGATGCTTTCTGAATTACTTTTTTCTTTGCTAGGATTTTTTTCTTTAATTTTAAAAGTAAGCGCCCACATTTCTAAGAATTTTCTTAGAATTTTGTCAAATTTGGTTAAAATTCAGTCATGGGTGTAGATGGAGTAGAGGAATGGGCTCAGCACACAGCCCTGTGGAACTCCAGTGTTGAGTGTGATGGTGGTGGAGCAGGTTTGGCCTGACCTAACATGTCGAGGTCTGTTGTTTTTAACGTTTGTTTTTAGATTATTTTCCAGTTGAAAGATCCAAACATGGCCCATTATAATATTTCTAGCAGAGTCAGTCCCTTTTTGATTTTTTATCTGTAGGTATTTGACAGAATGAATCAAGCCATGTGTTTAAACAAGATTTCCAGGACCTCCAACAGAATAGTCTCACAACATAAAAAATACAGCAGTATATTTAGTTGTACACATGGGGTACTTTTTTCCCTGTTTTCACCAAACCCATCTTGAGGATTTGCTTCTTAAAAGCACATTGTTTAGTTACATCTGATCATAGAAACCAGTCCTGTTTGAAGTTCCAGTTGTGTCTGACATCTGAATATGCTGGAAATTGTTTTTTTGGTGAAAACATTTTCTTTTCTTGACTCTTTTCTGGTGAAAACATTTTCTTTTCCAAACAAACATGTGGTGATGTATGTGTTGTTCAAGCTCTTTTCTTTTCAAAGATGCTCTATTGGGTTGAGATCTGGTGACTGTAGGGGCCATTTTAGTACAGTGAACTCATTGACATGTTCAAGAAACCAATTTGAAGTGATTTGAGCTTTGTGACACGGTGCATTATCCTGCTGGAAGTAGCCTTCAGAGGATGGGTACATGGTGGTCATAAAGGGATGGACATGGTCAGAAACAATGCTCAGGTAGGCCGAGGCATTTAAAAGATCCCCAATTGGCACTAAGGGGCCTAAAGTGTGCAAAGAAAACATCCCCCACACCATTACATCACCACCACCAGCCAGCACAGTGGTAACAAGGCATGATGGATCCGTGTTCTCATTCTGTTTACAACAAATTCTGACTCTACCATCTGAATGTCTCAACAGAAATCCAGTCTTCAACTGTCCAATTTTGGTGAGGTCGAGCAAAAGGTCGGCCCATTCTTCTCTGACCTGTAGCATCAACAAGGCATTTTCACTCACAGGACTGCCACATACTGGATGTTTTTCCCTTTTCACACCATTCTTTGTAAACCCTAGAAATGGTTGTGCGTGAAAATCCCAGTAACTGAGCAGATTAGATAATTGCATTAATGAGAAATTGAACAGGTGTTCTAATAATCCTTTAGGTGAGTGTATATTCTTTTGGTTTTGCTCATTTAGATAGGTGATTCATTTGGAATTTAGCCTGTTTTGCCTCCTATATATTTTTCTGTGAAACAGGAAACCATGACTGAATATATTCATGTTCAAAATCATCCAGGTGTGCTTAAAATTTTTAATATGAATGGGAAATATGTTTCAGATACATTTTGCTTACAAGAATTTCTAGGGGTACCAATAATTGTGTCCAATGTGTATTTGAGAAAAAAACTAAAACATTTATTTCATAATGATATTTCCCCCCATTTTAAAATCTTTTCCAGTCAAAGCCTAGATTTTTGTAAATAAAAGATCACAAGGATTAACAATGCAGTTTTATTTTCACAGCCCTTTTTGATCATATTTACCAATTGTACCTACAATTCTAAACATGGCAGTGTCGAGTACAGCTGTTTCTTGAGACACAGGCCACCCAGCACATTTTTAGCCTGGGAGTTTTTTCAGAGCCGTCTTGCACTGACACAAGGTCATCTGTAGCTCAGATGGGCCTTGCCCATACTTTCCTCTTAAACCATGTTTCTCAGCTGCACAGCATGTCCTGACCCACACATCTCAAATCTTGATCCAAAAAGTATATAGGACAGTTCAGATGAGGATTATGTATATTTTTAATGTAACTTTTTTTTTTTTTTACAAACAGAAGCATTATTGCAACTACTTCTTGAAACAATAAAACATGTCTGAACATTGGACAACAAAACTGAACCGTACAAGTTAAACTTTATACAGACATTTAACACAAACAAAAATTAACTATCACATACTAAAATGAAACAGCTAAAAAATAGAATGAGAAATTACCATCACACCAACAAAGCATGCCACAGTCACCTGAAATAGAAGAACAAGTAACAGAACAAATCAATTATTCACTAGTGTTGATAGGATTGTATTACAAAAATAAAAATAAATAAACAGTTTTACAGAATCATTCCTACAGTTTTTGAATCGAATGGAATTTTTATTTTATTTGATCTTTCATGGGAGTCAAAGATACAATACAGAATTATAAAGAAATAAAGAAAAACAAAAACACATTCCATCCAAATGACTTATGCATTTCAGGAAGAATGTACCATAGAGAGATAATAAAAACGGAAAAAGAAGAGAAAACACAATAAATATGAAAACAAACAAGCACGGTAAGGTACAGTGTAATATTAACTTTGCACAGTTACAAGGTCAAATTAACAATACTAATCTATGATGATATTTATTATAACATTATTATATCTCCAGAAATTATTTGCACTTTATCTACTGACAACTAAGGAAAATCCCAAATAGAAGAACCATCCGGGTACTGAAATGACCAGCCTGCAGTCTAGATCTTTCACCCATAGAAAACATTTGGTGCATCATAAATAGGAAGATGCAACAAAGAAGACCTAAGACAGTTGAGCAACTAGAAGCCTGTATTACAAGAATGGGACAACATTCCTATTCCTAAACTTGAGAAATTTGTCCTTTTTACAACTTTTTTGAGATGTGTTGATGCCATGAAATTTAAAATCAACTTATTTTTCCCTTAAAATGATACATTTTCTCAGTTTAAACATTTGATATGTTATCTATGTTGTATTCTGAATAAAATATTGAAATTTGAAACTTCTACCTCCTTGCATTCTGTTTTTATTCACAATTTGTACAGTGGCCCAACTTTTTGGGAATTGGGTTTGTACCTAAGACTGTTTGATATTAAAATAGCCACTCCCCTCCTCCTGCCAGAAACATACAATGAAAATGTCGAGCTCTGTCTGATCTAGATGAGCCTATAATATAATAATAATTTTGACAAATTTGTAGTTCTCTTAATGGGATTGTGGTCTCCATGTGACTTAAGGTATAGTCTCAGCCAACCATGTACTCTGCAATGTATCTCAACAATTGTGTAAACCTTGACTGTATTTATATTTCCCTCTAAAGCTTAACATACCACCCAAACATCAAACTATTTACATGTACAAGAACATTCAACAACAAAATGAATAAAATCATTTTTTTAACACCAAGAGTAACCTGGCTCCGAGGGAAAAACCTAAAATCTGTACATTGGAGTTTCAGTCACTCCACAGAGTCCGGTGTTAAGGTAGTTTCCATTGGGCCGTCGTGTCCTTTTTTGTTGTCTAAGGTCAGTGCTGAAGGTGTTTGTTTGGTACTCCTTATATATGTTTGTTCCTCTGCTTCCACAATATGACCCTCTGCTACATCCATCCTCTTATTTGTGCTGTTCGAATCTCCGTAAACATATGCTGGTTTTGTTTTCCTTCCTGACTGTTCTAAGATCTTTGGGCATCTTCTCCAAATAAATTTCCCCCTCAGAGCTAACATGTTGAATAGGTTGGCTCAGCTTCACCCATTTCTTCTCCAGCTTGTCTCATCTTGACGCACTGAGATTTTCTTGATGTCTCCATCCCTGCCCCATTTTATTCCAATGTTCTATGTCAAATTTTTTTCAATATTTGATTGTTCAATTTAAATAGCTTTTTTTCAGGATGGCAGTTCTCTTTCACAGCTTTCACTGTTCATACATTACCAGAAGACCTCATTCTTGTAGTTTTTGAATGTCAAAAATGCATCGCTTTCGACAGAAACATTATATATTAAGGGTGGTGGAAAAAATTTAATCACACATTAATTGCACTTCTATCTTCTACCAATTTACACTGACTGACAAATGAAAATTATTTTCTAATGTTTACAATTTTTTAACACGCATGAACAATAAAAGTAATTATATAGTTAAGCAATATCACATGAGCAATCAGTGCAATATCACACAAGTGCAAATGTGATACTGATCTTATTCAACAGTTCACTAAGAAGTTAATATTGTGTTATTTTAGACAATGTTTTCTGTTTTGCTCAATTTTGACAATGGAAATATAAAGACAAAGTGGAACTGTTTGTCTCCGAGCAACACACAGTGGCATTTCATTTCTTAATCCACATTTTGAATTAATTTGGTGAACCATTTTGCACACTGAACCATTGGACATGTTGGACTTGAAGTGGCGCTGCACAGACCAGTCGTTGTATGACATCAAAGGACCGCGAAAGCAATTCTCAAGCATAAAGAGCCATCTGTATAGCTCTAAGCAGTACTTTGATGTCACACACCAATCAATCTGATGGTAATGACCCGCTTCAAGTCGAACAAGCCTAATGATTCATTGAACCATTCATAAAGAACCAATTACTTCACTCCTGAATGAATCAGCCATTTGAACGAATAAAACTAATTAATAAATGACTACTGGCACTTTTAGTTTATTATTTGGATTATCATTTCATTAAATAAATCATTTTATATTTCCATAGTAACAATAATAATAGTATTAAAATGTAACAGAAATGAGTCGAACAGACAAATTAAAGAGTCTATCAAAGCGATGTTTGAAACACGGAGCCGAATTCCTCAGGAAGTCATAAATCAGTTCTAGTGCCACAAGAACCAAGCAAGATGACCAACCAACTTGTTCACACAACAGCTTTCAACATTAACACCACTAGAACAATTATTGACAATTTCAATTCGAAGAAGAGAAATTTGGTGTCAAATGTGTTGTTCGTAATGGAAATGCAACGCTGGACATCACACGTAAGCCCATGAGATCGAGTTAAACACTTCCATTGACTTCCCCCCACCTAGCAGAACCAGACTGAAATTCCTAAGGGGGGGGGGTGCTTTCAGAGAGTGACAAAGAAACTTCTTTTTGTACATATATATGGACCAGAATGAACTCAAAAAGACTCATAAATGAATCAGTCCATCACTTCACTCCATATTCATTTATGTGTAACCCACACATTTGACTATCATGTCATAATCACTTATTGTGTATGTTTTTTTTTAATAACTATGGCATAGCTTAACGATTCATAGTTATGTTTGGTATGTAGGTGATCGAATCTGCTTTGTAAGATAAACATATGATTTATGTTACCCCCGAGCCAAGACAATATCTGATTGGTCAAGACAACATCTGAGGTGTGGCCAACAGGCCAGTTTAAATACTTAGGACACCATGAAATCTTTGCTTTTAGTCTCTAGCTATGCTGCTGCTATTAGCCAAGTCAGCTTTTAGTTCTAGCCTTGCTTGTGCTATCAGTCATGCCTGCTCTTAGCTTTTAGCTTGTAGCTTTGCTACCTAGCTTTAGCTTCTCTAGCCATGCTGTTTAGTCATCAATGTTTGAGCGCAGTTCCAGCGTGCTTCGGCCTGCAAGCCTGCTGCTACTTAGCCACGATGAGAAGGAACACAACCTTGTCTAGTCAAACTTTATTTCTTTTCTTTTCCGTTTGAGAGTTTCGTGTTCTGTCTTAAGTTTTGTAACGTCGAGTCTCCGACGCCTGACCTCGGATGCCCGTTCAACTTCAACCAGCGCACACGACTCTGCACCTTCAGCCAACGCCATAACCCCATTGGGGAACTCAATGCGAGCGTTAATTAAGTGATTGATAGTTGTTCATGTCTATGCAATTTAACGTATTGCTGTAAACTTGGGATACCATATTTCCATTGTCTTAAACTCATCTTTCCCTAACTTTTGATCTTCATGCAACTTGTGTGAATGTGTAAGTGCGTGCGTTTATGTGTTAGATTAGCTTATATGTCTTAGATTTATCTAATAAAGCCTTATTCATATTGAAAAGAGAAGTATCTTGTATTTTGTGCTTACAAGTTAATGTCTTAAACTGCTTAAACTTTTTACTGTGGTAATTAAACGGCTTGTTCAGTGAATCGCAGGGCGTCTCAGTGATCAGCCGTGAAACAGTGATTCTGTTCAAATTCCCTTTAAAATCTTAAATGATTCCCTTTGAGCTAAATTGACCTGTTTCCGTTACAAAAATAAATTATTAAATGTATAATTCAGCCAACCAGAAATGAAAATTGTCATCATTTACACACCCTGTGTCCAAAAGAGTATATGTAATACATTTTATCAAACTAAATATTTCTTGCTGAAGCTACTTTTTGTGATGTCTGTTTGATTGCTTTACACAACAATGACTTATATTATCTTTTGTGAGTAATTTCTCAGTCAAATTTGATGTGCGATTGATCTAATTAATAACATGATGTGATTAGCTGACCTCATACATCATTCCCCCGGAACTGCTTTGAATATGGATCTTTTTCTTACAAAAACACATCGATTCAATACAGAAGGCCTTTGTTCACCTCCCGGAATTACGTGAGGTACTTATTTTTAATGGATGAGCTTTTTATTAAACTTCTCAAGGTCTGATACAGTTTTTAAAACAACTCCAACTGAATTGGTCTGAAAGAAGAAAGTCATATACACCTATGATGACTTCTGGGTGAGTAATTTATGCCTTAATTTTTATTTTTGTATGAATTAACCTTTTCAGGAATTGAATTTATAGAATTTATTAATAGAATTTATCTTAAGTATCATTTAAAATCCATTAATAAAAATTTAATTAGCCTGTTATTTTCTCACGCTCAAGTCATCCTAAGTTGTATATGGCTTTCTTCTTTCAGACTACAGAAGTTCTAAGCGGCCATGCATTATAATATTTTTTCTTCTTGTTGTCTTCTTAATTTTCTCGTTATCTCGACATAACGAAGTTCGTTTTCTCGTTATAACGACTTCATTTTCTCGTTTTCTCGACATAACGAAGTTCATTTTCTCGACATAACGAAGTTCGTTTTCTCGTTATAACGAATTAATTTTCTCTAAGAAGTTACAAAACTGCGCCAGCAGGTGGCACTATAGACCTGAATATAACTGAAGGGGTGTTGTACACCATCCACTTTACTGTACGCGGACCTTCCTCGTGATCGCTATAATTTGTGCAGTCTTCATTACTGACATTTAATTAATTCATAAATGTTAAATGCTTGAATCAATATGAATATTTTGTGTATTAAGTTCCTGCTAGATGCATGAGTTTCACCAACGCGTTCTGTGTCATAAAATAACTGCTTATCAAAACCAAGGTTGACATCACTGTATTCTGTTTATCTACAGTAGGACGGGATTTAACGATGTAGGCTGATGTGCTTCTTTTCCTTATTACTAATCTTTATTGTTAACCATATTGATGAGAAATGTGATGTATGTAAAATCCATAGGCTAATTTAATTAAGTTTTGTTCTATAATGTTGTAATCGTTTTTTTCTACACACACACAAACACACACATACACACACACACACACACACACACTACACGTAGTCCTACACATGGACAATCTTTTCAAACACAAGCTTGTAACACACATGATATCTGCCACATCATATAATGACTACTACAAATTACAAATTATATATAATTTTATTTCAAATAAAGGGAAAATGAAAAGAGACTTTAATCCAAGCAGCTCTAATTTCGCAGTGTTGCCATTTAAAGTTAATTACAAAAACAAAACGTTCGTTGTACTGTCTCTGGAAAAATCAACAGTGATTGATCAGCCTTTATTTATATACATTTTGTAGACCTTATTATCTAGGCGAAGCTAAATTTGCTGAAATATAGGCTACAGTAAGAGCGCCTGCATGGCTGTCCATCAGATGCCTGTCAAAGTTGAGTTCATTACTAAAGCAACAGTAAAACTGTCATGTTGTTATAACGAGAAAACAAACTTTCGTTATGTCGAGATAACGAGAAAAATAAGTCGTTATAACGAGAAAACGAACTATATATATAAATAAAATGTGCCTCTCACAGCTCCGGGGGGTGAATAAAGGCCTACTGTAGTGAATCCATGCATTTTTGTTAGAAAAATATCCAATTCAAACTTTGGTATGTGGAAGCCATTCCGGCGGATGACGTAGGAAGTCAGCCTAGAATGATTAGTGATGAATGTAGAGAGAAAACAAAACAAAATGCTGGTCATGAATTAGAAGTTCAAATAAAAATGTCGTAGGATTTTGATATAAGCAAAGAGGAAACTGGTTTTACTTTGCTAAAGTAAGCAAACCATCTTTTGGCTTTTGGTACAAGAGCAACCTCTGGCTTCAAGTATGAATGAAACTAATCCCTGAAAAACATCTACATTGACAGAAATGATGAAAGATCTTTATTTGTTGTCCAAAGATGAATGAAAGTCTTATATAATGGGTTTGGACTGATAAGAGGGTGAGTAGGCAAACTAATTTTTCAGAATTGTATAATGTTTTGTAATGGAAAACCTGTATCACTGTTGTAAAACACTTATTATTTTCAACACATATTTGCAACCCATTACACTAAGTGTTTAAAAATGGTTGTAATTTCTAAGCATTTTATGTTTTATTTTTGTTGAACCCCTTGAATTAAAGCATATAGTCTGCAATCAAATGTTCTCATAGGTGAGGGGAAATCATGCCTTTAAGTCTCATACTTAAGGGAAAAACTTAAGGTGCTTTAAGCCACTAGGCACAGGTTTTACACACTGCAGAGTCACAATTACTAGACTAGAGCACCGACACCCTGTGGTGAAATAATCACTCCTTTCTCAGATCAGTTTATGTTGGATTACATCTATAACTTCTGTTGAGTTTGGAAAATTCTGTACATCAGAATATCTACATGTAATAACTAAGATGTATTATTTCAAAACAGAAGTGTGACATGAGGCTCAGTGCAAGTAGTCCATTGCAGTTTGAATCATGCTTTTACATAATGTCCCTTTGTATTGTATATAAATAAAAATAAAAATATTGTTTTGTGTGTGTGTGTGTGTGTGTGTGTGTGTGTGTATATCTCATACATACACTTGGTCAGTTATCATTTTTTTCACTCAAGTTTTATTCCCAAAACATATTCTATTTTGGAACTGTATTTTATTTTATTTTATTAATATTCTAATAATGAAGAAATGTAAATAATTTTCTGTGGTAACTGACATGATACTAAAAAAGTAAAATTTGAATATGCTACACTATATGCTAAACTGGAATATGTTATAAGCTCACCAGAACAATGTAGCACTTCCTACTTGAGGTCATGGGGAAGTCATAGACAAGTATATCAAAACGGAAGGTGTGATTGCAGTAGGTCTCCGTATCCCTACACACATAAATCTAGTTTTTGTTAATGAGAAATTACACCAGACATACATTAAAAAATATGAAAAGGCATAGAGCAACATCATTCACCTGTTTGAAACCTCAATGATGAAGAAGAAACGTGGCGATACTGCAGGGTTCTTGGATAGCACATCAGCACAGGGTGAGTTAGGCTGGCAAATCCACCTACACAAAAAGTTTCCTCATGAAAACAGCTTGACTCAAATGATGGCACAGAACAGCATGGGCCAGTTGCAAGAACACTGCCACTATGCTAAAACTGTCTTAAAGGGGTCATATGATGCAATTTCAAGTTTTACTTTCTCTTTGGCATGTTACAAATATATTATTTGATTGGATATATATTAAAATAAGCATTAAGGCTGATTTACTGATGTCAGAGACATTGTTTTGGGTTTTTTTTTTTTTTTTTGAGAGAGAGAGAGAGAGAGAGAGAGAGAGATGATGGCATAAAAATGTTTTGAGATTTAATAAGAAACTGACTGCTGAAGACCCTAAAATTTAAAATGGGTGTTACCTGATTCCATTGTTTTTGGTGCCATTAAAGATAAATAATCCTTCCTCATTGAAGTTGCAAGAGGTTATGTTGTCCTTACAACCCTTTATATCCCATATACGTGCTCGCTGTGATCTATTACAAAGACAAACATGTTAACAATCTAAATGAGGACAATCAATTTTTTTTCATGGTTACTTGTGCATTTTTGGAAAACTAACCAAAAAGCTTAAATCGGTTTACACACACTGAAGAAAGATGACTTTCTCAAAAACTATGCAAGAGGGAAGCAGTGTCTGCCACTTGCAGAACATATCATTTGTGATGCATTGCCCTACATGTTTAATATATTGCTGGAGTTGTGGGAAACGTAATGGTGTACTAAATAAAATGACTGAAGTTTGTCATGCTGCTGTTTTGTACCTGTAATTGAGACTGTTATACCTCATAACCTCTTTAGGGCTGTACAGCTGAATGTTCTTCCTTGAGTGAGGACCACCACCAACTATCTTCAAAGTGTAGCTAAAAAACATACACACAGACTGTGTAATACCTAAATACTACATGATATCTGGGGAACAGAAAAAGCAACTTGAAATTCACTTCCTGAAACTGTTCATATAAATCATGAGGAGCTTTACCTGCCAAGAAATTTCCTAGACTCTCCTAGGACCAGATCCTGAATGAGGAGGAAGGGAAAGAACACTACAGAGAGAAAGAGAGAGAGTGACTCTTTAATTACTATTTAAAGTTAATATACAAAAAATAATACCTTGAAATAAATATTTAACCCACCTAAACAATGTTTATTCAAATAGGTTCAAACTTTGTGTAAAGCTGTCTTATGTTGATGTTAAATATGATTATCAAACGGCATCTCTTCATCTCAGCCAACCCACTACATTGCAAGGAAATCACTCGCATATGCGACTAAATCTTCACTCTGGTGACTAAATGATGTGTAATACTAGCCAATGGTTTATAAATTATCAGATTTTACTTGCCAGCATTTGAGTTGGAGGCTAAGTATATGTTTAGCTCAGATATATGTTGACTCGCCGACCACTCTCTGATGCTGTACTAAATAAAATGACTAAAGTCTGTCATGCTGCTGTTTTGTACCTGTGCATGTACAGTGCTCTCTCCATACTCAGTACCACGACTGAGGTGCCCTTGAGCAAGGCATCGAACCCCCAAATGCTTCCTGGGAGCCGTAGCATAAATGGCTGCCCACTGCTCCGGGTGTGTGTGTTCACAGTGTGTGTGTGTTCACTGCTCTGTGTGTGTGCACTTCGGATGGGTTAAATGCAGAGCACAAATTCTGAGAATGGGTCACCATAATTGGCTGAATGTCACTTTCACTTTCACTTTTTCACTCTCTGTCAAGTGATCTGTGATATATTTCAGTTCATCTCAATGGACGCGTAGCACACCTGTGTTTTTGTATTTGGAGTACCTTAAAGGGGTCATATGATGGGATTTCAAATTTTCCTTTCTCTTTGGAGCGTTACAAGCTCTTGGTGAATAACGAAGTTCTCTATCAAAAGCTACTCTCGATGCTGCGCTCAGTAGCGCTAATGGGGAGAACATTCTTTGTTCGGCCGGTTGTGAAGCATGTGTGTCAAACACGCCAAGAATTGGCTTAAATAACCTCGGCAGGTTACGTCACTGATAACGTCCACCTGAAGGTTATAAATAGACGTGAAACGGAAACATTCTCAGGTTTCTTTGTCCTCAGAGACCGCATTGTGTGTGTGTGTGTGTCACCCTGATGAAAGTATTAGTTTAGTATTAGTAAAAGAAAATATAAAGGAAAAATAAAGTTCTAACTATTCTAGCTGATTCTATGAGAGATGCGTGCCTCGCTCTCCATGGCCGATCTCTGAAGAGAAATCTCATGTTTATTGTTTGAAAAAAAAAAAGGCTGCTTTCGCGTTCTAGAGTGGCAGTTGTAAGCACCGCGGTTCACTTCCTATCCGTGCTAGGCTCTTTGCTCTCGCGAGGAACGAGCTGCTTCCCGCTCAATAAGGGTGCTTTTATACCTGCCTCATTTAGTTCGGTTGAATCGTACCAGAGTTCGTTTCCCCCTATAGTGTGGTTCGATTGGGCAGGTGAGAAAGCAGCAATGGCACTCGGGTGCGCACCAAACAAGCGTAACGAGACCTGCTTGAAGAAGTGGTCTCGGTATGCTTTCAAACCAACTCTGGAGCGGTTCGTTTGTGGTGAGAATGTGATCCGACCTCGAACAGACCCAACTGCAAAAAGTACTGATAATTTTTGGACTAAACCAGCTGCCGTAGTCAGCTGCGTTGTGCATTATGGGATGAGGAAGTGTGTGTTGACAGTTTGCCCTATAGCATAGCAGCTCGTGGACAAGCTTGGAGTAGTGAAGAGGTGCCTTTGCTGGAAGTTACGAGAGATTCCCGCTCGCCGTTTGCAGTGCATTAGAACGTTGTTTTCAAGCCGCATCCGCGCTTCATTCCAGAAATGTATTTTTTGCATATTGTGGTGTATACAAACAATGTAATAGATTATGGCCAAGGACAAAACCAGCCCGCGCAGTCGTCTCTCTATAGTTTTGCTTTCTCCGTGTTGTTTGCTGGCTTTTCCTCTTTTGTTGGAATTTTCCCGCACGTAAAATCTGACCAATCGAAAAGCAGTTTAGGAAATACGTCATGGCCATTGAGTGATGTAGACGTAAAATATATATACGAAAAGACAGCAATTGTTCCCTGCCAAGCCAGGTACTGTAGCAGCATCTGCACTTGGATGGAACGCATTTCGTGCTGTGGGTCAGACTAGTGCTGCCCTGCACACCATAGGTTCTGCAGGCGTATAAGGCTGATCGAAAAAATAAATAAATCTGAGTGCCAGGAGGAGACTTTTAGTATGTTTCTCACGCACTGTGCTCAAGTGTCGGGGGTGTCAAAAATAAATAAATAAACAGTCCCGACCCGATCCAGCTCCTCTGGGGTAGGAGGTTCAAAGAGAGAATGTGGCGAGTTGTGCGCCCCTCATAAGACTGGGGAGCAGCTTATAACACTTGGCAGCCGCAGATGTAGCTGGACTAAAGTACGGTCATCACGACCAAAGCAAGGGCCTTAAGCTGTTCCCGGGACAAAGGGTGTGTCCCCTCAGGGAGGGCCCTGGAAAATTTCATCAGAAGTGTAAGGCTCCTTCCTGGCACCCTTAGGGGATCACTGAACAACCTCCGCCACCACCGGTGTTTCGGGGGGCAGTGGTCTCCAGTGAAATGATACATGCTCTGTTGCTTCCTGCCACGTTTCAGGATACCAGACATTTTAACCCCCTCCCCCCCCCACAACAAACAAAGTGTCACAATTAGTGCCCCTGGCAGCGTGGAAGCTACTGCCAAATATCTCCCCATGAGTTGAAAGAACTGTAGTGAAGGGCTACAGGATTCAGTTTGCACATCGTCTTCTGCGTTTCAACAGCGTGGTCTCCACCTCTGTGAAACCGGCACGTGCATATCGTTGACACAGGAATCACAGACTCTGCTGGTCAAAGGGGCCATAGAATGTGTTCCCCTGCCAGACAGAGAGTCAGGCTATTACAGTCGGTATTTCTTGATTCCCAGGAAAGAGGGGGGGCTGCATCCAGTCATAGATCTAATGGACGTGTATTTTCATTTTGAAATATTGCCACAACTCAGGAGGTTCCTTTCGGGGGCGAAGCATACCAGTATCAGGTTCTTCCATTCGGCCTAGCTTTGTTATCCCGCACTTACACGAAATTCATGGATGCAGGTCTGGCTCCTCTACGACTCCAGGGCATCCACATTTAAAATGTATATAAACGACTGGCTGAATCTGACCCAGTCTCAAGAGCTTGCGCTTCGACATCAGCATGTCGTCCTAGCTCATCTCGAATCTCTGGTTTGGGATGGGATTCGATCACAATGCAGGCACAGCTGTCTCCTGCATGTGTCAAATCCATTTTATACACCCTAAAGAACATCAAGCTAGGCCAGAATGTCACTGTTCAGGTCTCATGGCAGCTGCATCCACGGTGATACCTTTGGGCCTCCTGCACATGAGATCGTTTCAGTTGTGGCTCAGAGCCAGGGGATTTCATCCAAGGGCCAATCACCAGTGGTAAATAAGGGTTAAACGCCAGGGGCTTCGTACCCTATCTATGTGGTTCAGACCCTGGTTTCTGACTTTGGGTCCCACTCTAGGTCCGTGTTTTCATCGCAAGATGCTAATGACAGACACATCCCTCATGGGCTGGGGAGCGGCCTTAGTTGGCTGTCCAGACCAAGGGATCTGGAAAGGTCATCTTCTCAAATTGACACATCAATTGCCTCGAAATGAAGACTGTATTTCTGGCCCTGTAATACTTCCTCCAGCAGTTGAGAGGCTACCATGTCCTAGTGCGGGTGGACAACACATCTGTAGTCTCTTACATAAATCCCCAGGGTGGACTGCAGTGGAGCAGCTCGACCGAGTTAGCACACCAGGTTCTGCTTTGGGCACAGGACAAGTTCCTGTCCCTCAGGGCGATTTACATTCCTGGGCATATGAATGTGGGAGCAGACTTGCTGTACAGACAAGCTGTGAAACACGGGAAATGGAAACTTCACCCCTAAGTAGTCAAATCTGGGAAAGATTTCAAGTAGCAGAAGTAGACCTCTGTGCTTCACAGGAGATGGCACAATGTCCCCTCTTCATCTCTCTGACTCATCCAGCTCCCCTGGGTCGGGACGCTATGGCCCATGCCTGGCCCAGACTGCGTGTTTACACCTTTCCTCTGATTGCTCTGCTCCCGGGAGTCCTGGCCAAGGTCTGTCGACAGGGGTCTCGCCTCTTACTGATAGCGCATCGTCACGACCGGAGTTTAGTTCTCAGATCTAATATCCCTCCTCGATTGCTCGCCAATGGCGATTCCAGTCAGGAGAGATCTTCTCTCACGCACCGGGGACAGTACATCACCCCCGGCCTGAGCTTTGGAAACTTCACGTCTGGCCCCTGAGGGGGACCAACTAGAGATGCTGGCCTTCCAGCCACAGTAATAGAGACTATTCTTAGTTCTAGGACTCCCTCAACTAGAAGAACGTATGCCCTGGTATGGAGTGTTTTTGAGGGCTGGTGCATGACACACCATGCAGACCCAGCTCCGGAGTGAGTAGTCAAGAGGAGGTCCAGCAGCGATCTCCACTGTGGCCTCCCGTTGACCCGGGGTTCGGATGGGAGCCGCCGTTTCCCCATTGTGGACAGAGAGGGGAGAGGAAGTGTACAAATTGGCTGAGCCAGCACCGCTGTGCAAGATGGCCGCCAGTCTAGGGCCGCTGCACAAAATGGCCACCAACCCAGCGCCGCTCTGCAGCATGGCCGCCAACCCAGCACCACGAGGCAAGATGGAAGCCAGTCCCACACCACAGCACAGGATTGCCGCCAGCTCAGTGCCACGAGGCAACATAGCTGCCAACCCAGCACCATGAGGCAAGATGGAAGCCAGCCCCAGACAACAGCACAAGATGGCCGCCAGCTTAGCGCCATGAGGCAAGATGGCCGCCAGTCCAGCGCCACAGCACAAGATGGCGGCCAACCCAGCGGCAAGAGGCAAGATGGACGCCCGGAACAGCGCCACAGCACAAAGTGGCCACCAGTCCAGCGCCACAGTGCAAGATGGCCGCCAGCTCAGCGCCAACGCCTAAGATGGCCGCAGAGACGTTTTTGGATTATTTCTCCAGGCTGTCAAAAATCCTAGAGATTACCAAAACTGTTCACGTCACGTCGGCTGAGCCAGCACCACAGTATACGATGGCCAACAACCCAGCGCCGCTGCGCAACATGGCCGTCAGCCTGGAGCCACTGCAGAGGGTGGCAGTTACAGTGGGTTTTCCTGAGTTGCGTCAGGTTCCCGTTGACCCTCCGGAGTTGAGTCAGGTTCCGATTGACCTTCCAGAGTCGAGTCATATTCCCGTTGACCCTCCAGAGTTGAGTCAGATTCCTGTTGACCTTCCAGAGTCGAGTCAGGTGCCCGTTGAATTTCCAGAGTTGAGTCAGGTTCTGGTTGACCCTCCAGAGTCGAGTCAGGTGTTCATGGACCCTCCAGAGTCAGGGTTAGTAACCGTCGATCTTCCTTAGTCAGTGTTAGTTACCGTTGACCTTCCAGAGTCAGGGCTAGTTCCTGTCGACCTTCCAGATTAGAGTCAAATTCCAGTTGACTGTCCAGAGTCAAGTCAGGCTCCTATTGACCATCCAGAGTCAAGTCACGTTCCAGTTGATTCCCCAGAATCAAGTCAGATTCCTGTTGACTTTCCAGAGTCGAGTCAGGTGCCCATTGACTTTCCAGAGTTGAGTCAGGTTCCGGTTGACCCTCCAGAGTCGAGTCAGGTGCTCGTGGACCCTCCAAAGTCGAGTCAGGTCCTCGTGGACCCTCCAAAGTCGAGTCAGGTGCTCATTGACCTCCCAGAGTCAGGGTTAGTCACCGTCGACCTTCCAGAGTCAAGTCAGGCTCCTGTTGACCATCCAGAGTCAAGTCACGTTCCAGTTGATTCCCCAGAATCAAGTCAGATTCCTGTTGACCTTCCAGAGTCGAGTCAGGTGCCCATTGGCTTTCCAGAGTTGAGTCAGATTCCGGTTGACCCTCCAGAGTCAAGTCAGGTGCAAATAGACCCTTCAGAGGCAGGGTTAGTCACCATGGACTTTCCAGAGACAAGGCTAGTCACCGTTGACCTTTCAGAGTCAAGTCAAGTCACTGGTGATCTTCAAGGATAGATTTAAGTCAACGGTGATCTTCAAGGACTGAGTCAAGGCACCGGGGATCTTCATGAACAAATGCAAGTCACCAATAATCTTCATGAGCAGAGTCAAGTCAGCACCGATCCTCTGGAATCCAGTATAAACACCATGGGATTACTAGAGTTTCGTCCTCCCGTTGGTCTGGCCACACAGATTTGGTGGTCTTCTGCTCTGCCCTGGTGGGCTTCCGCCCTGACCACATGGCTGTGGTGGTCTTCTGCTCCGCCCTGGGGGACTCCGGCCTCGACCACAAGTATGTGGTGGTCTTCTGCTCCGCCCTGGGGGGCCTCCGCCCTGACCACACGGTTGTGGTGGTCTTCTGCTCTGCCCTGGGGGGCTTCCGCTCTGACCACACGGTTGTGGTGGTCTTCTGCTCCGCCCTGTGGGGCTTCTGTCTTGACCACATGGTGGTGGTGGCTTTCTGCTCCATCCTGGGGGGCATCCGTCCCGACCACACGGAGGTGGTGGTCTTCCGCCCTGACCACACGGTGGGCATTACGAGATGTCCTTCATGGACTTATGTTTTTGTGTTCTTTTGTTTTTCTGTCTGTTTCCTCCTTTGGACCTGGCCCTCCGTCCCTCCCCCTGATCCTCCGCCAGTCCACCTCCCTCCTGGGTTTCTAGTCTGTGTCTGTCGTTCCGTTTCCCTCTAGGACCTGGCCCTCCGTCCCTCCCCCTGATCCTCCGCCGGTCCACCACCCTCTTGGACTCCTTGTTTTGTGTTGCACTTCTCTTGTCTCTGGTTCCCCATTTTACCTGGTTGTCTTGTCTCTGTTTCCCCATTCTACCTGGTGCTCCTGTCTCTGTGTACCATGTTATCTGGCCCTCCGTCCCTCCCCCTAGTCCTCCGCCGCTCCACCTCCCTCCTAGTTTCTTTGTCTGTTGGTTTTCCCTTGGTTTCGGGTGGAGTATCTGGCAGCTGCTCCGTGGAGGAGGGGGTAATGTCACGCTGTCAGTCTCTGTTTTCCTGGGTGTCCACTAGTGAGCTCATTCTCCTTAGGCACTTCACCATAGGCACTATAATTCCTCTAGTCTGGTCCTGTCTTCACAGTAATTGCACTCCAGTTAATTGCACCAGGCGTAGGCAATCTATTGTCATTAGTCTCCTTATAAATACCTATCTTTCCCTGTTGTTTGTATGGAGTACCCTTCGTGGTATCAGTGTTCTCGTCTCCCGAGTCTTACCCTTGCCTTCTCGTCCTCCGAGTTCCCGTTCCTTTCCTTCCGGTTCAATCTTTTGTTTTGTTTGTCTCCTTGGACTGTTGATTTGGATTACCCTCATTTGTTTAATAAATCACCTGCAATTGGATCTCTCCCTCTCCTTGTGTTTCTCTGGTGCATGATCGTTACAAGTGGGCATTTACTTCCGAGTCTACAATCCATCACAGCTATTCAAACAGAACATTCTGCTGAGGGTGATTAAAAACAGGACAGAAAATAGCCTATTATTAACAAATTGTGTTTTTTTATATCGATAACATTATAAGTGGACCTTAGACAACAGTACAAAATAAAAAATAAAACATGAACAAATTAGTTAAAAAGGATAATTGATAGGGCACAGCTGAAAGAGTGAGAGAAATTGTGCTGACTGAAAACAAAGGTCCATGAAGGGTAAAAGTGTGAAAGAATGCCCCCACCTGGAAGGCGTGTCCTTGGCTGTGAAGAAAAGGAGACAAGGAGGATGAGAGTGGCGCAGGGATGGTGAACAGGAGCATGCTAATCGTGAAAGGGGCTTTCAAAGGGGTTGCACACAAAAGCAGAGAGATGCAGGAGGAGGCTCTGGAGGAGGACGGATGACCAGGAGGAGGCAGAACAAGGAAATCCAAGGTGGTGATGATGAAAGTGAACAGCCTTGAGCAGATAATGTTGGCAGCTGTTCAGCCCACAGCCAAGACTGTGCCCCATGGATTTCTGGAGATAGAGCCTACCGCGCAGACAAAGAGCCAAAGTAGTGGAGTGACACCGAAGACCCTGACGGCCACAACTGAGCTGTTGCGATTACCCTGCAGAATGCTGGAGTTGAGGGAGGAAAGAGAACAGGCGTGGAAGCCAATGGCTCCTCAGACCCAAGAGAAGGTTTCTCCCAGTAGTCCAGAGGTGTAGCCACACCATTGAGAATACACACTAGGGGTATAATGTGAGGTGACGAAGACTAGATGGCAGGAATGGCTAGGGACTGGACAAGAAACTGCAGAAACAAACACAGCCATATCACTCTGCAGCCCAAGACTAGTTGCCCACTGAAGCTAAGCAGGGTTCAGCCTGGTCAGTTTCTGGATGGGAGACCTCCTGGGAAAACTAGGTTGCTGTTGCAAGAGGTATTAGTGTGGCCAGCAAGGGATTGCTCACACTGTGGTCTGTGTAGTTCCTAATGTCTCATTATATTGACGGAGACACTATGCTGTCAAAAAGCACCGTCTTTCGGATGAGACATTATGAGACATAGTGCAGAAACCAACCAAAAAACAAACAAAAACACTACCACAAAAACACTGCTTATCTATTCTAGGTCGGGTCATCTGTCATGCCTGGGTGGAATAAACAAACTTGTAGAAGAAGAATTAAATGAATAGACAGTCTTTTAATAATCCAAAGAGAGTAAATCCAACAGAGAAGTAAGCACCACAATACATAATAGATATGACAGCCGACAAACAAGAACTGAAACTGTGGAACTTAAAATACACAAACAAATGAGGTACTAGTGATCATCTGACACTAATGAGGGTCTAAAATAAACAAACCAAGGGAAACAGTGCTGTCTGAGAAAAGTCCATGTGGAGTGAACGTGTGACAGGCAGCAGGTTCTTACAGTTTTTATAGTAGAAACAGGGTGTATCTTGGTCTGGATTCAAACAACTGAAGTTCCTTCTGTTGAGCCGTACAGCCTCCAGCAGAGCAGTACTGGCATCAAACACCAATCGGTTACCAGGAGGGCAACCAATATAGACAGGCAAATTCTGTAGACCCTAAGAGAGAGAACATGACAAAATGAGCCTCAAAGAGTAAGAAAGGGAGAGGAGAACAACAGAGTAAAAGAGTGAAGATGTATGAGCATTACACTGAGAACCATCCCACGGTCAATCTGCTGAAAACACTGTCTTGGTGAAATGCCAATCTGAAAATTAACAAATAAACACAAACCATAGATATACATCTACAATATCAAATCTGATTGCCAATCGTTAATTTTTGCATTGTTTTAATCTGTACATTTTCTTCAGTGATATTTTAACTCTGACCCTGAACAACACGCTGAAAGGCAAAAGTTTCTCTCCTGGATACACCTTGCCTTCAACCATCCCTTTGTCAGTCACCGTCACCTAGATAACAGTGCAGAAGATCAGAGTAACAGATGAACAAACACTCCATATATGATAGTACAAACTGATATAGCTAGGTGTTTATGTGTGGTAGGGTTAAGTGCCTTATAAAGGACCCCTCCATAGTTAAATTGCACGTATCTCTGGAGAGTCACCCTCAGATATTTAGAATTTGGGACCGTCGCAAACATTCTGATGTCATTTACTGCACGCTCTCCTGGAACAAAACACATACTATTAGCAGGCCAGTCAATACATAAAACTAATCCCCATTTTTGTACTTCACAATGATTTTACATTTTTAAAAATAAAATACAGTTACATAAGTATACAGTATACAGTTCTATAAGTATAATAATGTTAACACCAAAAGCAAATGTAGCAAATTAGTGTTTCTGCATAAGCGTACAAGCTGATGTTCACAGCATTCTGCTTCTCAAATATTGGCACAATTGTGAATGCATGAAATAAGTGACAGGCAGAAAACAACCTAAAATGACGGTCTAAACAATTTTTTAGATTGAATTACAAATGTACAAAAAAAATCATTCAGCATTAGATTAAGCGTATACAGTATGTCAATTCCTAACCGATAGACTGTAGAGTGAGCTGATGGGCTCTAATGAACAGAGAGAATGAGAATGAGGCTGTTCTGTCCAGGTAAACTCTATCTGGAAGTCTTGTCGTTATGTTTCCTTTGCTGTCTGTGGTAACACCTGACACATTATTATAAGACAGGTACAAACAAAAGTCCTGAAACACAACAAAAATTCACATGGTAAAATGACAACTCTATTAGACAGTTGCCTGAAAGATATAACTCGCATCTGAACTATTCATACATGTATTTTTGTTCTAACTTGCATTTTTGTTTACATTTTTAAAACTGTTAATAGCAAACTGTTTATTTGCAATAGAATTAAAAAAGAAATCGGTCACCTTATAGTGCACACCACTGCATGAATCCACCATGCGTGAGATGGGGCTCTCTTTAGGATCTCCAATGACCTAAAAAAGGAAGGAGTAATACAGTATAACTCCACTACAATGTAACTACATAAGATAAGCATATGTACAGTTGCAATCAAAATTATTAAACCCCCTTGACCTGCAAGACATATTGCGGCAGAGAACAACATTTTATGAAATCAATTTAACAAAGGCATCAGTAAAGTATTAGAGAAAATTAGTTAATACACTTTTGAGTGATTCTGAGAATGAAATATTGATGAATCATGATCAAATTCAAATTGGCTCTAAACATTCAACCAGATATTCGCAATGAGAATTAAGCCTGGAGACTGAACAGGTCACTCAAGTACATTCTACGACTGATCCCTGAACCAAGCAGTAGTAGATTTGGATGTGTACTTTGTGATGATTGTCCTGCAGGAAAGCCAACTGATCATCAGCTTCAGTCTTTGCACCAAAGGCAATCCAATTCTTGTCAAAATGGCCTGATGCTTCAAAGAATCCATGATGTCTTTAGCTTTTGTGAGATCTCTGTTGACATTTTTGCTTCTCAACACATGCATGGGCTAACTGTATGTGTAACAGCTCAAGCTATTTCTGTTTTTAATAGAGTTTCTAAAAGCTTAATTGTGTTTTGAGACCATTTTATTCCTCACCATGCAAATAAGTGATTAAAAAACAGCAATGTTGAATAGGGGTTGAATAATTATGACATAGCAGTATTATTAAAAACTAAAAAATATTACATTATATATTGACAATATCACTTTTAATATGCCAGTGAACTGTTATAGATGCAATTTTTATTTTGTATCTGGATCTTTAGAAAAGCTTGCATTTGTAAAGTACTGCAGTCTCTGAGGGGTTGAATAATTTTGATTGCAACTGTATATGAAGATGTATCTTTCAAAATCTTCTCTGCAGCAGAAAGTGATATCCACAGGATAATGTTAAAATATAAGTAATTATTTTGAAACCAGCTTTTACAGGTAGTAGCTATATCTACAATAACAATTCATATAAATACAGTGTATAAATATCAATCCCTCCAGGATTTCACGAATTTTGTATTTTAGTGATTCTTGCGATCAAAATTAAATATGGCACTCCATATTTTGCTGCGGCTCTTCTCGAAATTTGCGATGATATTTGCTGCATTTCTTATTGTTTTGCAGAGAAAATATACCACAGAGAACATTCTTCTAACACTGTTATGACTTTTCTGACTTCGAGAACCACTGTAGGGCTGTAGAACGACACCAGCACCTGTGCCATTAAGTTCTACAGAAGGTGGCTCCAGCACCTGACAGTTTCACTAGTTCACGCTTACATATAATTAGCTGAGGTATGGTATGCGTATTTGGCGTGCTGTCCGGGGAAGGGCTACGAGCTCGGGAATTGCCCGAACCTAGAGTACCCCCCCCCTTCCCCGTATATTGTAAAGTGGACTTGAAGTGAGGAGATGGGGTGGAGGAGGGATGCTGATAAACCGTCAATGGATAGAGGTAAGTCAGCGATATTTATACTGTGGGATTGATTACTTGATTGTGGTCCACCTGTGATGATTAGGCTAAGTATCTGACGCGCTCCTCCCGAATCTTCATTGATAATTACATAAAGCACTCTCCCTAATCACACATGTACATCTCAGACTCAGACACATCTGATTTCTGCATTTACATAGGCTATATTAGGGAGTGGAAATGGCCTATAAGTACTTCTCTGCAGCCATCTACTAGTGGTCATTTAATATTTTATTTTTATTTTTAAATAAGTGTTTGCTTTCCTACATTATAAAACTTTTAGTTTTATACAACGGGGATATCTATTAAAGATGAACAAATATCGTCACATTAAAAATAACTTTCAAATTCTGTAATACTTAAAGCATTGAAGTGCTGGAAAAAGTTGTGTGGAGCATTTAAAATCACTCAAATACATTAGACCATTTCTGCCACAAGTTGTCCCTGTAGTTTACTGTTAAAGGGAGGTGAAATGCTATTTCATGCATACTGAGTTTTTTACACTGTTCAAGAGTTGGATTCCCATGCTAAACATGGACAAAGTTTCAAAAATTAAGTTGTACGTTTGAAGGAGTATTACTGTTCCAAAAATACTCCTTCCGGTTTGTCACAAGTTTTGGAAAGTTTTTTTCCCGAGTATGGGTCTGAGAGCACAGACATTCACTGATCAGAGCGAGAGCGTCGCGAAAAGTCACAAAAGAAGTGTGTTTTTGGTTGCCAGGGCAAGACAACCCTGCACAGATTACAAAAAAAAAAAAAAAAACAGCATTAAGGGACCAGTGGATGGAGTTTATTTTTACAGAGCATCTACGGAGTTGTGCAAGTGTTTGTGTTTGTTCCCTGCATTTCGAAGATGCTTGTTTTACAAACAAGGCCCAGTTTGACGCCGGATTTGCACATCGTTTATTTCTTAAAGGGGGGGTGAAATGCTCGTTTTCACTCAATATCCTGTTAATCTTGAGTACCTATAGAGTAGTACTGCATCCTTCATAACTCCAAAAAGTATTTAGTTTTATTATATTCATAAGAGAAAGATAGTCTGTACCGATTTTTCCCGGAAAAACACGAGTGCCTGAAGGCGTGACGTGTGGGCGGAGCTAAAGAAACACGAGCGCGAGTAGGCTTTTACGTTGAGAGCGTTTGGAAGCTGTGAAGGCTGTAACTGAACGAGAGCAGCAGCAGCAACGACTCGCTCCGAGCGGGGGTTGAACCCGGGTCTCCGATGGGAGGCGGATGCACTAACAAGGAGGCAGAGATATTTTAAGCAGTTTTACTTACCGCCTGTGGTTCCAACACACAATCTTGACCCTTTTTCGTTGGGATTGCATCATCCTCAAACTGGGCTTTGTTTGTAAAACAAGCATTTTAGAAATGCAGGGAACAAACACAAACACTTGCACAACTCCATTGATGCTCTGTAAAAATAAACTCCGTCCACTGGTCCCTTAATGCTGTTTTTTCTTTGGTGATCTGTGCAGGGTTGTCTTGCCCTGGCAACCAAAAACACACTCCTTTTGTGACATTTCGGGACGCTCTCGCTCTGATCAGTGATTGTCTGTGCTCAGCCTCTCATTGCTCTGCTATACGGGAGCGCGCGCTCTTCCGGCAGAAGTGCCCTTAGGACCCATATAAGGAAATTCCGCTCCATCTAACGTCACACAGAGCCATACAAGGAAAAAACTTTCTGAAACTTGCGACAACCCGGAAGGAATATTTTTGGAACAGAAAAAAACTTAATTTTTGAAACTTTGTCCATGTTTAGCATGGGAATCCAACTCTTTAACAGTGTAATTCAATTCAATTCAATTCAAGTTTCAATTCAAGTTTATTTGTATAGCGCTTTTTACAAAACAAATCGTTACAAAGCAACTTTACAGAAAATTATGTTTCTACAATATTTATTAGTAGCTAGTAGTTTGTGCACATTTGACAGGATTTTAGAAAAAAAAAAAATAATAATACAAGACGTAGTCAGCTAGACGATGAACTATCAATATTATTAATTAAGTTATTATATGATTCAGTCACACATTTAGCAATAATTGTTAGTTCTGTTTGTTGATTCAGGGTTAGCATCATCTGAGGTCCTCTGAGGGGTCAGCATCATCTCTTCTCAGGTTTTCTGGATCCAGACTGGAGCTTGTGTAAATCCTAGTTACGCGAAACATAAAAACAAAATACAGACATCATTAGCATAGCTCCTGATCCAACAAAGTAAAATTAGTTTAACCCAAGCTAATGAATAAAAATGCACCTTTGATCAGATGCAACTACACTCACAATTAAAAAGATACATTATTCGAATGCTTGGCGAAAGAGATGTGTTTTTAATCTAGATTTAAACAGAGAGAGTGTGTCTGAACCCCGAACATTATCAGGAAGGCTATTCCAGAGTTTGGGAGCCAAATGTGAGAAAGCTCTACCTCCTTTAGTGGACTTTGCTATCCTAGGAACGACCAAAAGTCCAGCGTTTTTTGACCTTAGGGAGCGTGATGGGTTGTAACGTGGTAGAAGGCTAGTTAGGTATGCAGGAGCTAAACCATTTAGGGCCTTATAGGCAAGTAATGATAATTTGTAACTGATACGGAACTTAATAGGTAGCCAGTGCAGAGACTGTAAAATTGGGGTAATATGATCATATTTTCTTGACCTGGTAAGGACTCTAGCTGCTGCATTTTGGACTACCTGTAGCTTGTTTATTGACGAAGCAGGACAACCACCTAGAAGAGCATTACAATAGTCCAGTCTAGAGGTCATGAATGCATGAACCAGCTTTTCTGCATCAGAAACAGATAACATGTTTCGTAGCTTGACAATGTTTCTAAGATGGAAGAATGCAGTTTTTGTAACATTGGAAATATGACTTTCAAAAGACAAATTGCTGTCTAATGTAACACCCAGATTTCTGACTGTAGAGGAAGTAACAGTACATCCGTCTAGTTGCAGATTGTAATCTACAAGATTCTGTGTAGTGTTTTTTGGTCCAATAATTAGTATCTCTGTCTTATCTGAATTTAATTGGAGAAAATTATTTGTCATCCAATCTTTTACATTTTTAACACACTCTGTTAGCTTATATAATTGGTAAGTTTCATCTGGTCTCGTTGAGATATATAGCTGAGTATCATCAGCATAACAGTGGAAGCTAATTACGTATTTTCTAATAATATTACCAAGGGGCAACATGTATATTGAAAATAGAAGGGGACCTAGGACGGATCCTTGTGGCACTCCATATTTTACTGATGATAAATGAGATGACTCCCCATTTAAGTAAACAAAATGGTAGCGATCGGACAGGTAGGATCTAAACCATCTTAGAGCCTGCCCTTGAATACCTGTATAGTTTGTATACCTGTATAGTAAAAAACTCAGTATGCATGAAATAGCATTTCACCCCCCCTTTAAGGATAATGCAGTCCCAACGAACCGCATGCTTCAAAACTGTAAAACTGCTTCAAATATATCTGTGTTGTTAACTTAGCTATCGTCGTGTAAGCACATCAAGTAAACAACATGCGAGGTGGTCATCAAACTGCACTTTCCACATGTACAGCTTAAAAAAAAAAAAGACGACAAAGTGGAACTTAGTTATTTTCCAAAACCGCTAAGCAAATATATACAGTTTCAGTACATACCACATAGAGACGTTGTTGCTGATGCTGCTCTTGTTAAATTTCAGCCTCTGGATCTGATTCTGGATCATAAATATACGCTGAATCTGACTGTTAGCCATGGTTTGTTTTTCCTCACGGTAAAGTCACAGCTTCCAAACGCTCTCAACGCAAAAGCCTACTGGCGCTCGTGATTCTTTAGCTCCGCCCACAAGTCAAGCCTCCAGCCGGTCGTGTTTTTCCGGGAAAAATTGGTACAGACTATCTTTCTCTTATGAATATAATAAAACTAAAGACTTTTTGGAGTTATGAAGGATGCAGTACTACTCTATAGGTACTCAAGATTAACAGGATATTGAGTGAAAATGAGCATTTTACCCCCCCTTTAAATCCATCGTCAATGGTGGAGATTTTGTGTTTACTGAACAATGTTTTTCCTGGTTTCCACATCAGTGGCGTTTGTTCTGATATCAGCTTTAACAGAATTCTTGGCTGAATTTGAATGCTTCTCACAAAATTTCACAGAGATGTTGATCCTGTGGTGAATTCGACCGCTTTCTTCACATTGTATCTCCCAGCGTTGTGTATAACTGTGTCGCGCGATCAAGATCAGCCCGCGGCTCTGGCTCGAGCAGATAAACGGTCTGCGCAGCTCAAACTAGTAGTGCGGATTCGTTCCTCTCTCGGTTTGTTTATCCAATGATGCTCTTGTAAATCGGTCCTGGTGAGAACATAAGGCCTTTCTTTGACTGAATATGCATTGCGATGACGTCACCTAAATTATGCAAAAAATTTGTGGCAATTATGAAAATTTGCCATCTTTTGTGAAAACTAAGGAGATTGCTTGATTTTGTGATAAATTCAGCAATCGCAAAATCGCTAAATCCTGCAGGGACTGAAATATATGCCTGATTTATAGTGAGTGGACATGGTATTATTAATACCATGAGGTATTGTGCATGCAACTGCAACAGGTGGTAGACAAGGCCCTGGTACAGAGCCAATGAATGTGTGCTGTGTAATTCAGAGGAAGACGTCACTAGTTGAGGGTTGACTGAGTACCGCTGTAATCGGTTAAAGCTCTCTATATGAGGGACACTGTACTCTAGGTCAAAGGGACATGTGGACAGGATTGGCAGATGAATAAATGACCTGTACGGAAAAGAGAGAGAGAGATGCGTCAAATTAAGAGGTTAGAAAATCTAAATAAAAAAATTACAATATTATAAAAATAAAAAAATAATGCTCATTCACTCAAAAATTAAAAATTAAGTTAAACAAAATGACCGTCATACAAAATCTCGGCCACTGGGATTTTCCTCTTCACAACAGTGCCTTTCCCATCCAAGTCAACTGTGTACAGCACCTGCACTCTCATACAGACAAACACACATACAAACACAAGCATACATACATGTACGCATAGTCATAGTGTTATTATTCATTAACCTTTTTAATATTGTAGACCTGTTCCAGGGGGTATTTTCTGTTTATGAGTGTGCTTGCACACACCTCTTGTAACTCTTTATCTCCATCATAAAACACTGTGAGTGTGCTGTGATCACCAGGAAGAGCTTGTAGATGGGACAACTCATTCCAGCCCTGAGATGGTCGCAAACGAAACACAGAATCTGTTCTTTCTTGACCCCACCACAGCTTCAGGGAGAAACACAAGAAATAAACATTTTCTAATTAAAAACTTGTTTATTGCTTTTGTTGCTTGATATGAATGGAAAGATTCTTGTTTCAAAATCATATAATAATATACACACCTCCTCCTGTTCGGTAACAAAGACAAATGTTCCATCATAAGAAAGAGTGAAATATTTTATCATCTGGTCACTAGGAAATCCGCAGTCGTGCCAAAAACTCTGCTCATCCTCCCAACTGAACAAACACACACAAAAACATGTTAACATAATTTTGTAAATGCGTGTTTCAGTGTCATTGCACATGTGTGCACGTACGTAAGAATATAAGAAAAGATGAGTGAGTTTCCCCAGATGTATAGAATTCCAGTGCTGGGGTTAAGTGTCATTCCATTGAATTTCAGGTTCAAAGAACTTCTCTCTTGGTGCCCTGTTACACACACACACATACACACACACAAATACTGTAAACACATTTTATTAAAATGATAAAATAACTGCAAAACATACATTCAGTCTCATATGAACACACACACCCACACACACACACACACACACACACACACACAAAACAGATTTACATCACTGAATCTACATATGGACGCTAGGTCAGACACATAAAAATGTGAGTGTGCTCACATTGCCTCTGACTATAAAGGATGAACCCGGGTAAAATCTCATTCATCTGGAAATCACCATCTGTGAGGAAACAAAACAAGTCAAATCCATTCCTGATTGTGACAGATTTGTGAACAGAGTTCTCAATAATAGGGCGAGATGGGGGAAGATGCCTTCTTTAAAAACAACATGCATTTACTTTTAAATTGTAACATATTTAAATATATTCAGCGCCCTATTATTTCCATGATTTGGAAAATGCAAGCAAAATCACAGTATCCATTAATAAAAATGGAGTTTACTGTATAATGTGGAATGTCACAGAAAATGTCACAGTGAGCAGTGTGAAAGAATGCTCTCAGTCTTGATGGGAAAGCAGTTTTACTAGTATGCTGCCAGTTATATTTATCAAGTTGTGGATGAATAAATCTAAAGTAGGTCAGTACAGTTAAATGCAAGTCACAATACGGACTAGTGTCATTAACAAATCCCTCATTAACAAATAGATAAAACGCTTTGAAATTCAACATGTTACACTGTCATCATCATCACAAAAATCAGATCAATTAACTTAAAAACCTTTTCAACTGACTAAATCTTACAAATGGAAAGAAGAAATGGAATAATTAAGAAGAACGAAGCCATACACTAAATGTGTTGAGATGAGATTTTGTGTCATTTATGAGTGAAAAAAAAAAGGTGGAGGTGGAGGCGGTCATATTACCTCAGGGGCCATCTTTCACTGTTAATGTACTGTGCTTAAATAATGGCATTTTGGGATGCATATCTATACAAGGAAGGAGCATTCTGCAAATGAGCAGAAATCAAGTAAAATTATCTGTGTTTTCCAAAAAAAATGAATTTTGTCCCTTCCCTGAGCTGAGCATGCATAAACATGATTTTGATTCGTTAAAACATGGCCACCTCAGAAAAACAGCCTCTGCTCCTATTTAACGATCTTCTGCTTTGAGTAGGAAGTTCAATCATTTGTCTTTAAAATGCTTACAGTAAACAAGTATAATCTTATAGTCATATGAGCTATTCTCCAATGTTACAGTATGCTAACGGGAAAGATTAAATACCTCGGGTCACTGCAGGGTTAAGGCTAAGAAAACTGCATATATTATATTCATGTGATGTTTATAAAGGAGGTAAAATCATTAGGCTACCAACTCCTGTTTGTATGTAATGTAACAGCAGTGTATTACCGAAAGTGAGCAGTATGTAAGAATGCTCTTGATCTTCATGGAGAAGCAGCTCTACTAGTATGATATCAGTTACATCGGTCAGGGCATTCTGGGCCGCAGAGCGCACCTGGCAACTGGAGTCTGGAGAAGAAGACCACACCAGTATAATTACATACTTATAATGAAATAGTTAACACATCAGGAATTGACCTCATATGATCTATATGTCAATCAATCAACCAGAAAAGGAAAATTAATGTATATATTTAGGTTAATGCATTTCATAACAATACACTCACCATTCACAGTGCTTCTTTTAAGGTTTTTGTAAAATGCCACAATCTCGCAAGCGTTGAAGCCAACAGAATCCAACAACTCTATAAACGTAACATCACCATCTGGCGGAGAAAATTAGATAGCTTATGAATGCAGGCAGGATGAGGGATTTATCATTTAAGATCTTGCCTTATCAAAATTATATTGGAGGGAAAAAGTTGTATCAGAGAGAATGCTCAATAGTTCAGTATCTGACCGTAAACCTCTGCACGGTACAGGGTTCCACTCTGCAAGCCTCCCCCAAGAACATAGAAGTACTCTCTACCATGATGAGGAATACTCACTGGTACCAAACCAGACACGCAGACTGCACTTAATACCTTTTCCCATGTATCTATGAAAAAGAGATGTTTCAGAGTCAATAAAGACATAAAAACTAAATTACCCTTTCAATAAACATCCTTTACATTATTGTGCATCCCCTCCATTATTCTAAAAGAATAAAAATATTTTCAAACTATTTCATTAAATATGTAATAATCAGATTATTCTACCATACAATAAAATAAAAAATCATAAAGAAAACAAGAGCCTACATTTCCCAATATACAAAATTCCTCTCTTCATTATTTGCAATTGAATACTCAGTTTTCGCTTTGAAATGCATCATGTTACAGAACATAAATGCTTTTATTGAATGCCACATCAATGGCAATGTGATTCTCTCTCTTTTTATTTTTTGAAAAGTATATTCAGGTGAAATAGCTTCTTGAAGGCGAAACAAAATGTAGGGCAGGACTTGATTTTGTCTAACTGGAATTGAATAGATTGTTATTGTTTGCAATTAGAAAAATTGGTCTGTGCACATTCAGTGACACGTGTGCTGTCCTGATAATGAAATTTGTGTCACACACTGTACACATACCGCAGCATGTACCTTTTGGGCATAACTGCTGAGATCTCATGTGATTGACAGGATGGATAACAGACCAGCCCTGAGGTTTATGTTTCTGATTATGAACGTGAAAAAATAATTCTGTACTAGGGTGACTAATTTGTAATCAAAAATATAAAATACTGTCTAAGTTTTGCATTCTCACAGAATAAAATGCTGCTCTTAAATGTGTGTGAATAAGAAAAGAAGCCCTTTCATCATTCTTTTCCATTCAACCCCCGTTAAAAGCTTAAAATCTGGTCTTTGCTGAACTCTCCTAAGAGTATATACAGATTTATACATACAAATATATCACCAGTGCTCAAAAATAAATCAAATTTAGGACACCCAGATAAATTCTCTTGTACCTGATGGTGGCACTCTGAGGGGAAGAAGAGAATAGTTTCCTAGGAAACGGTAAAGTTCTTGATTGTGTATGACAAATAGTGAGCTCTCTGTAGATAAAGTTTCTTGGATCATAGAAGACTCTGCCTGTAGACACTCCCAAGAGCCTGATGAGCTCTTTAGACTCACCTATACATGCACATTTAAATTAATTTAAAGATTGGCACTGGCTCTACATGCAAATGTTATGGATGCACTGTCAGTTTATGGACAACCTCTATGAGGGATGTATGCTGGAACTCAGTAGCAGTCATGAGAACAGCTGTCAAGTCTGGTATTCCTGGCAACAAGAGAACAGGAGCATGGTCCACTACAGACCAGAGTGGACGGGAAGGACTACCAACTCTCAGCACGTCTTCTAAAGCCCGTATCTATTCACAAAAACCACCACATGCAAATAAATGAGGGCAAAACTTTAGTACAATTCTTTAAATCCTATTTTCCATTATATCACTTGCTCTTGATATTGATGTACACTGTACATCAGCTCTCTGACCTCACCTCAGTGCCAAAGGATGCTTCTCCCTTCTCTGTAGTGACCATGTAGCCGTTTACATTTAGGGCAAAACTGCACATAGTTTTCACCATCACAGAATCAGACTCAGGTTATTATTATGTGTAGACAATAATGTATTAAAACAAACAGATATATGTAAATATACACCCACCTTTTCTCATGCAGATGCTGAGAACTCATTTCAATGGATTTTACCTTCACCCGTTGCACCACTGACCCATTGATGATGGGCATTGGGGCGTACCAGCTAAACTCGCACATCTCACTTCCACAGGTAGCTAAACAAACACACACCAGCAAAACCAGCAACACAAATAAATGTTTTTATATTCACAACCATTACTAAGTGCTGAAATGTTACACACACACACCACTGTCCGATAGTGAAGCAACAGACAGCTCCACCTCAAGTCTCTGCGGTTTGAAGTGAGTGGGGTGTGTGGGCTCTTGGAACATAACAATCGCTTTTGGAGTCAACCCGGTCATTGAGTCCTCCAGCATGGCTCTGCCTGAAAACTCCTGAGACACCCAATAAATATAAAAATACTAATATACACTACTGCACATCAAGTTTGGATAACTGAATATTTTAAATTTTTATTTTTAAAAATATTTTAACTTATTTTTCTTGCTTGATGTGTGCTTCTAACTTTTGCCTAACTTTTACAGATACCTAACAGTTCCAAAAAGATCTACAAGTGCTATCTTTTTCAAAAAGTCGATATATCAGACCTCTAAATAGGAGGGGAATTTACTACCTTAAAGCCACACAGCAGGTCTAGCTTCAGGTAATATGGAAATCCCATCTGTGAGACACAACAGAATACAATGACACTTAATGCACACACAAAATTCACTACACAATGAATAAATTAAGATTTATTTTATGTTAATGGTCACACTATCTTCTGGATGATATCAAGTGCGTGAGCTTACATTTTTTTGCATTTCCATAGGGTCCAGATCTCGCACATCCATGCCACCAGTCCCGAGGCTGCACATTGCAGTGGAAACAGGTTCGGTTTTACACAGCCTCATGTCCCACTCACACTCTCCAGCGCGAGATGGTATAAAACCAAGCACTGATAGTGCAAGCAGCACAATCACAATCTGAGCCATTTCTGAAACAGACTGGAATTGATTTAAATGGTTACTTCACCCAAATATTAAAATTATGTCATTAATGACTCACCCTCATGTCGTTCCAAACCCGTGAGACTTCCTTTTATCTTCAGAACACAGTTTAAGATATTTGAGATTTAGTCAGAGAGCTTTCTGTACCTCCATTGAAACTGTGTGTACGGTATACTGTCCATGTCCAGAAAGGTAAACACTGAAGCATAGAAAATACATTTTGGTCCAAAAATAACAAAAACTACAACTTTATTCAGCATTGTCTTCTTTTCGGTGCTGAATAAAGTCGTAATTTTTGTTATTTTTGGACCAAAATGTATTTTCGATGCTTCAAAAAATTCCAACGGACCCTCTGATGTCACATGGACTACTTTGATTATGTTTTTCTTACCTTTCTGGACATGGACAGTATACTGTACACACAGTTTCAATGGAGGGACTGAGAGCTCTCGGACTAAATCTAAAATATCTTAAACTGTGTTCCGAAGATAAAAGGAAGTCTCACGGGTTTGGAACAACATGAGGGTGAGTCATTAATGACATAATTTAGATTTTTGGGTGAACTATCCCTTTAAGCCTTATGATGGTTCTCTTTGGGAGGAAAAGGCACTGTATCAGTACATTAAACCACTATAAGCGTTTTAGAATATCCCCAAAAAGGTGGACGCTTCTCAAGGGTCGCGCGCTTGCAGTCAAACCTGTGTGACAACGCGCTAAGTTACTCATTATAAGTAACTTCAAAAATTTAAAAATAACGTTTTTAGCATCGAAAACTGTACTCAGCGAGTGTAAATGTCAATAAAACGACCATGAGCTATAGCTTAAACTACAAAAATCTTTGTTTACATTACTATTTAAGACTTAAAGCATTTGAAACAAAGACAATATTAACGTTACAGTTTACAACGGTATTTTTGTAAAATTATTCATACTGTCTATGAAAGTATGCTGTGAGGAGACTAGTTGGCCGTTAAAATTGTTTATCATTTGTACAGGTATCGTTTGCAACACTGACTATTAAATAACAACAGTTTATGAACAATTAGCTAATTCACCACAGCTTTGAAGAATTTCACGAATTTTAAGAATTAACGTTACCTCTGAAATTTCAAATGCAGAGCAGACGGGCTGAATTCTGAGTGACAGGTGATCTGATGACATCACAGGTCACTCGAGAGCTTGGGGCATGATGGGCGTTACCAAACCTTTATATATATATATATATATATATATATATATATATATATATATATATATATATATATATATATATATATATATATATATATATATATTTTGTCATGACACAACTTTGCCTGGAGTAATTACACGAAATGAATCACGAAAAAAATATAAAATATTATATTATAATATATATAATATATATTATAAAATATTTAAAATAAGACACATTAGTAAATGGATTTGAAAGACTTTGGGATGAGAATAATAAAATGTAATGATAGTAATAAAATGTAAAAAAAATAAATAAAATGAAAATATTCGTAATTCTTAAAAAAGTAATTCGACACTTCACTCTGCTTAATAGGCCTATAATATAATATAGCCATTTTTTTATTTGTCTTTTTGTCATTCTTGAAAGGATAGTTAAACAAAAATGAAAATTCTGTCATTAATAACTTACCCTCATGTTATTCCAAACCTATAAGAATTTTGTCTTGTATTGACATTAAATGTCTTTTTGTTAATTGTATGCCTTCTGTTATTCATTCTGAAGAAAAGACAATGCAGGCTACTGTTAAAATAGCATCACTTGTGGAGAAATGGAACTGAATAGCAATAGCCTTAACTTTTGTACTGATGTTGTCAGACTCGAAATACGTATTTAAGTCAGACTCTGATTAAAGGTTTAAATGAGACTGGTTTCATTTAAATAAACCTGGAATTGCTCTGAAACTAGGAAACTAGCTTAACAGCGCCACGTTTTGGCTTTGAAACGTACAGTGCTCATATTTGTTTAACTGGACAAAATTCCTTAATTATGTCCTTAATTTGCTGTTGGTTTCCCAAGCCATTTCACTACATCACATGTTTGTAATGTACATGATAAACCTTGAAATACAACTATATATGATGATAAATTAAATTAATATTAAAAAAAAAATGTTATTAATTTATTAGTTACTACAAAGGACATTATTTATAGTTAAATATTTAAGTGATTACAACTTTTTTATTTTTAACATTGTGAGAACCAATACATTTTGTTGTACGGATACTCTCTCAGTGTGCAATAAGACCATGTATTGAGATGATGAAGCCACTAGATGTCAGTAAAAACACATTGAAGCAACTAGAAGTGACACATATACGTGTGCGTTTCCGGGACTTCTGGTCCGGGACTTCTGGCCTTCTTAAAGATAAATGAAGCCAGGGTTTAGAAAATAACACACTTTTCCATTTCTACACGTTTTACATTTTTGAATGCTTGATGAATTGTATTTAACAGCATTCTGTGATGGAAATGATGGTGGAGTAATTTTAGAATGAAAAGCTAACTGCTTTATCTTGTAAATTGCATTGTATGTATCCTATATACAGTTAAATAACATTGTTCAAATTTTTTATTTTTTTATTTTTCTGCAAATTTCACAGAATTACTGCTTGGCTAGAAATATTTATCCTCTGTTTAAAAATGATTTTTACTTTGAAACCTGGCATTACTGTTCTCCCACCGATCTAGAAACTCCAATTCAACAATAAACACATTGGAATAAATAACAAATAAAATAATAGGCCACATCTTTATTATTCTTGCATTATTTGCTGTTTGTCTGTTTGTATTGAAACTTTTCTTTAGATTCACACACTCCTTTTTGGTGTGCTAGTTTGCATTCCCTTACATTACATCTCTTAGACAGCACCTTGTTAAGTGGCCTTCTTAAAGATAAATGAAGCCAGAGGCATCTGCTAAGTAAAACTATTTGTGTGTCAATCCTTAATTTGTTGAGAAACATTTTACAACTCCTCAGAGTAAGTCCCTATAGATTCTCTTGAACGCACCCCATAGTGCCAGAGAAACGTGGCCCCCGCTAGGTGTCTTGCCTGTGGCACATTTTACCCTTTTGCGTTTGAATGTCAAGACTCTCCATGCAGAAAATTGATTCCCAATGATGCTATTGAGCAGGCAGGTCACTCAAGAGAGAAGAAAATAATCTCATACCCCCAAAACAATGAGATGAAACCAAAATGCTGGAGATAAAGGATTGTCATGTAATTACGAAAATTGAGGAAATCGATCAAAGAGCATGAAGCAGATATATGGACACTCAGCAGGTTTAAACCTAAATAAGGCCATGTTTGAGACCTCAGGTTCTCGTGTCTCCGCTGAGGGAAAATATCATAGGTCACTCACACGTAATCATGTCATTTGTGTGTCCTCACATAAATTAACAGGATATAGTGAAACTACATTATCTGAGAGATTTAATTAGAGCAAATGTTCTGCTCTGATATAATGGTTTGAAATTAACAAAATAAAAATAAAAATTGCCCCTAAGGTTAATTATTCAACTCTGTTATCGCATAAACATTTTTTAATCACCAGAACATAGCCAGTGAATAATATGCCATGGTGCAATGATAATTGTTAGCTGAGGCTATCGTGAGACATTTTTGCATCGACATCTTTAACCCTGAAACATGTATATGTAACAGGGTTGACACGTCTTTAAAATGAGATGGCATGTGGTATTAATATGCTTACTTGAATTGTAATGTAACTCTGTTATCTTTTTAAGTTCATGTATATGAATTCCAAACTTAAAGTAACAGGGTTGAAATAAAGTGGTGCTGTAGGGTCAAGTTTAGCATTACTAATGACATGTCAGTCAAATAAATAAAGCTTGATAGTTCAACTTGTTATGGGATAAATGTTATTATTTTAATTGGCATAACACAACCTGTCAATAATACAGTGTGGCGTAATGATGCTTGCCACTATTAGACGTTTTTGCACTGATCTTTAGCTCAAGAACACTTTGGATATAACAGGGCTGTCAAATCACAAAGAAAAATGGGGTTAGTAAAAAAAAATAAAAATGGCATGAGTTAGTAAAATTTAAATAAATCATAATGTGTAATTTATGAAAAGCCTCAAATTTACCTACTAAATTATCTGTATGAATTCCAAACTTGCAATAACAGGATTGACATTAAGTTATGCTTTAAGGTCAGGCTCTGGTTATTAATGACAAAAAACTTTGTCAAGCCTGATAGTTCAACTTTGTTAACGCAAATAATTATTATTTTTTTAATCACTAGAACAAAAACGGTGAATAATACTGTGTGGTACAATGATTTTTTGCTAGCTGAGGGCATTAATAGACATTTTTGCACTGACCTTTAACCCCAAACCACACTGCCAGAGAGAAATTGCAAGTTATTATAATATTAATTCAATTATATACATAATTCATATATATACAGGGCACAATAAAATAAGTTAATTATTCAAATTTACACTTACAAAACGTACAGTAACAGGGTTGAAATGAAGTGTTTCTTTAGGATCAGGCTTATTAATGACAAATTACTATTAGCACTCTGAAATGGAATTTAAAAATATTAGAATTAGTCATTTAATAATATTTTTTCTTGACAACTAATCTGAATACAGAAGGCACACAGTCCCGTGGTGGTCTTGCAGTGTGTATGGAGATTACAGCCCTGTTTCTTTTTAGAATAAAAAAAAAAATCCAGAAGAAAGAGAATGTTCTTAGAAAATACCCATCATCTCTTCTGCATTCTAAGCCTACACAACATGCAAAACCACACATCCTACAAAATGAGTGAATAAAACCGAAGTTGTGCGTTATGTGTGACACGCATCACTCTTGATTTGACTCTAAACACTCGTCAGTGCTGTCAGGGGTGTACTTACTCCCAGCCGTCGGAAAGAATCAGCACACTTCCTCTGGTCTGGGACTAACCTGGGCCATGTGTTCAGCAGTAATTCTTCCCCTCCAGAACGGGTAAATACCCTCGGCAGAACCCATATCAAATTCCAGGGAAACAAAGACAGCTAGTGCTGTGAGGGACGACTGCGCACTCGCAGCCATAATGAGCCATCTGTTCAGCCATGGCAGTGCAAACCAAATGTCATCAAACTGTGCTCCTTCCCTTGCGCTTCCTCACCTCGCCTTCATGGCAGGTACACCGCACTCGTAGAGCATCACTAATGCTCGGCGTCACAGTCTACATCGGAGTTGAAATCAGTTTGTATCAGTGACAGACAATGTAACGCTGAATACTGCAGTGGGGCTACGAATAATCAACTAAAATACGTCTTCAATTAAATATTTAATGCCAGCAACCATTATAGCGTACATTTGTATGTGAAGACACAAAACAGACATAAGGGGAAATGAAAAGGCTGACAGCATTCAAACAGACATTTGAAATACAGGATTTGAAGAAGCAGCGTTTGCCAAAATAAGAGTATTTGTCCAGCATGTGACCAAATCATTTAATCTTAGTCTTCTGAGTAACTCCAGTATATATGATAGGCACCTTTCTTGAACCATGCAAAATTGTGAATACATTTTGAAAAAAAAGAAAGAAAAAAAAAGCATTTTGGTTTTTAAAAAGCAAATACATCTTACAGTAACGGATCAAAATAAAACAGGCATGGCGTGTGAAAATGCTAAAGAAAGGCACATAAAATGACGAACATAACAGGATTGAGAACTTGGAGATGGACATGATTTATTTTGGATTCCATATGCTCAGAGATTGTGGAGAAAAGAACAAGCGTCTCTTATTCTTGAGTGGTTGGGTTATTTGGGTTATTCTTCAGTGGACGGGGTCGTGTCTGACGGTGCCTGCTGGGTAACACTGTCCATCTCTGCAGGTTCAGAGCTCTCAGTTGATGGACTCTTCTCATGGGCGGCACCTTCTTCCTCTGCTTCTGTGTTAACACTCTCTTCAAAACCATGTCCTTCGGCCTGCGGACCGTCTCCGTCATAGATGATGTCCTCTGGGTTGGGCGCAGGAGGACAGAACTCCTCATCAGGGAGAATATGCTGAAACACGGATTCAGCCTGGAAATGAACAGAAATGGTCATAGTTTGCCTAAACCAACAAGAAACATCCCATAATTGAGCCTATAAACAATATCTGACCCAATGACTGCTGGACTCACCAGTTTAATGGAGCAGTCGCTGCCCAGGCTGCCATCGGGACCGGTGCACACGTGAACGTTGCTCGGCAGGCTGTAGCTGCTGCTGTCCAGTGCTGATGTGTCCCTCATGTTGAAGTACATGACCCACAGCACTGCCGGCTTGCTTCTCTCCTCTGCACCTGAATGTGATGTTAAAACAGTCATTCATTTGCTGTCTTGACATGAGAGGGCTTTGCATTTCAGATGTCTTGCTCTTCTGCTCACCAATGCTGCATTTATTTGATAAAAAATACTGTAAAAACTTTAATACTGTTACAGATTATTACAATTAAAAAAGCTGGTTTCTATTTCAATGTTTTCAAATGTGCGATTAAAGCTGAATTTTCTGCATCATTTCTCCACCCTTCAGTGTCACATGATCCTTCAGAAATCTTTCTAATATGCTTATTTGCTGTTCAAGATTTTTCTTTTAATCATTATCAATGTTGAAACCATTTTTGCTGCCTCATGTTATTGTGTAATCTGTGGAACACTAGCATTTTTCTAAAAAAAAAAAAAAAAAGAAACTTTTATTCAGCAAGGACACACTATACTGATAAAAGTTACAGATAATGGTTACAAAAGATTTGTATTTCACATAGAAATACAACATTAAACACATCAAAAGTTTTGACTGATGATTGAGCACCAATAATAACTGATAATAATCAATCACCAGCATATCAGCATGATTGAATGATTTCTGAAGGATCATGTGACACTGAAGACAGGAGCAATGATGCTGAACATTCTGCTTTGCATCACAGGAATAAACTACATTTTAAAAACATAAAAGAAAACAGTTAACAGAAATTATAATAATATTTCAATATTAATGTTTTTTTAACAGTATTTTTATCAAATAAATCCAGCCTTGGTGAGCAGAAAAGACTTGTTTTAAAAACATTAAAACACTAGAGTATAATATATTATGCACATGAAATAATTTTCATAAAAAATAAATAAATAAATAAATAAATAAAAAAACAAAAAAAATAATAAAATAAAATAAAATAAAATAATCAGGGCTGTGGAAAGTCTTTGAATGTGTGCACAGAAATATTTGAACCTAAAATTTACGAAAATGGGGGAGTTTAGATGTGCAACAAATGGCAGTAAGATGAAATGTTGGTGTTGGATATTTTTTAATATGAAAGCCAGAGAGAATTTCAGCACCACGGACAGCAGAAAGCATGAGTTGATGGGAACACCACAGACAGACTTTTTGAACACTGTAAAAAATGAAACTGCTCATTTTCCAGTTTACGAAACCTTAGTCTCAAATACTAAATCCCAGCATGCATTGCAGCATGAATAAATTATGCAGTTACTATTATAACATTATTGTTTTGCCATTTTCTGACTTCATTTCAACTTTTTTTTGTTTTATCATTATTGTTAGTTATTTGTTGTACTGTGCTGTAAATAGCTCATCTTTTTAACATTTGTTGGTCACAGTTCTTGAGGTTTGTGTGTCTGGTTATGAGGCCTAGAGTATGTTCAACTACTTAAATCCAATTCCTGGATATCTTAGTCTTGTAAGTTGTCTAACAAACAAAGACAATGATGTCTGCTTAATGAGGCTAACATAGCCTTTCATGTTTGTCTTTTGTAAACAAACATACATTTGATAATGTAGTGACTTTATAGACATTCTTTTTTTTGTTCCAGGAAACAGAAAAACATTACCACAACGACAGTAATTATTGTTTCAGCAGCTGTGACAAGAATTTTTCTTTTACTAAAATAAAAAAATCAGCATTGCATGAGCAAACAAATTTACATTGACTCAACAAAGTATCTTTATTGAGCAGAACTAAAAATCAATTGTTGAGAAATCTCAAAAGTCTTACAGCAAGTTGCCTAAGTATTTCTCACATATTAATATCTTATTCTGAATGACCATATTCCCCTTAACCCTATCCGATACTTAAACATAACTACTACAACAACTTCCTTACTTACTATCAATACGCAGCAAATTAGAAGTTTACTGAGGGGAAACTCTTAGTTAATAGTGAACATGTTCTTCCCAACACCACTTACGGCAGATTTATCACGAGATGAGAATGTTAGTATTTTGTTAGCGGCTGCATGACATAGGTCACCTAATCTCTTTCTCTCCTTTGATGACATCTTAGACGAGAGTGGCTCTATAGGACAACAGAAGAGAAGAGTCTCAAGAGTGTGTGCGCGTGTGTGTCACTGGTTCATTTAAAGCGTAAAGCTGTCGGTCTGTATCATTACCCTTTAAATACACGAGCCTCTGCCGCAAAAAGGTGGGAAAAGAAAGGCTAGAAAAAGCGAGAGGGAGAAGGTGTCAGTCTGAAATGTCAGAACGGTCATTACCCAAATGTCACACAATTATGACGCGTGTTCCTTTTCCTGCCCGGAGATTTGCTTAATTTGGAGAGGGGAGAGGTGTGGCGCCATCAATGTTTAACGCCACTTCAAATACACCACCCATCCTTCCCTCTGAATGCTGCAGGGTCACTGATTCACCAAACACTCAAGACTTTCACTGAACACACACAGTCAAAGAGACTCTTCTATTAGAGGAAGAAAGCCATGAACATACATGACCGGCTAATATATGGACACAGAGAAACGGTTTTATACTGTATATGTATTGATATATAAACTTATTTATAATATATTGATATCGGATTTAATATTTGATTAGTATATTCAGAATTGTGCGTTATGATAATATCATAAACACCACCATTCTAAGGTTGAGAATTTTTAAGAAAATAATACTTCAAAAGTCTATTGAAGTATGTATGGTTCTGGTTTGGTCGGACGGTCACACACACGGTCACACACACACACGCACGGTCACACACACACATGCACACGCACACACACACACAATCCCAGATGTGACAAATGTCAGATTAGCATACAACAGCACTCTTGATAGCGGCTAACACATGCCTGCAGCTGCAAACCTCCCAAACCACAATCACCCTCTAACACACTGCGTTCACACACACAACTATCTGAATGAGGACATTACACAGACTTCTACTGTTTTATATAAAGATAGTTATAGATTTTATAAGATAATCCCCACCCTTAACCCTACCCCTCACAGAAAACATTCTGCATTCTGACCAAAAAAAAAAAAAAATGGTTAATTAGGTACACACACACACACTGAACCAACGATGCTCTCTACAACAACAACAACAACAAAAAAAAAAACATTATGGAAATAGGTGAAAAGAGATGTTTATCACATTGCTTTGTGGTCGTGAAAAGTATGCTGACACTAAGGTGCTCAGAGTGGTGCAGAGTGCAAAATCAATCTCTTCCCATCTCGAGTGCATAGCAAAACGCGATGGTCATGGCAAGAACATGCTAAGATTGGCTTTGAGTATACAGTAGCTGTAGTCCACCTATTTGTGGATTTTTGTCTTGAAATGTTTTGAAATCCACTAATGTACAGGAAGTGATTTACAAATAAATGCCAAAAAGAGTTGTGTTTGTGACATAAAAACATATTAGAAATGTTTATTTTTTATTTGGAGTCTATTTTTTTATATGGTCTTCCTATGATCTGAAAATACATATGCATTTGTAAACATTATAAACTTATAATCTGAACAATTTAAGAGTTTTATAGATACAAACAATAACAATTTTTTAAATGAATAGTTTCATACTTTTATACCTTCATTTTTAATTGGATTGTCATTCACAATGCTTCATGGGATTGTAGTTCTTCCCTTCATTAAAGTACACAGTGCTGCACTTTTGTCGGTTCATCTGATTTTCATTCACTTTTTGTTTCAAACCAAAGTTTGTTAATGGTGTGACTGGTCTCGTAGTTGGTTGGCTCGTTTGGTTCACGGCTCATAGCACTTTTAAAATCCCAATGAGGAAATGATTGAATAAAAAACTTAACTAATCAGCACAACTGAAAAACAGGGTTGGGACTAATGTACTCTAAGGTGTTCAGAGACATAAGTGCAGTCACTAAAATATTTGAAGTGTTGTTGTTTTAGTCTGCTGCAGTAACTAAGGTATCACAGGTTTATGCTATACAGGGTTTTGGGATGTGTTCTGAGTGTTATGGGCTGTTCAAGTCAAAAACCCTGAATATAAGATGTAATAGCAAAGCAATTGGTTTCCTTTAATCTAGTCTACATGCAGTCATACACAAGCCTTGATCTTTGTGAAGGGTTTAAAATCCCTTGGGAAATCTGCACTAGTTGTTGTTTATTTGTTCCATTTGGCTCCATCCTGATCCAAACAGACTCTCTCTCTCATACACACACACACACACACACACACACACAGCTCTTTGACCATGGGAATGAATGAAGATCTACCCAGGTGACTTTGTCTCTCTGACCTGTTCTGGCCCACTGCTCTTCTTATCTAGCGATTCATCCTCAAGACCTCTGCCAGTATTTGTTCTGACATTTTAATTAAAACAGTACTAGCTCATTCCTGTGATAAAAAGGCAGTGTGTCGCCCAGCGGGGCCCCGTGTCCCACACCCTCCGCTGTGCTGGCCAGGCACCTGAGCACACAAGCTAACACACACATAAAGAATCAGTTTTAACATTTCTATTTTCTTGAACCACAGAAGTACTTAAATTCACAACAAGAATCAACAGAAAAAGGTAATGCTCTAAAGGAGAGTATGTGCATGATGGAGGAGTGATAAAGGTGTGTTGAGATGCCGGCTGATAGAGGGATGGAGGGAGGAGAGCTGGCCGAGATGACCTTGATCTTACTGCAATCAAACAAGACAGTCATCCCTCCATCACACATCTGGAGTCAAGACACTCTTATTACACAAATTATGATCAATTGGTACATTTTAGGAACTGTCAACTATGACATGAAGCTGTTGATAAGGACCAGTATCAGGAAATGAAATCAAGTCAAGCTTCAAACTACTCACAATTTAAAGTAGCTAAACTAGTGATAATGTAATTATTATATAGCCAAGTACGACTAGCACATAACAAAGGCTGCAGTTTAATTAAATATATGCTCTGCATGTTTCAGAGTGAATTACTAATTAGATTTAAAAGTTTAATTGGCTGACAGCCATGATATAGTATGTATGTATGTATGTATGTATGTATATATATTATATATTATATCAATTAGAGAAAATAAATTCCCTTCAAATTGGAAAACTAGTATTGTAACTCCAATTTTCAAAGCAGGATCAGCTGATGAGGTTCAGAATTATAGACCAATTTCTATTCTTCCTGCAGTTTCAAAAATTCTGGAAAAATTGGTAGCTGAACAACTTATCAATTATTTAGAAAAACATGATTTACTTTATTCTAAACAGTTTGGTTTTAGGCCTAAGTATTCAACAGAAATGGCAAACTGCTATCTCACAGAATTTATTAAGGAATCCTTAGATAAAGGTAATGTAGTAGGTGCAGTGTTTTTAGATCTTAAAAAGGCATTTGATACTGTGAATCATGAAATTCTCCTACACAAATTAAATTTATTTAACTTCACTCAGCAAGCAATGAATTGGTTTAGATCATATTTAGAATCCCGAGATCAGTGTGTTAAAATTAATAATTCAAGATCAGCTTTACGAAATAATAATATGGGTCTCCCTCAAGGGTCAATTTTGGGCCCATTGTTGTTTTCCTTATATGTTAATGATTTTCCAAACTGTTGTAAGCAAACAAAATGTCAGTTATATGCAGATGATACAGTCATTTATGTATCTGCAAAGACTCCAAGTTTAGCCGCAGAAATATTAACAAATGAAATGATTGGTGTGACACAGTGGTTACAGAACAGTTGTTTGACCCTGAATTGTACAAAAACTGTCTCAATGTGTTTTTCAATCAGAAAGAAGGAAATGAGTGATTTTATAATTAAGATCAATCAAAAGGAAATTGAAACGGTTAATCATTTTACATATTTAGGTGTTATTTTAGACTCTCATTTGAAATTTGATATGCATGTTAAGAAGCTATGTAGAACAATCAAAACAAATCTGAATTGTTTTTACATGATTAGACCATATTTATCATTGAAAGCAGCCAAGTTATACATGCATGCAATGATTTTTTCACACTTATCTTACTGTGTGACTGTCTGGAGTCAGGTTTCTCAACTGACTATTAAACCTGTTAGATCCCTATATAAACAAACACTAAAAGTTTTGGATAAGAAACCAACCAGATGGCATCACTGTAGCATTTTACAAAAATATAGTTTGCTTAGTTTTGAAAATTTTATAAATTCATTTGTTATTAAAATGTTTTTTAAATGTTTAAACAATCTTGCGCCAAAAGTTATATGCGAATTAATATCAAAACAGAGTAGTAGGGGGATCGCTACAAGAGGTGCAACTACACAGAACTGTATAGCACCACAGAGAAAAACTAAATTTGCACAATCTACATTTACAGTTCAAGGTGCATTGTTATGGAACAGCTTGTCAGCTGAATTGAAAATGCAAACACAGTTGAATATTTTTCAAACAAAACTGAAAAAGTGGTTCAAACAAAAGCAGATATGTGAACATTGATGGTTGTACATAGAATTAGTTGTTTATTTATTTTTTTTTTTTTAGCCTAACCAGGGACTAGGGCTGCAAATTAGCCATTGGCTAGAAGCCTATATGTAGAGCATCGGCTGCATGAAACTGTAGCAATGTTATACTGCATTGTCCCTGTTAAATAAACTGATAAATAAATAAATATATATATATATATATATATATATATATATATATATATATATATATATATATATATATATATATATATATATATATATATATATATATATATATAAATCAATCTTTGCAATCCAAACTCACTATATGAATTCACCCTTATAATCTGAAGGTAATGTGAGGTCATATGTGACGGGTCGTGCACAGATTCACTCTGAAGGAGCCAAGCAGACCCTGACAGAGCATAATGGGAATCAATGGGAGCAGCGCCTGGCCCCTGCCTGCAACACCACCATCAATATCAATCACTGTTATCGCCAATAACGTCTCTGTGTAAGCCCTTCGCTGAATGTCACAGCAATACCAGATCTTTCTTTTTAAAGAGATGAAGAGATGATCTCTCTTTGACGCGAGCGGCAAGGTTAGTTAAGTACTGTTAGCAGCATGTATAGTAGATCTGGATGTGGAATTGGAGGTCGATGCACAGAAGGAGTGAAGATGTTAATGGGTGGAAGTGAAGGAGCTGGCTCAGGTCTTACCTTCTGAAGGTTCCTCTCCAGGAATGGTGGAAACGTGAAACAACTCAGATACAACTGGAGCAAGATCTTCCTGGGCTGTACCAGATGATGAACAGGTCAAGTGGACCAGATCTGACGAAATAAGATCACAAGAGACCATTTAGGGCAATTGAGGGTACCATATTTTCCAGACTATAAGTCACACTTTTTTTCATAGTTTGGTTGGTCCTGTGACTTATAGTCAGGTGTGACTTATTTATCAAAATTAATTTGACATGAACTAAGAGAAAACATTACTGTCATCAGCCGCGAGAGGGCGCTCTCTTCTGCCCTCTCGCGGCTGTAGATGATAAAGTTTTCTCTTGGTTCTAAATAAATGCGACTTATAGTCCAGTGCGACTTATATATGTTTTTTTCCTCGTCATGACACATTTTTGGACTGATGCAACTTATACTCAGGTGCGACTTATAGTCATAAAAATACGGTACATACTTTTTATTTTTGGTTTCATATGGTTAACTTTTATACCATTTCTGAGAAACGTTTAAATCGTCTAAAATGTATAAGAATGCTTTGTGGTGAACACTGTAACCATTATTATTTAAATAAATGGCCAAATAAACATAATGAATTAAATACAAATTGAACAAATAAAGAAAATGCATAGATAGCAAAAAGATTAGAAAGTTTTATTTTTATTTTTTTAAGCAAGCAAGCCATTAGTAAATGAATAGTGCACAAGTCTAAAAGGGACTAGTTTATTAATTTTAGGAATAGAATTTGAATTGAGAGTGCTAGAGTTAGAGTGTCAAATAAAGATGATGAAGAGCTGTTTTTAGCCGATTTTTAAAGATATAAAATATATATATCTCACAATTCTGACTTTTCCCCCCTCAGAATTATGTTTTCTTCTCTTATATAAAAAAAAAAAGTAAAAATTTTAACAGGGAAAAAAATCATAATTGTTAAAAGTCATAATTACCTTTTATTTTGTTTAATTTTTTTCTAACATTTGGTGGAAACTATCTTCCATAAGCTCAAATCTCAAGCTGCACTAGGCAAGGTTTCAAAGCATACTTTACTGGCAAAAACTTGTTTAAATAAGTATGACAAACTTGGCCAACAATCTGACAAGAACTACAGTAAGGCTCTGACTTTCCATGAAAGTATCCCTTAAAGTAATGCAGAGGGGCAAAAAAGAAACGGGCACCGAAACTCAAAACAACGAATCTCAATCCTCATAGAGGTCTGAGAAGTTCTGCTAGTGGGATTTGTGGAAATGTCCTGGGTAATCCCAAGAGTTCACACACCACTTCCAGGCTTATCATTACTTCTCCATTGATCCTTCCTGTGGTCTGTGGTACAACTCCGTGTGTGTGTGTGTGTGTGTGTGAGGATCAAAGAGAACAAATCCAGTGCAGGAAGCTCAGGGCGGCACACTGGCTCCGTGTCACACCATGGAGAGGTGCACATATGCAGGCATCTCCAGTGGGACAGGAGGTGCAGCTTCGCTAAAGGCTCTAAAGACACACGGGACACTACAGAGTTTTGAAAAAGATTCTCACCATAGACAGAAACACTCCATGGGGAGGATTTTAAAAGTCCTGGATAGTTGAAAGTGAACACTTTTGCAGTACAGGTGGATTCAGAATATACCCATTTATGGGCATATATATTCTATATAGAGTCTTGAAGAAAAAACTACACTTTTTTTTCCCTGTTGTATTTGAGTGGACACTTTTACATGAACATCCATCATCCTACAGTATACATGAAATGCATGGAAGAATTCTGAACTTATGAAAATGCATAATTTAAAGTAGCACAAAAGAGTAGAAGGAAATAATTAAATAAAATAGAAATTATATTTAATCTGCATGATCAACATGAAGCAACATTTATAATAATTTTAATTCTAAAAATTTTTCTAGACTGATGTGTATGTGGATTATTCATTAAGAGCAAACACTGCAAATATAGTAGAATATGAGTCCCATTTAAAAAACCTAATCAAATAATAAAAGGAATCAATCAATTCAATTAAATAATTTTTTATTGTATTCATTAAAATTTTTTAAATAAGTTACTTCCAAAATTTACAAATAAATGCACCTATTTATAACTAATTTTAAATATGGATGCTTAAAAGTGTAAAGTAATAAACTTTATGCTTAAAGTAGTAAAATGCAACATAAAAATTAAATATTGCACTTTTAACAAGCATTGCAAAAAATATTTTATTTCCATTATATAACAATCAAAACTTTTGAAATAATATATTTCTCACCATACTAAATACACTTTCATATTAGATGGATTATTGTACTTGCATTAATATTTAACTACATTAATAAATTCCATATACAGTTGTAAATGTCTAATGTCAGTTTGAAGTGATTTATTATTTAACAGATACAAAGTTATTATACTATAACTTCAAGAGTTTTTTTATTTCACTCATTTTTTTCAATCATTTTCAATGAGAATTATCATTAAATATGAATACATTGATTATTTATATTTTTAAGTGGCACTCCAAGTCCTTCATACACTGATATCCTTTGGTTCAGACTTAGTAATGTCAGGCGAAATGTTGTATGATGAAAGTATAAAGCAAACAAATGCGGTCTATCCTGATTTGAAATATGTTTTTTCTAATGTTAAAATACTAATACTTTATATACTTAGAACTCGCACCCAGTGTAATGAGATGGGGCTGAATCTGAGGTAAAGTTTGGGGCAAGACCACCAATAACAATTCTGCAATTCTGTATGGTGCTGCCAGTGGCCTGAAAATCACACACTTCACCTGCAAAGTCTAGAATCAATAGTCGTGGTGTTGCTTGGAGCCCTCCTGGAGAACACATCTAACATCCTCAGCAGCGTAACTAAAACAGTCTTGCCATAAGTGGTTAATGATAAATAAAGAGCATCTTCTCCTGTGAACGCATGTCTGTCACGGTCATCATCATCCGTTGATTGCGAGGGATGCTCTCAGGTAGAAGTGCATTACTTAAAGAGGAACGACTACGATCCATCTCCCTGTGGGACCGGGCTATAGCAAAGCAAAGCTTCCTATCATTTCCCCTGAACTCAATTCCCAGAGAGAGGAAGAGGAGTTCCGCTGATTAAGCTTTTCATTCCCCCGTGAGGACAGAGTCAGTGACTGGGGCCCTCCACCATCTCCACCTGATCTACCCCTTCACTATGATTGATAGCAGAGTAGAGCCAGTGTAACAAACACAATAACTTTCATAAATAACAATGGAGTTAATGATGGAGTCATCGGTGTGGTGGGCGCTGAACTGAGGGTTTTGAAGGACAGTCTTGACATTTTTGTGTTCTGAGATGATCAATGTTCATCACTTTTTAACATTTTAATAACTAATAAACTAATAGTTTAAAATCTGCATTTATATGCACTACTGGTCAAAAGTGTATAAAAAAAGTATCTTATGCTCACCAAGACATTTACATTTACTTTATCAAAATACTGTAAGAACAGTAATATTGTGAAATATTGCTACAATTTAAAATAACTGTTCACTCCAGTCTTCAATGTCACATGATCCCTCAGAAATCATTCTAATATTGTATGATGATTTGCTCGAGAAAAACTTAACATTGAAACAGTTTTTGCTGCTTACCATATTTTTCGGACTATAAGTCGCACCTAAGTATAAGTCGCACCAGTCCAAAAATACGTCATGATGAGGAAATAAACATATATAAGTGGCACTGGACTATAAGTCGCATTTATTTAGAACCAAGAGAAAACATTACCGTCTCCAGCCGCGAGAGGGCGCTCTATGTCTTCAGTGTAGCGCCCTCTCGCGGCTGGAGACGGTAATGTTTTCTCTTGGTTAATTTCTCTTAGTTCATTTCTCTCGGTTCATGTCAAATTAATTTTGATAAGTCGCACCTAACTATAAGTCGCAGGACCAGCCAAACTATGAAAAAAAGTGCGACTTATAGTCCGGAAAATGCTTCGTGCACCGTGTTAACCTAACTGAGACTTGTTATAGCACTTATATATCATTGCTCTTTTTGTTGTTTTTGATTGCTTCCACTGTCTTCATCTGTAAGTCGCTTTGGATAAAAGCGTCTGCTAAATGAATAAATGTAATGTAAATGTAAAATACTGTAATAATTTTGTGTAAACCACAGTAAAAAAAAAAATCAGGATTCTTTGAACACAAAAAATACAGTTATTTGAAATAGAAATCCTTTCTATCACTATAAGAGTTTACTTGATCATTTTAATGCACCCCTGCTGGATAAAAGCACACATTTCTGTATCTTTTCCCCTGAAATCTTATTTACCTAAACTTTCAAATGGTAGTATCAAAGTTTCCACAAAAGCAAAAACTTTTTTTAACATTGACAATAAGAAGAAATCAAGCAAATCAGCAGCATATCAGAATGATTGACACTGAAGACTGGAGAACTGCTGCTGTTTTGATCACTGGAATAAATTTCATTTTAAAATATTCAAATAAAAAATGTTTTTTTACAGTTTAACATTATAAATAGTAATAATATATTACAATATTTTTTATTTTTACCCTATTTTTGATCAAATAAATGCAGCTTTGGTGAGCAAAAATAGACACAAACGCAAGCACGCAGACACACACACAAACATGTGTGTGTGTTTGTGTGTGTGTGTGTGTGAGTGTGTGCGTGCGTGAGTGTGTGTGTGTGCGTGTGTGTGTGTGTGCGTGAACATTTTGGAACTGGCAAAAGGAAGAATTGCAAATTGTTTGGAAATCATTGTTACACTTGCAACATGCATTGACCATATGATAATTGTAACTATATAACTGATGTGTGATCATGGCATGTATGTATTGTGGTGGATGTGTAACTCACAGGTGCCAGGCATGCAGGTCATGGAGGAGGAACAAAGCTCCACCATCCTCACAGCTGGTGCAGAAGATTCCAGAGGAGGAATCGTCACCAATGAGATCTGCCATTAAAACAGGAAATACACTATCTTAGAATCTACATAAAACATATGACTGAGATGCCGATCCTTCCTGGCACTACAAACATAGTGCAGAATCTACAGCATAAATCACAAACCAATTTTATTTTGCCCATGTTGTAAGCTTGTTGAGTAAATAATGCAAATAAGGCAGAGCTAAACCGATATAATCCAATTATGTTTTCATACAGTGCTTGGGTTAAACTATGTTAAAACTGCTTTTTAATCAAGTCCAAGTGCGCCAACTATAACCAACAAAAAAAATAGTGAAAGAGGAAGAGAAAGCATTGACCGAATGCTCGTCTGGCGACTGTCATTCCAAAGAACGAATGGCTAATTAAAACCAGCCTGAATATTTAATTAAGTTTTGTCACACATAGTCATGTAATATTCCATTTCCACACTGTGTCAAGACACTGATATTAATTTCTGTTCGTCGAGGCTAATGAGCATAAATTACACCCACTTTTCCTTCCTCTCCTGATCTGCTTTGAATATTCAAGCATGAATTCCTGATGGAGAGCAAATTGGGCTGAGATTCAGAAGGCATGTGACCACTCCACTTCTTTTCCTGGACTCTGGTGGACAGCACTCAAATTAGCCTAAGAGGATGCTTGCGTGTCACCATCCACTCTCGCATCAGAAAGATTTATTTATCCAATTCTAAACCAGTAACAGCAAACAGAATTACTGTCCTTTCATTGAACTGGTTATTTTTTCCTCTCGTAATTCACTTTAGAATGCTACGCTCGAGAACGGGACGTCAAAACTATTGAAACGATCCCACAAATCGGCTCTGATGTTTTGTTGCATCTATGCCTGCTGGATCTTGGACAAGTCCCAAGAATCCATCCAAATGTGATATGCAGCATAAAAAAGATGTAATGCAATACAAGTTGAAAAGCAAAAGTGCAACGCAGGCAAGAAACGTGCTTCACAAACACACGCACAGCAGAGATGGGTCAATGCCCTTTAAACGTGCATGTGAATATGCAAAAAAAAAAAAAAAAAAAAAAGAGGAAAGTAAGAAAGAAAGAAATAAAACAAAAGAAAAATGAACGAACAAATAAGAACTAATGAAAGAAAAGAGAAAAACATACAGTACATAAGATCAAATAAAAGCATGAAAGAATGAACAAACAAGAGAATAAACGAAAGAAAAGCAAAAACTAAACAAAAATCAAACTAAAGAACAAGCTGAAAAACTAATAAAAGCATGAACAAAAACAAGAATTAGCAAACTAAAGCATACAAATTGAAATAAAAAAACAAACAAAAGAAGGTATGAACAACTAAAAGAATTAACAGCAAAATGAAAGACATGAAAGAAAGGAAGCTTTATACCTGCTGATCAGATTCTGAAGGTAGTACAGATCTGTCTGTGATGAGCACTGCTCGAGATATCTGCCTGTGAAGATGGAAAAAAACCTTTGAAAAGACTAGGAAAAAGAAGAGAACATACTGTATATTATGAAGGAAATCACCAGAAAAGAGTAAATTCAAAATGACCCTAAATCACAATTTACAGTAATTGAAATGAATAGTTGACCCAAAAACGAAGTTTCTGTCATCATTTACTCAACCTTTTGTCATTTTCAAACACATACAACTTTCTTGTTTTTGGAAACAACAAAAGAGGCTTTAAAAAATGTTGTTGCTGCTCTTTCAATACAATGACATCAGAGACTGACCAGTGGATGTTGAGCTTTCAAATCTTTGCTTCAGCATATACAAACTTGGCACAATGTGTCCAAACATTAGAACAGAAGAAGAACCAAGTTTTAGAAAAATGAGAACCGAAAAGGCAATTGTGACTTAGGGTGGTCACACAAAGACAACTAAGAATATATATGATATTATATATATATGATATGGACCACTTTTATAATGATTTTATGGTGCTTTTATAGATTTTATCACCATTTACTTTCATTATATGGAAATTATTCAAAATTCTCATTTTGCATTTCACAAAGAAGTCATTATGCATGTTAGGAAAAACATATGTATGTTATAATTATAATTAATGTAAAACAAAAACATTTAAAAAGTTATCATTTTAGTTATATTGGAGGTATAAAGTGTTTTTATTTTAATAGTATTAAATATATAACAAAAGTGCAAATGAAATGCCAACACTGTAGAGCTGTAGCTCTTCATTATAACATCTTCATCTTCATCTTCATTTGTCAATAATTACAGTAACGAATACTAATTTAATTTTAGTTGGCTATTATGAGCTTACCTGTAAACTGTGCTCCGTCTTTGTTCATCTCTGATGTACGAATCTTCAACCACAAAATGACTGCAGCTGATCTTCTGACCACGTGTATCAATCACAGCTTTAACTCTATGAAGTATGAATACAGAAGACGCATCAGGAGAAGGAAAACTGCAAGCCCATCTTCACCCAAAAAACCTACTTTAAATCACAAAAGGGTCAAGAGATGGTCAGATTATGATTTGAAGATAAAATATTAAAAGACTAGAGCATCATATATTAGCTGTCACATCCTTCATGGGTCAGGTGGTTACTTCTAAAAACTCTTTTTATAAAGAGAAGTGGCCTAACATTGCATATGCATTACTATAGGAATAAAGTGGTGCTTTGGCATTTTTGTAAGCCAAAATGTCATAATTTTGCATTGTTGGAATTAATCAGATTTTAAGCAATTTTTATTTGCATGTTTATTGCATGTCAGTTTGCCACTTAATATCAAAACGTAAAATTTGGGTCCCAAAACAAAGCCAGACATCAACCACTGGCTTAGGGCACAGGTTTGACCTTTTCTCCTTTAATCTCTGCAATGGAGAAGGAAAAGAGCGAGTGAGAGAGAAAAAGGAGGAACAGAGGAGAATCTGTTGGCTTGTTATGTCAAGAGTTATAAATGTGCTTTATAGGGCTCATTATCCAAACTAATGGGCTGGGGGTGACATCCTTGAAATGGACTTTCACAACACAATAAAGGGGCAAGAGAGCGTCTCCCCCCCTGACGAAAAAAGTCAGGCCTCGGAATAATCCTCCCCCAATGCCCAGACTGACTGCAGGACAGATCTGTTTATGTAAATGAAGATTTATTTACTCGGAGGAACTAGCAGAGGAAGTGGAGGGCTTCCAATCAATCGTCAGCCAATGGGGTGAAAGAAAGCAATATGGGACACATTTCACAAACCTAACACACCTGAGGGCATCCGTAGCAGGTCGCTTTTGCTCACAGGAAGCTGCTTCTGAGTCAAGCGAACCATCTACCTATTTACGTAAATGACTCCAGGGCTATGTCTAAAAGCATTTCTGGCCAATTAACAATTTCAGGTCAATATTTCATTCTATGATGTACAAACATTTCCAAATAACTCCAACATTTGTTTTAAAGAATATTGTTAATTGATATTGTTAATTATGTGATTTCAGTTTCGATTGTATAATTTCAAAAATTATATTATACAAAAATCCTTCTTATAACTTAAAATAATTCATTAGGTTTTTAATTTGCATTAAAATGAATTTAAACCTAATGGAAGGTGAACCTAATATATATATATATATATATATATATATATATATATATATATATTTTTTACAAGTACATAAGTTTCTTCTGTCAGGGCGCATAAAACACTGAAATAGTGCTAATGATTCCATTTCACTTGCAACCAAGGCCAGCGTTGGCTTTGCAGATCATCATAAACATTCATAAATTGCCTTCATAAACCACGTCAGTGGCCTCTGAACCAATCAGCATGATAACCTTGCACCCAACGATGCATGCGTTCAAACTCATTTGAATTTTATATACTTCTCTGCAAATGTGGTTTTGTGTAGGCTAAACAGATCATATGCTGAATGACACCATGACAGATATTACAAGCAAGAAGCTAATTTGTCTTGGTAAATATTGCATAAAATAGTATGCCATTGTTTTAAATCACTTAAAGAATTGGTGTACACATTAACTCGCAAGCTTTTCACATTTTGCAGGCTTCAAAAGGATTTATTTTTATTTTTTACATGTTTATTCACAAATAGTTTTTGAAATATTGTGCGCATTATATTTCCAACTTGGATAGTCAATTTAGCATATGGGTTGTGTGCTTTCTTCAGTGGAACCCAAAAAAAGGGATTTTATCACTGGGCGGAAGAAATCATCAGTTAATTTCTGTTGACGTGTTAAATTAACTTGGACAAATGAATTCGGACACGTGATTGAGTTGCCTGTCGAGGTGGTAACAAACTGGACAGCGCTGGACCGTCCTCCACATGGAGTGGCAGGTGGGATTTGAGGGTCTGTTATCCTCTGCTGCATTATTAATCTACCCTTTTCAGCTTTATGTCTGTAATAAGAGCAGACATAGGGCGGTAATTTATGATGCCAGGGAAATTAAAATCATTGTTCAGCCTGCCAGACACCTTGCCAGCTTTTTTCTTCACCTTCATGAAACTTTTTCCATTGATGATGTATGGCGCTAACCTCGAGCACAGGGCTGACTCCACACGGGGCGCCACTGGTGGAGGGCACGGATGGTCCGCGCTACATTCTAGGCGATGCTTTATAGACTGAGCTCAGGGTCTGATGGACACTTTGGTTTGGAGCTCTGCCAGCTCCCCTCTCTCTGCCCTGGTCAGCTGAGTCTGGCTCCAATCCAATATGGATGAAAGAATTCGCCTTGAAACTTCTAAGTGCTCCAGTTATATTGGGGTTCTTGTATTTCAGGGCATCGGTGGCGATCAGGAAGAACGTACAGTAAATTATCAATTAAGGTCATCTTGGCTGTTTTTCGTATGCTACGTTAAGTTTTGAGGAATAGTTCTTGCTGGGCCGCTCAAGTAGAACTGACAGTAGGGACAGCATCAGGGACAGATGCCACATATCAAAACTGACCTCCATCAGATGACCTACTAAAAGAGTGAATAAACATCTGAAAAGTATGTTGGGAAAACAAATTATTAAAGTTATCCGCTTGGTTCAAGAATAAATGTTACCATTTAATATGTTAATATGTCAACTACCTGTCATATGCAACACACACACACACGCATATATATATATATATATATATATATATATATATATACATATACATACACATACACACAGACACATACACTGGGTATGGAAAGTATTCAGACCCCCTTAAATTTTTCACTCTTTGTTAGATCTGGCCAGATCTGTGCCTTGCCACAGTTCTGTCTCTGAGCTCTTCAGACAGTTCCTTTGACCTCATGATTCTCTTTGCTCTGACATGCACTGTGAGCTGTAAGGTCTTATATAGACAGGTGTGTGGCTTTCGGCCACAGCTGGACTCAAATGAAGGTGTGGAACCATCTCAAGGATGATCAGAAGAAATGGACAGCACTTGAGTTAAATATATGAGTGTCACAGCAAAGGGTCTGAATACCTAGGACCATGTGATATTTCAGTTTTTCTTTTTTAATAAATCTACAAAAATGTCAACAATTCTGTGTTTCTCTGTCAATATGGGGTACTGTGTACATTCATGAGAAAAAAAGGAACTTAAATGATTTTAGCAAATGGCTACAATATAACAAAGAGTGCAACATTTTAGGGGGTCTGAATACTTTACATACCCACTGTATATATACACACACACACACACACATACATACACTCTATAAAATCTATAAAAATATAATTTATTTCTCAAAAAGTTGACCAGGTTATAATATACAATCACGATATAATCTGATATTTAAAAAGTTTTGATTTTATATGTTTTAGTTTTAGTTTAAAATAAAGGGTCAAACGATAGTGGATTTTACCAATAGCTAGGTTGGACCATAATGGCCAGTACCAATTAATCAATCGATAGCTTTTAAAAACGATACCAAATGAAAACTAAAATAGTGCTTAACTGTTTTTTAAAAAACAGTACGGAACCATATTTTTTAAATTAATAAAAATATAATTATTATATTAATCATCAAAGTTAGCTTATAGTTTCCCAGTAAATGAACAATGTGACAGATGAGTTTGAAGTTTGGGATTTAAAAAAAAAAACAGACCAAACAGAAAAAGAAAGCGCAGTGTATAATTCAATAAATGAAGCATACTTTATTAAAACCATAGAAAAACGTTTTGCTGAATAAATGCACAATACACAGGTTTACAGCCTATGTTGAAGTCATTATGTACATTAACACGAGGTGTCAATGATTTCTGCTTCTAGAGGCCGCTCTCACACTGTATATTGACAGCACAGCCTTTTCAGCAGCTCAATTAATGGACAAAACCTGAAAAACTATTGCCATGGATTTTTTTTTATAGTTCTAGCACTCAACTATCGGTGCCGATTAATCGGCAAAACCGATATGTGACCCTGGACCACAAAACCAGTCATAATTAGCACGGGTATACTGCTGATATATATATTATTTTGCACCCTCAGATTCCAGATTTTTGAATAGCAGTATCTCCGCCAAATATTGCCCAATGCTAACAAACCATATATCAATGGAAAGCTCATTTATTCAACTTTCATATGATTTATTAATCTCAATTTTGATAAATTGACCCTTGTTACTGGTTTTGTGGTCCAGGGTCACATATATCAGTTGACCTCTAATTTAAAAGAACTGATTTTATGTAAACCTGTTATTATAATGATGTAAAAATTACACATTGTTATTTGTTCAGACTACACTGGTCACACAGTTTTTGATTCACTAGAAAGAACTGGTTCATGAGAGTCATTTGTTTATGAATCAAACTACACTGTTTTTACCCCACATATGCCATTAAAATTCAATTTGGACCCAGGGAAAATTACGTATTATGCCGTGGACTGGTAGATTCAGCAACAGTAACAGATGTGCTGCTGCTGAGTATAAAAAGGTTTTTGTAATTTTAAAAATTGATACTGAGATTGCAATTAATCATAGAAGCAACCATAACTGGCTTGATATGCCCGCTCATAGCTTACGAGCAATTATTTTATGATTTTCTGATAAACGACAGGAAAATACATCTAATTCGGGCGTTGCTACACCGACATGATATGCCATAGCCTTTACACTAGTAAGCTAATGCTATCACATGTGTAAGTGTCCATACGCTACATCCAGAGGAATCCAAGCCCCCTGGGTCATTCACCAGCAAGATGAAAGAAACTCAATATATTGCCAAAGAGAAGGCCAAAGAATGAGGAAGGAATAAAGAGAGAGGGGAAAAAACCCCAGATCTAACCTAGTTTATGACAACAATCCACCTTTGAAACTCATTAAAGGCCTTTCTGGTGAGGCCTGACGCACATTATCAGCACAGATTAATCAAGGGAGACGGGAGATGAACTCTCATTTTTTAAGAGGCAGCAACAGAGGGCTTTTTTGTCTTCAGATGAAAATCAATTAGTGGAGGTAAGGCCACGAGGAAAAAGCGGCATCACTCATCGCCGGCCCAAGTGGCAGAGTCTGTGATTTGTCTTCCGAGCTCGGCTGCTTAAGGGGGGCTGGTACCGCTGTCTCCCTGAAAATTAATTTCATATCTATATTCCGAATATCCACCCCCATTCACTCGTGTGCGCCATCTCTTGGCCTTGTTTTTGAGTACCCCATACACAAATGAGCTCTGATCAGCCTTGGGATGCTGAAGTGGTGTGAATCAACCAGAGGAGGAAGTAAATCTATTGAATCCTAATTGAATTTCAGTATCTTATGAGTTGTTTTTCTTGTTGAAATGCGTGTTGTTAACGTGTAAGAACTGAATCTGTGGAGAACTACTTACTTGTTAGATGCCTTGTCCACAACCAGGCACTGCACTGAGTGTCGCAGACAATAAATTCCTCCAAATACGGCACACATTCTGCAGGGAGACAAAAAAAGTAACACCTTACATACACTTGCATTTATTTATATGACATCCAGTCTGTATGGACCCGCTAAACAGCTGTAATTGCAGCTGATGGCATGACATTAAAAGGGCTGATCACACCTTGTCCACACGAAAAGGACCAAATCCAATTCATTTGACAAGGCAAAAATGTCACCAAGATCTTAAAATGTGTTAACTTCCCAAGTAAAGCTTTTTGTCATGTAGTCTCGCGATCTTGTCATGATAAACTATAGCAGCATAATTAATCTATAAACAAGGACAAAGTTATTCAAATATTCTTAAGCTTGGAGACAATGTCAGTCCAAGAGACGATGAATGGAGAGACCAAACAGACAGTGAGAAGCTGTGACATAATAGCTGACTTTGTGTGATTGCACATAGTTGAATTATTAATATTAAGAATAACACAACAGTAAAAGTAACTATTGGTGACTAATATATTGCCTTTTTTGGAGTTTTACAAAGGTGATAAGAAATTAGAGGCTGCAAGTTATTGACAGTTCAGATGATTACACCTAGTAAAAATTAGTTTGAATTATAACGAATGATTGAATGGAATTTAATTAAAATTATTGATCGATTTATTTTTCATGATTGATTTATTAAGCAATCATATTTTTATATAGTTTTTTTTATAAAGATTATCTTATGCTCACAAAGGTACATTTATTTAATCAAAAATACATTAAAATTTTTTGAAATATTACAATTATTTTATTTTTAATTTAGAATTTAATTTTAAAATGGATGGCAAAGCTAAAATTTTCAGCATCATTACTTCAGTCTTCAGTGTCAAGATCCTTCAGAAATCATTATAATATGCTGATTTGTCTAATTATAATTTATCATGCTATTATTACCATTTATTAGTATTAGCAACACTGGAACAGATAACAGGAACTAATTATATTTTAAAAAATATTCTGAAAAATATATATCTTTGAAATAATATTTTACAAAATTACTGTTTTTACCATATTCGGAGTAAATAAATACAGCCTTGGTGAGCACACATATTAAGCACAAAACAAATAACCCTCATCAACATATTCTTTCATTAACAGGGCATAAATATACGCCACAATAAATCCTGTCTGTACAAGCCTTCCACCTTGTATGTCACAGGCAAGAAGGCCAAAGGTTAGGTATTAGGTCACATAAACATGTCTAAAGACACAGATGGTGAGATTTTCTGTTCACTCCAAGCTTAAGAAACAGGGGAGAGGGAAAACTTCTGGACTTGTCTATCCTGTTTAATATAGAGACATGGCATCTTAATAAAGTGCAAAGATAAAAAAAAAAAAGGGACTAAATCTGCCAGCAATCATCTGAGCCCATCTCCTGTCCTCCACAGAACCCCATAGAGGCAGCAGGGAAGCCCTTTGATGTCATTAACCCTAACTGACAGACGTTTAAGCTGATATTACTCTAATTAACTGCTCGCTGTCGGCCGCAATGATGCAGTCGGGCAGAGTGCATGGGCACTGCCTTTCCCTCTCCAGGCCCCAGCACTCGCCCTGGCGACATCACTCGCCATCACGGCTAAATTAACAGTTGTGAAAATCCAGTACACCCACAAGCCCCTGCTCTTTATAGCTTCTAAATGGCATTTCAGTTCCTATCAAGACGGGAATCAGGGGACGTGATTTTTTAATACGGTAACAAAACAATGGAGGCCATTAATAGCCCAACGCCATGACAGCGCGCTCACCGATGATTTATGAGTTTGTGTATAATTTGATTATGCTATTAATTCCACTGATTACAGCTGCAGCGAGTGTGGAGAAGGTCACATCCAAAATAAATCTTCGACAACTCCCTCTTTCTCGTCACCTAACACCCTGCCCCCCCTTCACCCCACCGACATCCCCACAAAACAACTGCCTCCAACTAGTTATTTCTGTAATTAAAAAGTAATGTAACAAGAAGCACAAACAAGCTTCGGGCTCTAATGGCAACATCACGGCAGAGCTTCAAATAAATTGAACAGAGCCTTGTAAGGATGGCAGCTTTTTTCATGCCGCAGGAAACGCAATGGGATGATATCCTAGCGTTTTCAGAGATAACAGGTTGAGATAGCTGAAGGCTGCAATCCATAACGAATTTCACTTTGTGAGTTAAGATGCTCTACTTTGTGTTACAGATATTGATCTACGTATAAAAAGGATATTGAGGTAAATTGGAAAAACGGACATTCTTAAAGCTACTTGGTACTATAAGCTTCAATTCGTGTGGAAATATTAAACAAATGAATATTAATTTAGTATTAAACTACTGTTCAAATGTTCACTACTGTTCAAAAATCTAAAAGATTTTAAGAATATTATAAGTAGTCTCTTATGCTCACCAATTATTTGGTTAAAAATACAGCAAAAACAGTAAGATTGTAGTTTTAGTGTCACACAATCCTTCAGAAATCAAATCTAAAATGCTGATTTGACCCACAAGATACAATCAGTGCTTAATATTTTTGTGGAAACTGTGATTAATTTTTTCCAGGAATCTTTGAGGAATTGAAAGTTCAAAAGAACAGAATTTATTTGAAACTGAATTTTTTTTGTAAGAATGTAAAGGCTTTTACTTTCACTTTTTGATCACTGAATAAAAGAAGTCATATCTTTAAAAAATCGAGATGTAGTATAACTAAGCATAGAACAAATAAATAAGATTAATATACAGATATCTTTAAAAGACAGCACTCTTAAAAATTAAGTTGCTCAAAAGGTTCTTCATAGATATACCATGGAGGAACCATTTTTGGTTCCACAAAGAACCATTCAGTCAATGTTTTTTTACCTTTTTATAATCTGATGAGTCTTTCTTCAACACAAAGAAACTTTAGTTAAACTGTACTTTTATTATTGATGAATTTAACCCTATTTTATGCACAAATGCGCACACACAAACTCACTCCTTCAGGTTGATTAGACTGTAAATAAGCAAAAAAAGCATTCCTAATAATAAAGCAAAATTAAATTCCAAGTCTTTCAGGACTTTTTTTTTTCAATGACTAAAATCAGAGATCTCACTTATCAAACAATATCGTTATTATCTTTGAAATTCTAATACATAAACAAAACAAATTGGTACAAATAAAGTGCAAAGCATGCATTAACTGTGGCAACTTTAGCACTTGAAAGAATACTATGGCAAAGTTATTGCTTATTTTAGTAATATTACCTCATTCAAACTAATTTCATATATACTGCCTTTCAAAAATTGAAGAACTTCTCAAGCACTCATAAATATGGGTTTTTATGAGTTTTCCAGGATTAAATTGCAAAAAGCAAAATTGAAGTACTTCAAGCACCTTGTATGAACCCTGTACTATGTCTAAATCTTAAAATAGGCAGAAACAATTAGATAATTCTATGTTTTCAAACTGTGTGTTGTGTATGAGTGTATGGGAAAAATTGATCTCAAAATTGTAGTAAAGGATCTGGTTCAGATATGAAGAATATGCTGGAAAACCAAAGCATGTGCAGGACCTGGAGAATTTTTCTAAAGAGCAGTGGGCTGTTTAACTGCTCAAGACAAACAACTTGCAAAACTCATCAAAAAATAAAAAATAAATAAATAATTGTGGATCATCCTAGTAATGGCAACTGCACAGCACTGAGAATGTTTAATGGGATGTGTTGGATTAAAACATAAATGATTATAACCCTTCGTGTGTTGATAGCTTAAGCACACCCTGTTTGCCTATACTAATAATAAATTAATAAATATTAAACAAAAATAAATTGATATATAAAGTTTCAAAAAATAAAATAAATTAATAATTAAAAGGGCATTTTGACTATTTATGCTTGTTTGATGAGAACCCAAAAATTACAGCTCACCCTCTTTAAACAAAAGAGCAAAACATTCTGCACAATTTCCCAGCAGATAGTCAATAATGGGCCGGAATTGAAGCCATTAATCTAAAAAATCTTGAATGCATCCCTTGTGACCTGTTAGATCTCAGTCTATTAAACAAAAGGAGGAAAAGCTTGACTCACTTGATTAAAGCAACACAACAACAACAAAAAACCTGATGCCACTTTTGGACATGCTGCTCCTACTCAAAAGCCAAACCAGGTTCGGAGGAGAAAAAAACAGGGCGCCCATGGGAGGCCCCCGAAAAAAAGAGAAGGTTTTATTAGCGTTCTGTGTGCGTTGACAATAAATCCCCTTACCTTGCAGGAGATGCTAAACAAACAAAATTACCGCACGCAGCAAAGACCACTTACCTGTCAGGTTCATTGCCTGCAAATTCGCTTGTAATCTAGGGTGCTGGAAGCTGAGTGGGGGGCTAATGGTTGGCCAATAATTAAAAGAAAACAAAGCGCCATGCTGGCTGGCAGGCCTTTCTGTGCGAAAATTAAATCCTGTTTGGATCTGAATAAATTAAATGTTTATTGCTCCCCGAGAACACACGGTAAAGGGGGAGGAAAACGAATGACAGAGAGGAAACGCGACATATGAGGGAATGCTGCAAAGACAATCATCGGCTCTAATTAATGCATTTCCCCATCCTCTCAATCTGTTTCTGTTTGACTGTTGTCTGATTGGAGTGCCGTGATCGCAGGTGCAAATCATAACCTGTCATGGCCAAATGTGTTTACCGGGCTGAATGGATCACGCCGGCTCCAAAAACCATCCCGGTGACCGAGACGGGGGAACCGGAACGGAGTGCAGAAGACGAAAGATGGCAGTCAAAGTGCCAAAGGTTATTTAGAAATTAAAAAGTCTCTGCTGTCAAAACTTGAGGGATAATGCGGGGGAAGACGGTAAAGCATTTCATCACTATATTAGCAGAGCTGCTCGCTGATCTGTGAATAACTGAGAGAGTGCGCATTATTGAGCTTGCACCTCCATCTATCCATCTATCACCTGCAAGCAGGTATCAGTGTGATGAATGAACCCGCCTCCCTCGCTTGCTCGCTCCTTCTGACTTTTGTCTCTCAATCCCTTGCATTTGTCCCTACTGAGGTACGTCTCTTTCCTCTCTTTGATCTCTTTTTTCCTTCTGTCACATCTCTCTGTAGTGCTTTAAGTCTTTTAATTCTCTAGTAGACTCACCTATCTGCTCTGGTATTCTGTACCTGTGTAACTCACATTGGCAAATGGCACAGGTGGTATAAAATATAAGGGGTCATAGGATGGCAATTTTCCCACAAGTTGATATGATTCTTTAGAGTCTTAATGAAAAGTCTGTAACAAAGTTTGGTTAAACTTTCTCAATGGTCATGTAAAAACACCTTAACAGTTTAAAACAGCTCTTTTCAAAGCACGCAGTTTTGTAGCATTTCACTTTAAATGTTAATGAGCTCTGAGGACCCCGCCCCTCCCTTCCGTTTACTTTAGCCGCATTCACCGTGAAAATGGCTAATTAACACATAATTAGGAAAGGCGATTTGCGAAGATTCATATATATATATATATATATATATATATATATATATATATATATATATATATATTAAAAAAAAAAGTTCACCCACTTCTTCTGTAGGTCAAACTGGGTCATGAATGATTCGTGCAAACATTATGTAAATCAGGTGCGCATTCTCTTCAAAAACAAAAGTAATCCACTGCGTCTTGTCTACATCTGCTGTGTCAGTGAAACAACGGTGGGCTTATGACAGCCCACTCAGGGCGGGTCTAAGGTAAACCATCATTCCAGTCTGTGCTGAAACATTACGGTCAATCAAACTATCGTGGGAGGGGCTCAAATTGAGATCGGCTCAAATTGAGAAAGGGGTAAAGATTTAAGCAGATAAAAAAAAAAAAATAAATAAAAAATTCACAGGTTGAATTTTTATCACTTTAGGGTGGTTGTATACACACACTGCCAACATACATTTCATGTAGCATCATATGACCCCTTTCAAATATATTAAACATATTGATACATTTTTTTTGGCATAAAATAAAAATATAAAAATCTATTTTCTAAATAGATCCTGTTTGACTGACTGACTTTGTAGAACACATATTGAGATATTTTGATTAATTCCAAGCTGCTCTTTTCCATTTGTCTTTGATGCGTCATGGTAATCTTGTTAAAGCACGTCAACGACTGACACAGAAGAGAAAGAATTGTCCTTCCTGTCTTTCTTTACTTTCCTCGATTTAATTAAATGCCATAGAGCTTATTTTGTGACCAAGATACCAAAAATAAAAAGCAATATGTATCTGCATCACATTTATAAGGTGTGTTTTAACTGTGGACATGCAGTTTAACAATGACAATAGTGAAGTGACATACAGCCAAGTATGTTGACCCATACTCAGAATTCGTGCTTTGCATTTTACCTGGCATCCGAGGAGCAGTTGGGGGTTCAGTGCCTTGCTCAATGGCACCTCAGTCGCGGTGCTGGCCCGAGACTCAAACCCACAACCTTAGGGTTAGGAATGAACTCTTCTTCCTTTTTTATTTGGGATGCATTTTACAACATCCATATTGTAAACCGTCACTGAAGATTTAAAGAGGGGGTGAAATGCTATTTTATGCATACTGAGTTTTTTACACTGTTAAAGAGTTGGATTCCCATGCTAAACATGGACAAAGTTTCAAAAATTAAGTTGTACGTTTGGTTTGTCACAAGTTTCGGAATTTTTTTTTTTTCCGAGTATGGCTCTGTGTGACGTTAGATGGAGCGGAATTTCCTTATATGGGTCCTGAGGGCACTTCTCCCGGAAGAGCGCGCACTCCCGTAGAGCAGAGACAATCACTGATCAGAGCGAGAGACCGAAATGTCACAAAAGAAGTGTATTTTTGGTTGCCAGGGCAAGACAACCCTGCACAGATTACCAAAAAAAAAAAAAAACAGCATTAAGGGACCAGTGGATGGAGTTTATTTTTACAGAGCATCAACGGAGTTGTGCAAGTGTTTGTGTTTGTTCCCTGCATTTCGATGATGCTTGTTTTACAAACAAGGTCCAGTTTGACGCCGGATTTGCACATCGTTTATTTCTTAAGGATGATGCAATCCCAACGGAAAAGGGTCACAATCGTGTGTTGGAACCGCAGGCGGTGAGTAAAACTGCTTCAAATATCTCTGTGTTGTTAACTTAGCTATCAGCGCGTAAGCACATCAAGTAAACAACATGCGATGTTGTCATCAAACTGCACTTTCCAAAAAAAAAAAAAAAAAGACGACATAAAGTGGAACTTAGTCATTTTCCAAAACCGCTAAGCAAATATATACAGTTTTAACACATACCACATAGAGACGTCGTTGCTGATGCTGCTCTTGTTAAATTTCAGCCTCTGGATCTGATTCTGGATCATAAATATACGGCTGAATCTGACTGTTGGCCATGGTTTGTTTTGGATGATTTTTTTTTCCTCACAGCTTCCAGCTCTCAACGCAAAAGCTTACTCGCGCTCGTGATTCTTTAGCTCCGCCCACACGTCACGCCTCCAGCAGCTCGTGTTTTCCGGGAAAAATCGGTACAGACTACCTTTCTCTTATAAATATAATAAAACTAAAGACTTTTTGGAGTTATGAAGGATGCAGTACTACTCTATAGGTGCTCAAGATTAACAGGATATTGAGTGAAAACGAGCATTCCCCCCCCCCCCCTTAATATAAATACTGCACAATTTCAAAATGAAGTCATGGAGAAAAATAAAGTCAGCAGTGACAACTGTTTCTTGCGTTTCCCTCCACAAATGATGGACAGCTTGCAGGTGGGTTCATGCCTCAGTGCGCTAGTGTGCTTATCTGAATGTCAGCAAGGGTGATTAGTGGAAAACTACGGAAATCAAAAATGCTAATGCCTCTGCCTCACAGACGAGGAGGCACATTAAAATTTGCAGGTCTCTCAGATGAGACATGTCAAGCTTAAATTGGGAGGTGGAGGGTTAAGTTGCCTTTATGTGGAATTATGATATAATCGTATCACAGAACATGATTACATAAGAGCAAAAACAAGCGCAAATTAAAATGAAATATTGATGTCTATCTGACGCATTTACATTGAAAGCAACATTTGGCAATTGCTCTGATATTATTGGCCTGATCTATTTTAGCACATCAGCTATACAAGCTTATTGACATATTGTGTACGTAAAAATAACTTTTTCTAAGAGCAAAGCTCACAGCAGAGCTTGGAGTCATATGTGCATTTTAGATAAACACTCCATTGCTCTGCTTGTCTTTGGGGAGATGCTCTCTGTAACTTGGCCTGATGCCAGCTCATGGTTTCTGTGATGATGATTCCTCTCAGCGGTTCACGGCTGAAGACTGCTTGTCTCTAAGTGCCACCGTTTCACAGCACTGCTCCCAGCAGATTCAATGTGCTAAGAGCAAACACTAACGGTCCTGCAGAGCTCTGACCCTCCTCCTAACGGCCTGCTTCTCCCTTCTCCCTCAGAGCTGGGAGGATGTGAGCTAAAAGTGACTTGTAAAAAACCTAGAGTTGAATCTTATTAGCAATTTTTGACTCTCAGACTTAAACAGCCATGTTTTGTTGTTGTGCCATTAACTCTCTAACCAAAAGCTTTAATAATAATAATAAGAAAGTCACTGCCAGGATTTTTTTATTATTTTCACAGAACTTTCATGGCCCCCAGAATATTTAGCTGTATGATATCTGAACATGCAATATGTTAAAAGAAATAACGTCTCAGTTACATATTGTAACCATCATTCCCTGAAAGAGGGAACGGAGACGTCACGTCGATGACCAACGAATTGGGAATCTCACTAAAGAGACCAATCTACTTTGAGTAAACAAGCCAATCCACATTGGCATGCGATGACTGCATCCAGCTGCTGCTGATCGCAGCATGAGTATAAATAGGCAGCAGATGCAACGCATACTCGGGTTTTCGCTGAGGAGCCGAGCCGGTGATGTGGCCGTTCAGTGATCTGAATAATAAACCACTATATTTCTGCCGCTCCGAAAGTGAAACCTGCTGACAGAGAACGAATTTGCTTTTTCAATAAGCCCATTTGCTATTTTGGACACATATTTTTTAATGTGAACCAGCAGATCGACAAAAGGCTAATGCATTATAAAAATCTAAACAATTAACCCTCTGGAGTCGATCCCCATGTACACGTGCTATGAGGCATTTTCTCCTGATAACCCCTAAAATAACTTAAATTACACTTTCAGTGTTGATCGTACAGATAGGAGCATTAGATCAATTGAATCTGTAAAGGGTCTACTTTTATTTGTATCCAGACATAAAAACAACAAAACTTTGTGCATTTATAAAATAAAGATAAACAAGGTGTGCTGTTTGCAGCCTTGGTCTATGGTGATCTTCATTTAGAAACGCGCCATTAAAATGAACTGTAACTCTGTGAATACTCAACGAAGAGACATGAGAGATATATCTATAGAAAGCTTGACATGTCCACTTTTAAACTAAACTACCAAAAACAAATATTCTGTGATTAAGTAGTCCAGATGAAAACAACGTGAGGTCCGTTTTTCACATCTCCCTTCATTCTCTTCTAATGTGACCACGCCCACGCGCTGAATGTGCTATTCAGAATATAATGTTTCACTTGAAGCTCGCAGCTTGTAAACGCCCATATAGAAAACAAAGCAGGGAGACTGTTCCTCAAGTTTTTTTTTTTTTTGATTTTACTGTTTGCTTAGCTGTGAGAGAAATAAGACTTAATTCACTCCAAGAAGATGGGTTGAGGATTACCTCAGAAAAAAAATTTATGAAGCGCATTATTCAGCAGAGATTACATGTGTATTACATGAGATAAACAGGAGTAAGTCTTTTTTTTATTTATGTATATACTTAACGTGTAAACATTTTACTAGTTAGACTTTTGCCAAATGATAATTCCTGACTAAATGTATAATCAAGTGAAATATTATGAAGTTTCAATAACAATATATACTATACCATTCAAAAGCTTGATGTAAATAATAAAAATGTAACAAATAAATGTAAATGTAACAAATGTAACAAACAGTGCTGTTCTTTCAATTTATCCCCAAAAATCCTGAAAAAAAATATTCTCAGCTCTTTTCAACATTAATAATAAGAATGCTAATAACAATAATAATAACAATAAATGTATTTTTTTTGTAGAAAGTCAGATTGTTAAAAGGATTTCTGAAGGATTGTGTGACTGGAGTAATGATGCAAAAAATTCAGCTTTGAAAGTCAGCTTTGATTGTTCCTAATAAACTGTTTATCTGCACTCGCAAGTGAATATTTAATTATTTTGTGGGATAAATAAATATATTCTAAATAAACTACAAACTTAAAATTATAGAGATTTATTTTGTCCTTAAATTTTTTCTTGTAACTCTTCCCTCTCAGTCACATATCTGACTAAACGGCTCATTATGCATCTTATTATGTCTTTGTCTTCTCAGGTGTAAATCACAATATAATCCTGATAGTTCATGCCCTCTCGCCTAGACCCTTTCTACACAAAAAGTATCATAGAACATTTTAATCAATATATTGTTTTCTTTGAGTAAGTAAACAAGATGATTTTCACATAATTTAGGAAGAAAAATTCTAAGCTACAAGGCTCCAGTTATCAAAAGTCCCGGGAAACAATGTTCTGTATGTGTTTTATTGCCTTATTCAAGTGATTTACATTTTTTAGTTTTTCACTAACCATGCATAAACATTGTTTCTCAAAAAGACAATCATACATGCTGCTCTCATATTATAATAGTCAAATTTGTGCTGATTACAGTGATATTACACTTTAGCCATTTAGATGTTTATAAGCAACTGAAAAAAGCACAAATGTCAGGCCATGACAAAACTTCTTCAGTCTCCCAAACCGCTTTAGACCTCAGAGGGTTAAGACACTAAAATATTTTTGTTATTTAAAATAATTATTAATAATTATTGTTTAAATTGATACAATAATTTATATATGTTTTTTAAAGGCTGAAATGTGAAGTGCAGATCTTAGAAAGGGTTAAAAAAAAATCCTGCAGGTACCAGGTTATTTTATGGTATCATTTGGAAAAAATTTTTTTTGATAAGCCCCTTTCAACTGTCCTCTTAAGTTGTTTTGAGAATGTTCTGTAGGCCGCTTATAAAATAAAGGACCTCTGTATATTTTATTTGTAGGGGTAATATTTCTGTCCACTGACAACAAAGTTTTCCTTCTGAATTAGCATAACTGCATACGTTTTAAAATCATTCAAATCTAATTATATTAGTTATACTTTAATTTCATCCAGTAAAAAAGGAAATTGAGTAAGACGCTGTAAAAGGTGTATGGACGTGGATTAGGGCTGCACGAAGTGTCGTTTAAGCATCGATATCGCGATGTACGAATCCACGATAGTCACAACGCAGGATGTGCGATGTAGGCTGTCATAGTGGATCCATTAACCCTCTTTCACACCGCAAGCGATAGCGGTGCGCGAGCAGCGCGTCCGTGCTACTACATCGTCACTGCAGCAGCAGACTCTCGCGAGTATTCACACTTGAAGCGTATAAGTACAGCATCACAGCAGCGGCTGCAAAGAAAATTCTTTCAACATTTGTTTTTATAACAATACACCATACCTTCACCCAAAACGATTAATTAAAAGGTTTAAATGGGTAAATACATATTTGTTATACTTAATTTTCTGTTCTGGCATAATTGTTAAAACACTAGACATTGGTATTGTTGTTAAAACTCTTGACATGCTTATTCTGTGCATTTTGAGCACGTTTTGTGTTAAATCACATTTATTTTGTCCATCAAAAGTGTGCTTTCACTTTAATTGAGCATGAGCAGCACAGCAAAAATAGAACGGACGCCGAAACCCCCGCTGCACTGCTGTTCACGCGACGTTCCTGCTTGACGCTCACGCGCTGCTCGTGGTCCCGGTGTGAATGCACCCATTGATTAACATGGACGGCGAAAAAAATCTGCGCTGCTCGCGCACCGCTAGCGCTTACTGTGGAAGAGGGGTTATTCATTAACTGTATGGGCCAGCTGCTCCCCGACCCTTGACGAATGTGATTCGCGGGAGAGAGCATGAGAGAGAGAGCACGTGCAAGAAAGAGAGAGAGAGAGCACGCGTGAGAGAGAGAGCGTGTGAGAGAGAGAGAGAGAGAGAGAGAGAGAGGGAGAGAGAGAGAGAGAGAGAGAGACGGCCGCACGCTCACCATCTTCAAACAACACGAGCGCTGTCTTCCTCCCTCTCCCTTGCGCATATAAATCAATTGGCACGATGGTGTCGATGTTTAAATAATTTAAAATGAGAATGTAAGTGTGCTCACCCCATTTTTGTTTATAAGAAAAAATTTTGATTAGATTTCATATCGCAATATATGTCGCACAAAAAAAAAACATCGCAATCTTTTTTCAAAAAAAAAAATATTGAATCATTTTTTTCCAATATCGTTCAGCCCTAACGTGGATTACTAATCTGGCCACTTGGTATGAAGGAAAAAAATGAAAAAATCAAAGTTTCCCATCCCTGCAGTAAATGCTTCCTCAGAGGAATCTGCCAAGGAGGGCATGTCAGGAAGAACATCAGTTGTGGTAACCAGGTCCGAGTGGGCCAATAAGGCACCACAAGCAGGACCTGCTCCTCGTCCTCCCTGATCTTGCACAGTGTCTGGAGAGTTGCGACAGGAGCATAGACCACCTTGTCGGTTGATGTGCGCAACAGCTGCAGTGTTATCTGTGCGGAATAGTACGTGTTTGCCTTGTAAGTGCTATTTGAGATGGATCAAGGCGAAGCGTACTGCCTACAACTCTAGGCAATTGATATGCCAGTGCAGTTGGGGGCCCGTCCAAACCCCCAAGACTGAAAGCTCATCAAACATGGCCCCCTAGCCGGTGGTGGAGGCATCCATGTGATCCACAGCATGCCTAGAGACCTGTTCTAGGGGCACTCCTGCCTGGAGAAACGCATGGTCAGACCACAGGGTGAAGGTTTGTGAGTGCCATGTTGCCACACCCACTTCAGGACTCGGTCATGAAGCCAGTGTGGAAGTGGTTTCATATGAAGTAGCCCCTGTCCTGCTCTCTAACATATTCAGTCAGTTCAACACTGAATGAGCACATTCTTGAGTGAGGTATGCTGTCTGTTCGACTGAATCCAACTAAGCACAGAGAAAAGAGATCCTGTGCATCAAGAAGAGTTTGCTCTTTTCCCAGGTGACCCGAAGGCCCAACTGGTCGAGGTGTGATAACACCAAGTCCCTGTGTTCACACAACTGATCCTGAGACTGAGCTAGTATGAGCCATTCATTGAGGTAGTTAAGAACGCAAAAGCCCTCTCTCAGGGGAACGAGTGCTGCCTCTGCAATTTTGTGAAGACACGGGGTGACAGAGACAGCCCGAAGGGCAGGACCTTGTACTGGTATGCTCGTCCCTCAAACGTGGACTGCAGGAATGTCTTGTGTTGCAGAGGATAGCATGCATCCTTCAAGTCAATCGTTGCAAATCAATCTTGGGGAAGGATGCACCCAAAGATGTGCTTCTGCATGAGCATCTTGAACGGAAGCTTGTGAAGGGCTTGTTTCAAGACGCCCAGATCCAAGATTGTGGATCAAAAAAGAGAAAATTACATGAAAATGAAATTAAAAGAGAAAAGATTACTTCCAGATCGGAGTAGATCACTTCCATCAACACCCCAAATAGCATCCTATACCAGTTCCTGGGTTGACATTTAATTTCATGTAACATTAAGCAGTTTTGATTTATATATATATATACACTTTATGTTTATGATTTGATATATATGTTTAATGTTGGATTATCATGTTATTTTACATATGCATTTGCTTAAATATTTGCTCTATTCTGTAACAGTATTACGGAAAGTTTACCTGCAAAAGCATTGTGGGATTTCTCCCAGGCCATACAGAGGGAACAGAAAGGGAGTGTTTCCGTAGCGCCCCAAGCATCGCAGGAAGTGCTGCGTGGCCTTTAGTCCTTCCTCCGTAAGGGTCTGCTGCGTCACCATAGCAATCGAGTGTAGGATGAAGTCTTGCAGGTTCTCAGTGAGCTTCTTGTTCTTCAGGAAGTCTCTGAATGGTTTCTCGATATAGTCTACAATAAGGACAATTTAAAATGTTTAGAGTGCAAAAGTATAATGTGACCTCCCACTGTCACTAATGAATGAAAGGCTCTTTCATTGCATTATTATTGCATGTTGAAAAACATTGTAATAACATAAAAACTGCAATTTACCTCGTGTCAGTGCTTTGAGGCTATACAAGACAACATGAAACGGCAATCAAATCAATGCGCAATATCCACCTTATTTTGCAATGAGGAAGTAAGCTATTTTCTCAGAGTGTGTGAAACTTCTGATTTAATTTTTGGATTAGGTAAATAACTAGAAGAATTACAAAGTGTAGTAAGTTGTAAAATTACTTGTGCTACAAAGCAATGAATTCATGATTACAATTATAAAAAAATAAAAAAAATATGATAAGCAATACCAGATTGGAATATCAATGGAAAATAACTGGAAGAGGATGATACTAGAGGCCTCACACTTTCAAGTTACAAATGTCCACACATGTTCTAATACTTAAAATACCACTGACACAGATTGGATCACTCATCACAGCCTATTTGCTTGAATTATGTTTTCTTCGTTTAAAAAAATAAAATATATATATATATATATATATCAAAGGGGATTTTCAATTTTGTTTTTCCATAGATTTCTAATTCACTTTTCTGAGACTGTATATTATCTATAACCTATAATTATTCATTTAATGGGGCTTGATTTAATGCACTGCCATCTGACTGGAGCGTGGATGTTATTATTGGTTAATATTATTATATAATATAATTATTTGAAATGTTTTTTCTTTAAAGCTGAAGTCTGTAGGTTTTGCCTCTGTCGCCATCTCTGTTTAAAAACCTCCAATTGCAGCTGTTTGCGGAATTATCTTCCTTGCATGGGTTGTGCGGCGGCACGGCTACAGCCCGGATGAATCTAATGTTTTAAGGAGAATGTGTGGCAGTCACACATGTTGTAATTCGCAATCACAGATTGTAGCCTACATCTTGGAATATATGACCCAAATAAGATTTTTTACCAGATATTGTCTCCTGAACAAGTAACAACTCTGCCAAGTTTGTTCTGACCAACTAAGAAAAAAAGCATTACAATAAATTGCACTACCAATGGTGATTTATTATCATATCACATCAAACGGTGCAAATTATTATTATTGTTATACTTTATTCTCAAATTAAAGGGTTCATCGGAAAACCCATTTTTTACAGGGTGATATGATTCTTTAGGATCTTAAAGGGGTGGTTTACTTTTTTTTCCTAAGGTTAATTGTGTGTATGGGGGCAGTCTAAAATGTGTTAATGCTTTGTTTTTAGAAAAACACATTATCATATAATTAACTTTATTCCACACCACTCTGTCCCTTCTCTATGAAGCCCCTCCCTCAGAAATAGGCGATGGGCTCTGATTGGTTAGCTAGCCTAGTATGTGCTGTGATTGGCTAAACCACCTCTAGTGCTCTTCTAAACATCCCGCCCCTCACCTCAGTGGCATTTGCTCCGTTTGTATTGTAAACAATGCTGTCGTTAATATCGCTTATCAGTTTGAGCCTGATTGAGAAGCAGAAGATATTATTGAAGAGGATCGTGGAGAACTAAGCCTTTAATGGTAGGCCTATGTTTTTTGGTTTGCTGTTGTCTCATACTTTTAGAAATGCTGTTATTTGAGTTCTACAGATGGTGGCGCCAGGAGCAGATTTGGTAGCGCTGAGGGTGGTGTGTGAGGGTATTCAAAATAAAGCTAATTTAATTATAAAATTACTATTGTTTTGCATTAGTAAGTGCAGTTACTAATAATATTTCA